>NC_142592.1:60542406-60883656 GCF_965207765.1 Zootoca vivipara
ATTGGTTATGATGTCCAAAAGAGAGAGGAAAACTTAAAATCTAGGAACATAGGAAGCTGCCTTATAGTGAGCCAGATCATTGGTCTGTCTACTTCAGTGTTGTGTATGCTGACTGACAGAAGCTCTCCAGGATTTCAATCAGGCCCAGAATGCCAGCACCCCAATGGTAACTCACTCATAATCCTCATGAAAGTACTTCAGTGTGAATTTCTCCCAATACACACATTTTGGTTTTTTGGTTTTGAAAAGATATATTTTATTTTCCCCTGAAAAAACCCCACATAAACATTCCAATGCACAATAGTTTTTCTTTTGTTTTCTCAACATCCCATCCCATTTTCCATGGTGTTTCCATGCTGTTTGTTATTTGTCCCCTTGTTGCTCACTACCTTCCCTCTCTTGTATCATAACAATAATACAACAATCTTTCATTCCTTCATGCTCACGGATTCATCATACTATAATATTTCTTTAAATAGTCCAAAAAAGGCTTCCATTCTTCCATAAAGCAACCATCGTACCAGTACACGCATTTTTGTATGCAATTTCCTCTAATGCAATGCAATTCAGTATGCCGTTTTCACTAGTATATGCATTCTTATGTGCAGTTTACCTAAATATTAACATTCTTGTACGCACTATTTGGCTGGAAAACTGCATTGCAAAATTCAGAGAAGTGTGAATTTTGAAGGATGGATGTGTTTCAGTTTGCACGTATTTTTCCTCCAGACTGTGTACAAATTCCTAGCTTAAAATACAGCTGGGTCATTCTTTTTTTAAAAAAAATGGATCAAAGCTGGCTTGAGAGAAAATCCATCCATGAGAAACACAAGCTAGATATGGATTGTGGATAACATCCTGTTTATACCCCTTCCTCAACTAACATATCGGATGCAGAGTAAACAGGAGTGTGTCCACAGCATAAATTTGGTAGGCTTGCCTTTCGAGTGCAAGCTGATTCAAATTTCTCCCCTACCCCTAGTTGCAATGCAGCCTCCTTTGTGCAGACTGGAAGTCAGGCTTTCCAAGACCTCAAGGATTCCCACCTCACCAACCCTCTCCCCACAGTCATCTCAGCTTGGTGTCTCTCTCTCTCACACACACACACTGCATTTGGCAAAAGGCAGAAAAGAACATGAGGTTGGGGAGCTGTGTCTGAGCCGGCACTTTTTGGCACTCTGGGCTGGCTTGCAGCTCCACAAGTGTGTGTGTGTGTGTGTGTGTGTGTGTGTGTGTGTGTGTGTGTGTGTGTTATCTGCAAGGCAGCAAATGTGAATGAAATGCATGCCTGCCTTTGGAAAAGGGAGTGGAGATGGCAGGGGAAGGAGCCGAGTACTGTGGATGGAGAGCTGAAATGAAATTTTAACCTTGAATCACGCAGTTAGAGAAGAGCTTTTTGGCAAACGGAGTTCACAGCTCTCTAGGATTTTGCCAGCGCTACCCTGGCCAAGAGAACATTTCGACGGAGGAATGCCACTGTCAGCCTTGCATTCACTTGGCCAAACCCAGCTGTAGAGTATTACTGTACTGCGTTGGGGGCATGGGGTGGGGGAACCCTGCACTTGAATCTTGAGCCATCACCCAGTTAGGCTGAAGTACTTGTGTGTGCATCCAACTAATTCTCCTGGAAGAACTAGAGAACGAAAGGCCAATTCAGCTCTATGGCGTCCATGCAGAAGCTGCCGGCAATCGCTCCTGTGAGGCAGGGCTCCACATGGCAGCTGTTTCGTTTGGAAGACATTTTCCATATGGTTCAACCTAATCGTTTGGAGGCTCTGCTCTCTATTACTGGAGGCCACCAGGGATATGCAGTGCTGCTGTGGGGAATCTCTCAGCGGGGAGGTCAAGCCACGTGCTTAGCAGCTGTCAAAAGGACTGGAAGGTCCTGCTCACATATTCATCCCAGCTATGAGCTCCTATGTGGTGGGAACATGAACCCCCCCCCAAAAAAAAATAAAAGGTAATGAAATTGCAAGTGACCTCAGCTACAAATGCAATATTTTCATCCTGGGGACAGGATTGCAGAAATCAAGCAAATCTTGCACACAAGGTGTCAATTTGTATGGTGGTAGGTAGTACATGCTTTCCCACAGCCCCTGCCTTCTTCCCTCTGAACATTCAGGCCTGGAACTAGGGCCGAGACCACATAACACCGGTCTTGAAAGATCTACATTGGCTCCCAGTACGTTTCCGAGCACAGTTCAAAGTGTTGGTGCTGACCTTTAAAGCCCTAAATGGCCTCGGTCCAGTATACCTGAAGGAGCGTCTCCACCCCCATCGTTCTGCCCGGACACTGAGGTCCAGCGCCAAGGGCCTTCTGACGGTTCCCTCGTTGCGAGAAGCCAAGTTGCAGGGAACCAGGCAGAGGGCCTTCTTGGTGGTGGCGCCTGTCCTGTGGAACGCCCTCCCATCAGATGTCAAAGAGAAAAACAGCTACCAGATTTTTAGAAGACATCTGAAGGCAGCCCTGTTTAGGGAGGCTTTTAATGTTTAATTGTTTTATTTCATTTTTCTGTGGTAAGCCGCCCAGAGTGGCTGGGGAAACCCAGCCAGATGGGCGGGGTATAAATAATAAATTATTATTATTATTATTATTATTATTATTATTATTATTATTATTATTATTTTCCAAAATGGAAATTTCAATATAAATTTGACAAAGAGGAACACCTCAAGAGTTATGGGGGAAGCCAAAGATGTTTTCAATTTGGAAAAGCCGTAGGCAAGTGCTGGACCCCTGTTGGTTAGAGCATTGCAGGGGGGTGAACGAGATGATCCTCAGGGCCCCTTCCAACTCTTATGATCTTTTGGTGTCTAAGGTCACAGGTTCAATTCTCGCACAGCTCTAGGAACACCTGGGAGAGAATCCCACACACACACCTGAAATCCTGGAGAACTTCTGCCTGACAATGCTGAACTCGATGGATCAATGGCCTGACTCAGCCTAAGCCACAGTCCGATATTCAACAAGGCTCAAGAATCTTCTCGTAAGGTGTTCAACATGTTGGCATTTACACTAGTCCAAATCCATGGGTCAGTTCTACATTGGCCGCACACGAAATGCACTGCTGGGCCTCAGAGTCTGAACAGCGCCACTGGGTTGGATCAGAATTGCTTTTGTGTGCTGACATGCAGTGTGACCTAAACCATCTCCCTACAAATAGAGAGCTGCAAATAGCGGCTACAAATAGTGTCAAGGCCTGATCCCCATCGCAAACAGTTAAGAGTTTCTAAGAGTTTCGGAAATGGCCATGTTCCAGCCAGCCGGGTATGATTAATGGGTGCATTTTGATGTGCAAACCTGAAACCATTGTGCTTCCCCCTTTGGAACCGCTAAATGGGTTTTGCAAGACGAAGGTGGGATGCCCCTCTGTCAACGAGCTGCAGTTAATTTGTGAGTGGGCAGGGACAGGAAAGAGGATCCTCTTCCTTTGTTGACAGAGTGATGCCATGAACATAAATTGAAATATCCTCCTGGAAAGTGCATAGCCCAGCAGATAGGAGATTGCCACCCACCTCTTTCTTCTTCTTCTAAAGCAAAACAGGTTAGCTGCTGCTTTTGTGCTTCATTTTGCCTTGGCGCTGTTCATTATATGGCCTTTTTGATTAGCACTGTGCCAAAGCCTGCCCTCCAGTTTTCCAAAAGTTTCCCACCCCACTGAAAGATGCTTCCTTGTTCCTTCCTCATTCACAGGGTACTTAGAATTTATGAGTGTGTGTAGTGCCTGAGCCTGGTGTTTGGGTGTGTTTCTTCCCATTAATGCAGTGTTTCCCAGTGTTTGGGTTTTTGGACTACAGTTCCCATCATCCCTGACCACTGGTTCTGCTAGTGAGGGATGGTGGGAGTTGTAGTCCAAAAAGAGCTGGAGACCCAAGTTTGGGAAACGCTGCATTAATGTTCTCTCCATTGCTCTGCAGCCTCCCCAGGTGCATGCAATACCTGATTTGACAAAGCCCCATCTGAGGAGCTACTTCCTGATGGCCTCACCTGGGTTGTAATGGAGACCTGGGCATCAAGCACCTGAGACTTGTCACTCTCTGATTGTGTTTGCCATTTGATGGGAATCACAAGTTGGGAGAGCTCTGTTGCAGCCAAGGGGCTTTCCATGGGCATCTGGTTGACCACTGGTGGCACAGGATGTGGGCCTAGATGGGCAATGGCATGATCCAGCAAAGCTCTTCTTACCTACATTTGCTCCCGGTAAGTTTCCAGCAATACAAAGTGTTGGTGCTTACCTTTAAAGCACTAAATGGCCTTGGCTCTGTATGCCTGAAGGAGCATCTCCACTCCCATCATGTAGCCTGGACACTGAGGGCCTGCTCCGAGGGCCTTCTGGCGGTTCTCTCACTGCAAGAGGTGAGGTTACAGGGAACCAGGCAGAGGGCCTTCTCGATAGTCGTGCATGCCTTGCGAAATGCCCTCCGTCAGATGTCAAGGAGATAAGTATCTATACAACCTTTAGAAGACATCTGAAGGCAACCCTATATCAGGAAGTTTTAAATGTTTAATGTTTCATTTTGGTTTTGTATATGCTGGAAGCGTGTTGTTGTTTAGTCGTTTAGTCATGTCCGACTCTTTGTGACCCCATGGACCAGAGCACGCCAGGCACTCCTGTTTTTCCACTGCCTCCCGCAGTTTGGTCATGTTGGTAGCTTCGAGAACACTGTTCAACCATCTCGTCCTCTGTCGTCCCCCTCTGGAAGCTAGGGTTGCCCTATTTCAAAAAGTGAAAATCCAGACCAAAAAATGGGGGGGGCGGCAAAGTTGTTGGGCGTTGTTGTTGTTGTTGTTGTTGTTTTGGCAAAAAGTAACATTGCCAAAAATGGCACTGCCAACATGGGTTGCCATACATCCAGATTTTTCTGAACATTTTGCTGATTTCCACCCGGACACTGCTTCTGACTGCGGTATTCCGGGTATGTCCACGAAATTCCAGACATATGGCAACCATACTGGAAGCTGCCCAGAGTGGCTGGGGCAACTCAGTCAGATGGGCAGGGTATTATTATTATTATCATTATTACATTCCTGTGTTCTTAAGGAAGAGAGTATGGTCGCATCTGGCTTCTCTGCTGAGAGCAGAAGCAGCAGGGTGACCTCTCTTTTACCTTAAAAATAAATAAATTCATACCGATTTCTCTAACAGTAACAGGTGACAGGAAAGAAAGACCCTACTCTGCCAGGGTAGACAATTCTGGGACAGAGATAGCAATATAAATAATCAGTACAAGACAGCTTCCTAAAATGTGCCAAAAGTAATTATACCTTGCTTCAAAAATCCACAAAATTAGGCACCGGCCACTAAACCCTAACAACAAATATCACAATGCAATCCGAACAACATAAATTTGAGGGCCAAAGCAGATGAGACGGTTTGTTACATATGAGTGAAGTTTATTACATGGCAAGGGGGCTTTTCGTTTTATTGGGTCGTCACTCTAATTCTGCATCCTAGAAAAGACGGTGGTTCCTTCGCAGAGTATCTGGATGCAGAAGGTCCCAGGTTCAATCCCTCCAAGTGGGGCTGGGAGAGACCTCTGCCTTCAAACCATAGCAAGCTGCTGCCAGTCAGAATCAATATTGCTGAGCTATATGGGCCAAATACCTGATTCCGTATAAGTCAGCTTCCTGTGTTTCTACTTGGAAAAGGTCATAGTACAGTGGCAGCAAGGCCCCGGATCAATCCCTTTTTTTCCAGGCAGGGCTGAGAAAGCTTCCTGTCATGTAGGGTAGAGAGAGCAGCAGGGCCGTCTTTACCCAGGGGTGCAAGGGGTGCGGGGCACCTGGGTGCCGAATCCTGGGGGCGGGCACCAGGCCCCCACAACTGAAGCCACCTGTCCCTGTCCCCACCTCCCCGGGCAGGGAAGCAGGGGCCGGACCCGCCGCAGTTCTCTCCTCCCCACTGCCACCTCTTTTTCCGCCTGTGCCACACGCCGCAAAGCCAAATGTATTGTTTATTAATTATGCCTCTTGAAAACTTTCTTGTTTCTTTCACTCAAACACCCTGCTACGTCCCTGCTGAGCTTTCGCTCCCCTCTTTGATTTAAAAACCCTTTTAATTTATGGATTACCGTGTCCTCTGCTTTAAAAACCAAATAACTTGTTTTGCTCATGAGAGTGTTCTTGCTTTTGTTTTGCTTTGGGTCGTCGTCTTCTTCTTCTTCTTCCTTTAGCCATTTTAATTTTGTTCAGTACATAAGCCGCAGCAGAGATTGGTTAAGTGTAACGGCTGGGCCTCCTCAGCCTTGGAGGCTGTTCCGTTGTTTTATAATTAAAGCTTTTTGCAACTCACTTTTCACCTCCTCTGCCCCGCTGCCAACTCTCGCATGCCATCCCTCTCCCTTTGCTCAGCACCAAGATTGACTGAAGGTTCACTTGAAGTCATGGCTCAAAGGGGCATAACGAAAGCATAGCTGACTGTTTTGACATCACTCGGCTTCAGAGTGACAGCCTCTGAGAATTATCTCAACTTTCCCTTTGATGGTGACTAATTGAATTATTTTATTATACTGCATGTTTTAGTAGTGGGGGGTTAGGGGTCGCCTTGTCGCTGAAACAGAGTCTCTGGTTCCTCCCCCCCTCCCCCTTATCGCTCCCGCGTTCTGCGGAGAGAGGCAACCGAAAGCCAGGCAAGTTGAACTGTGTGCGGCTTGTGAAAAGGAGGGTTGCCTTTGCCTTGCACATTTCAATTCTGCAGCACTGCAGCACTCCCAAACCTGGATGTGGAGGGGGAGGAAAGGAACATATTTCCAGCAATGATGAGTGCAGATACTGCACTCAGAGAAAGGCGCAGGCCCCGGCTAGCCTCTTCCAAAGTCCCACAGGAGAGGCACCATTCTCCTCCAAGCCAAGTGTGTGGCACTAATCCTGGCCACACAATGCTTCCGGCTATAGGATTTGCGGGAAAGCCATGTTTGCAGGAAAGCCATGCAGTTGTAAACACACTGCAGGCGCATTCCTGAGCTCTGAGCATGCCGTGGGGTTTGCGAGGGTGCTCCTTGGTCTTGCTGGGCATAACCCATTCCCAGAACTAGACTCTGAGCATCATCTCTGGCATAGGTGAGGAGCGGTGGTTGTGGGGTGGGGGAATGGCGGGGGTGGTGGTTATGCGCAACGTGTGACCCACAAAGCATGTCACAGCCATGGAGAGCAGCCGTCCAGGGGTTGTATAAATCACTGGAGTGCTGTATACAAATTTGCAAGTTTTCCCGACCTGTTCTCTTTGAATCCCACTCTTTAGCTGCTTTATGGATTATTATGAACTCCATGTGTTACTTTAACATGCATTTTTACCTGTCCTTATTGTCTTTAATATATATATGTATGGGGAGAGAGAGAGAGAGGGAGAGGGAGAGGGAGGGACTTTTCAGCATAGAATAAAATAAAAGCAGATTAATCTAAATAAACTTGAAAAATGCCTTTTTTACTTTAAAAAAGGGGAAAAGGGGGAGTACAAAGAAGAAATACAAAGCCCTCTGTCAGAGGTGGATCTTAACCCTTGTTTCACACGGAAGGGTGCGGACCCTCCTAGCTCTCATGTGCGAGCTTCCTTTTCTTCCCCCAGCCTCCCACCCTGGAAGACCTTCCCTTCCCTGCCTCTCACACAGGATCTTTCCTTGTGTAGCAAATGACACCGTTCTCATCTATTTTCCATCACCTTTTGCCCTCTGTTTGTTCTCTTGGGACGATAGTGTTCCTCCACTGCTATTGGGTATCTTTTCCCCCTCAGTTCCCCACCCCACCCCTACAACACCCGAGGTGTTGTTCAGATACCATAAAATAGCGAAATCTTGTTAGCTTCGTTGCACCATCGCTGCACCAAATAAAGGAGATTCTGACTGAAGATCAGGAAGAACTTTCTGATGGTGCAAGCTGTCCGACAGTGGAAGGGACTTCCTCAGAAGGTGTTGGACCCTCCTTCACTGAAGGGTTTTTAAGCAGAGGTTGGGTGGCCATCTGTCGAGGATTGTTTAACTGTGATTCCTGCATTGTAGGGTGTTGGACTAGACTCCTTCCAACCCTACAATCCTGTGAAATAAGAGTGAGGGAAGCGCTTCTTGCCCTCACCCTGGAATGTTGTGGGCGAAACAGTTTTAAGGAAAATGGATGAGAAAGTGATTGTCGCAGTGATGAGTGGGGTGAAAATGTCACCCATTTGCAAAGGTACTTCTGAAAAATCATTAGAAGGGATTGTTGCCGTTTACATCTTGTGAACAAGGTAGTCATTTTTGGCTCAGAGTAATTTCCTTTGGCTATTTTCTCAGTTGCCTTACTTGCATCTCAGACAAGGATAGGGATAAAAATTAACATCAGGAATGGCCCTGGCATACTTTGAACATCCTATCGATCGCACTGTTAAGTTTTACAAGGTTTTTCAGAGGCAAGTATCCATCGGACCCATCAGAAAAATTAGCAACTTAAATTGCCCTCTGGGTTGCTAAACGAAATCCACTTTTCAGTACACTGAATTCCACCAGAAACATTTGAACCGCTTGTGGAACATGCTAGCCGAGCACTTGCAATGTGTGTCAAACTAATCTGAATTTCACAAGCTTACTCATCCTCGGCTAATAAAGCTGTATTTTTTAATGGGAGGGGTGAATGTTCAAGCCATGATACTTCCAGCTCATAAAACCTCCCAAAAATAATTGTGTTATTCTCTCCCCACCCCCGGGCATTCACCCCACTTTCATTTACTTTTCCAACTCAGCCATCTTCTTCCTTATTTTCTAACCCTCCTTCTCTGGGGAATCTTGCAAATTACCTATGAACTTTGTGGTTCCATTGCATGTTAATAAAAAGACTCCTTTGTGCCCTCTCTTCTCTCCCCACCCAGGACAAAACGACACTGGAGAACCTGACTCAACAGTTGGCAGTCAAACAGAATGAAGACGGGAAGTTTAGCCACGCTATGATGGATTTCAACATGAGCGGAGACTCTGATGGTCAGTAGCGGAGCGCTTTGCCTTATTCCCAGCTGTTCCTGTGCATCCACTCGGGCGGTGGAGAAAGAACACTGATCTCCTTGGTACTTAGCACATGGCGAGGAGACACCCACTAGACAAAGCTGGTGATGTGCGATGCTGCAAGTCTGTGGGTTAATTTTTCATGCTGTCACAGTAAACGCCATTGCCAAAGTTTAGACCACATCTCTGGCTCAGTGAAGATGAGATGAAAGATGCAAACAGAAATAGGTTTTGGAAGAATGAGATCAGTTGCAGAAGTGATCAGTTAGCAGAGCCGATTGGCCACAGGACAGGCGCACCCTGGGACTGTAGCAGCTGTTTGAGTTGCACGGACCTTTCATATTGTATCACTGCAGAGGTGTCCGTGCATGAAAAAACAGGCGGCCATGAACAAGCATTTGTTGGCTTATTACATCCGATTCATACATCACAGGGCAGGGGGTTAGATGTTCACCAGGGTGGTGAAGTGGTAAGAGTGTTGAACCTGGTTGCCATTCAGCCATGGAGCTCACCGGGTGACTTTTGGCTAACCTACCTCACAGGGGTATTGTGAGGGTAAAATAGAGGGGCCTTGAGCTCCTTAGCAAGTAAGCTGGGATATATACCATCAACAACTATGTTTATGTGATTATATGGTGGAGGGAAAGCACACTAGTGCCATTATCCACCATGCCATAAAGTTGTACAACAAGTACATGTCTTAACTGAGTCCATAACATTTGAAAATGGGAGATGCAGACTTCATGCTGCAGTGGCAAACCTCCTGAGTACGATTTAAAGCTATGCTTGTGGAGGCAGCTTATAACAATGAAATAACCTTTGCTCCCTGCCTTTTCTGCCCTCCCACCCCCATCGTTTTAGGAAGTGCAGGTGTCTCAGAATCTCGGATTTATCGGGAGTCCAGAGGGCGTGGGAGCAATGAACCCCACATCAAGCGCCCAATGAATGCCTTCATGGTATGGGCAAAAGACGAGCGGAGGAAGATCCTGCAAGCTTTCCCGGATATGCACAACTCCAACATCAGCAAAATACTGGGTAAGGCAATGAAAAACAGGAGCAGCAGTTCTCCAGCAGGGGTCTGTGGTTTGGAATGGGCATAATATCGACAGGACACCCATCTGGTTCTGCTAAAGCCATTCTGTGCGTAACTCAGAATGGGGTGGCAGAATTCTGGACTGCACCATTTCATAGTGGAGCGAGGTGTCTCCTAAATGAACTGTGGCCAGGATAGTCAAGAGACCATCTTGTTCGAATGTAGCTTGCAGAATGGCCATGACTTTGCACTCGGATCAGTATCTGAGGCTCCTTCCACTTTTGGGAGTGAAGGTGGGCACGAAAGGTGGAGTCTTTTCAGTCACATCCCCTTGGTTATTGAAGATCCCTCCTTGAGAGGCTCAGCCAACTCAAGCAATACTCTCTTTTCAGTAAATAATAAAAATGTAGTTATATCAGGAATGTTTGGGGAGTGAGCCATTTTGGGTGTTGGATATGGGGTATGGCTTCTTTGGGGTTGTGTTTGTGTCTTGTTAGTCTTTGTAGCTCAAGGGTCACCCAACATTTGGGTCAGTAGGCACATCTGGAATTTTGGGCACCAGCCACAAAATGGCTGCCATGGGGCATGGCATGACACAAAATGGGTGCCATGCTTCAGCCACCCCATCAGCCACTCCTGAGCTCACTCACAAAGAGAAGCTCTTTGCACCTCTCCTTTGTTAAAAAAGGATGGGTGAATGAATGTCCACACCTGGCATCTAATGAAAATGTGGGCATGTTTAAGGGAGCATATTCAGTGTAGGAGAGGCTGAACCCATTGCAAACAGAACCTGAGGAGAAAGAGCAAAATTTCTCTGTTGTGCTGAGGTTTCTTGAGGCGACATCTACTGTGTTCTTTCATGAGTGCTGCAGAAGGCACATTGGTGACCCCTTTTGTAGAATTTTATGTGGATTTTACACAACATTTTGATGTTTGTATTATTATTGTTCTTTTTTTCCCCAACCCGCCTTGGGACCAAAATACAAGATATAGTGATTAGTAATTGAAATGATTCTGAAAGTTCCTCTGTGTGAAAATCTCTTTTTAGTAATGAACATCAGAAAGAGGACTTGGCTACACATTTCTCTCTAGAACGTGAGCTTGCCGTTTTCAGGGAGTTGTGTTTGATCCGTTGTGTGTGCCTGTCTGTTTTTACATGAGGGGGCAATGTCCTTCCCATTACCTGTAGCAGTGCAGTCCACAATTCTGGCTTTTCATTCTAAGCAAATGTGTAGGTTGACTCAATTTCACACGGGCAAGTTGGCCGCTGGAGAAATTCTGCTGGGAGCAGGATTTGTGTGACTGCTGTAGGATTCTTCATTGTACAGATTCACAGAGGCCTATATACTAGCTGTCGGTTATAGATGGCAGGTAGGATGACTTTAATAGGGCACCTGAATTGACTAGATTAGTCGGAGGAAAGTGAGATAAGGAGTCTACATTTGTTCCCGGGAAGATAACACTTGCATATGCTAGCAGAAGGGATTTAAAGGCAGTTAGTGACTGTGAGATTAAGCCTACAGAGTCAGGAGAAAAACAGTTTGTCTCGGTCTTTGCATTTAAGAGCTGTCCTGATTAAACTTACCTTTAAGCAATAGTCTTCAGGAATTGGTCAGATCACTGCAAACATCATCTCCTCCACTTTTCATACAGAAAGTACAAAGGGAACTTGGATGTTTTCTCCCAATCTTAACTGATTGTTTGGGATAACAACCTCCAACAGCACGCTGCTAATTCATTCCACTTAAAATAGGCCCTTGAGCCGGGCTGACATTTTACTCAGTCTCTGGGGGATCCGCGTTGACATTTTAAAGGGCTTCTAAGCATTTTATAATACCCTCCAAATCTGGTTTTAATAAACCATTTCGGCTAAGAAATTTAACATAAGGAATCACCTTTTACTGTTTAGCACTAGGCCAGGCCAGTGCAGGGAAGGAGGGAAATGCAGCGAGCGTATCGCGAGCATCTTTTTCCGATTAAATATACAGTACGTGGAGTGTAACATGCAAATCCATTCCAGATTCTCATAGAGATGACAGCCCTGCTTAGCTCTCAAAACTTCTTGCACTCACTGCAAGTGAGTGGTGAGGTTTGAAAGCAAGCGAAAGTGAGAGATTGCTTTTCTTTGAAACATCAGAGGATAAAGGGGGGAATCTCTTCCTCCTCTGCAATAAAGAGTGGGTGAGGCGCTCTCCTCTTCCCCTGATGGAAATGCTGGAAAGGTCCCTTCTGGGCTGCCAAAGGCCACTTTTTGAACTCAGCAGGGAGTTCTCTATTAACTTGGGGAAGGAGAGGGAGTTGGAAGCTCACAGATCAACCAGGTACTCGGGTCTCTTTGCAAGAATAGCACAGTTGTTCTAACTCAGCATCGTCATCATTCTTCCTTCTTCCTGGCACTGGGGTCAGGTGTCTGAAGTTTCACACTGACTGTGGGTTATGTGAGACTATTGCTCAACCAGGCGCTCTCTCTCTATCTCTATCGCTCTCTATCTCTCTCTATGGCTCCAGTACTACAGTGCTATTCTGTCCTGGGATTAAATTTTGACACTTTTGATATTATGCTCTGAACATTTAAAAAAAATGGGGGGGGGAGTACCAATGCATGGATTTGTTAGCAAAGTCATCTGCGCACATGTTTGCCATCCATCTGTTCATTAGTACGTAAACTGGTGTATTCGATTTTTATTTCACTTTTTTGCAAAAAGGAAAAGAGATGGCTTGTTAAGGAACCTTGTCTCATTTTTAAGATGTGCTTCAGTCTTTCAGTGTTCCCACTCGTAGTCTTTAAGATTCTCTCTCTCTCTCGTGTGTGTGTGTGTGTGTGTGTGTGTGTGTGTGTGTGTGTGTGTTGCAGTTAATTGGGGGGGAAAACTAAAACACAATTTTCTGTATTCAGCCATTTTTATAGGAATGTGAAATAGGAGGCCTGAGAAAGCCGGGATCTCTGAATGTTGAGCTGTTTCTCCTATTTGGGAAGTACAGTATGCTGATAACACCATCCTTGCCTTATTTGCATGCAGCTGTTCAGGCAGATCTCACCAAAGCAGTTCACCAAAAGTTATATTGCAACAATAAGCATTAATTAAAAAAAAACAAAAAATAGTTGCAATGAAACAGAAAGACTGGTGTGTTTGTTTCAAGGAAGCTGTAACTGGTTCTTCTCCCCTCCCCACTCATAGTAGGGCCCTTCGGAAGCCCCTGTGGTGGCCCTTGGCGGAGGCCACTGCTGGGAGCAATGGGTGTGGAATTGGCACTTTACAAAAGAAAGAAAAAAGGTCATTGCCCCAAGAAACTTACAATCTGAATGTCAATGAAGGGAGAAAGCCGCTGGTGCACCTCTGTATCCTTAGACCAGCCTTTTCTAGACTGGCATTAATTGGTTAAATGCTTCATGGGAAAAGTGGAAAAGAGATACGATGAGGCAGGCTGTGCCTTAGCCTATGTATTTGTCAGCCTAGCCTACCTCGCAGGCTGGTTGTGGAAGGAGTTGAGATAAGAAAGATAAAGCTGCAGGGTTTTTTTCCCCTGGGGAGAAAGGTAGAGGAACTCGTCATGAAGTTTGCTTGTTTATTGCAGGCCCAGTCACAGTGCCGCACACACACACACCCCGCCAAGGTAGTGGCTAAATGTAAGGTGTAACTAATAAACTCAAACAGACAATGATCTGGATTAGAAATGGCCCCCACTTTATTGATTACAGATGATAGGTGGATTTTTGGTTCAGGTATGGAGTGTATATCCATTCCAGCCCCTTCCCCCACACAAGAAATAATTATGATTTAATTTAAAAATGGTGAGGGAACCCGTTTAGGGCTTTAAAGGTCAGCACCAGCGCTTTGAATTGTGCCCAGAAACCTCCTGGGAGCCAATGTAGGTCTTTCAAGACTGGTGTTATGTGGTCTCGGCGGCTGCTCCCAGTCACCATTCTAGCTGCCGCATTCTGGATTAGTTGTAGTTTCTGGGTCACCTTCAAAGCTAACAAATGGCACCATCACAGTTGAATGGTACATTCCAGACAGGCAAAAACTCTCAAGGAGGGTGCAAACCATGGCCAGAGAGGGGAATGGCTTGGGGACAGTGGGTGTAGCTAGGGAGGGAATAAGGTGTGCGGAGAGTTCCAAGGGCCAGACAGAAAGGCTTGGAGGGCCGCCTTTGTCCGAGCTTCCAGAGGGAAGGGGGAGTCCTTCTGTGTAGACACATTTCCTGCCCCTTGCAGGATTCCTGCTTGGTTCCCAGCGTGCATTTGACCCCCATCAAAAGAGAAAGGCCTACTCGCACCCACCTAGCAAGGCAAGTGGAAAACTGGCAGTTAAAAAACTGAGACTTTCCTAATAGAAGCTATATGGTTTGCTGGTGTTTTTGTTGGAGCAAGGGACAAATGTTTTGCAAAAGGGAGAGAATGTAAGCTTTCTGTAGATCATAAATGGTGCGTGGGGTGTTTGTGATGATCTAGGCATGGTGGAAGTTATAATGTGAGCTAACTGCAGCGAGGAGGAAGGCCCCGGCTGTCTCCCAAGTTGATCAGCCCCCACAATGTCCTTGCCACATTTCCACCCAGGGGTTGTTTTCATAGCCAGGGGCGCATCTCTGTCTCCCCAAAGAGGCTGAGCACTACAAGGCTAGCCTGAGTAATATCCCATTGGGTCATTTCTTTTCTCTCCCCCCCCCCAAAAAAATTCTCCCAGCCCAGATTTATGAGCATCATGAGTATTTTGTAAGAACAAAAATCTCTCCACCCAGCTCCATTAGAAAAAGCAACCCGGAGAGCAAATGAACATTGTTCCTCCATTTGTAATATTTTTCTTTTCTCAGATCCTAGCAAAGCATTGCCTAGGACTTGTCCACTTACACAGCCAGAAGAGGGTTGTTGTTGTGTTTCCCCTTAAGGGACATAACTTTAATCACTTGTGTCATTCATCCTCTGGGGCCGATGCAATTATGCATGTGGGAGTTTGTGTGGGTGTCGGTGTACACACATGCATGCATACACATTGTGTACACACACACACAACGCACAAGTGATATTAAACAACAGTAAGGAACTCAGGTCACTTTACTAATAAGCTGGATGACATTATTAATAAACACATTTGGCAAAGGAGAGACAAGAAAGGCAGTGGGGGCAGGAATGGAGTCATTAGTGAGGCTGGATGAATGAATGGCTTTTTGCAGCAGAACGTAAGCAAAACAGGTCCTATCTCAAGGAGCCACAAGACATGGATGAGAGAAGTGACTGGTCCATTAGGGCAAACGGGGTAATGCTTCACTAACCTTGGCCAGCCCCTGTCCCACTTTCTAGGAATGGAGGAGAAATTTGATTTTGTTTGCATTTTCATGAGAAACTGCCAAATTAACACTCCAGGTAGCTCCAGCAAGGGAGCAATCCAGCATCTGCCTTGGGCAAAGGAAAGCCACCAGTGACTCTTTTGGAGCTACCAAAAGGATGCAGGTGACCACCTACCTTACAATTTGGGAGGGCTCTCAAGGTACCACCAGATCAGCTTTCCCAAAACTTGGGTCTCCACCTGTTTTACTAGAAACCCTGCACCAGATCCAAGTGTTACATGGACTGGATCTGGCCCTCAGGTTGCCACTAGACCACTCCAGGGCTGGCAAGTCCTTTGGTGACGACATCCACAGCTTTGGAAAGACTCAGAGATTGACAGATCTCCTTTTTCCTTCTCCCCCCGGCAGGCTCTCGCTGGAAGGCTATGACGAACCTTGAGAAGCAGCCGTACTACGAGGAGCAGGCGCGCCTTAGCAAGCAGCACCTGGAGAAGTACCCGGATTACAAGTACAAGCCCAGGCCGAAGCGCACGTGCTTAGTGGACGGGAAGAAGCTGCGGATCGGCGAATACAAGGCAATCATGCGCAATCGGCGTCAAGAGATGAGGCAGTATTTCAATGTTGGGTATGGGCCCTTTGTGGTGGATTTCATATACTTAGGTGGAAAGGGTCTGGGGTAGCTCAGTCGATAGAGCACAAGACTCTTAACCTCAGGGTCATGGGTTCAAGTCCCATGCTGGGCAAAGGATTCCTGCATTGCAGGGGTTGGACTAGATGGCCCTCGTAGTCCCTTCTGACTCCACCGTTCTATGAGTCTATGTGCATTTTAGCCTTGCAGGTGTTATTAGGCATATAGTGGGGACCTGGAGTTTTCCCGGTGTGGGATGATGGATAAAAGTTTGCCTCTCTTTTCTCCTGACTTTAAAGGTTGGGGGTGGCTCAGTCAGTAGAGCATGAGCCTTTGAATCTCAGAGTTGTGGGTTCGAGCCCCACGTTGGGCAAAAGATTCCTGCATTGCAGGAGTTTGGACTAGATGACCCTTGGGATCCCTTCCAACTCTACAGTTCTAATATTCTAAGGTCTGCTCGCCCAACCACTAGCGCATGAGAGCTGTAGCCACTTCAGCTGGTGGGAAGTCAGTTGTGTGCATCCACACCTGTCCTCGTAACATGACTTTCGGTGCATCACATGCAGTGATGGGCAACTGCATGGATGGCTTTAAAAGGACTGGGCAAATTCCTGGAGGGTGAGGCTGGAAAGGGCTACTAGGCACAATGGCTACATTCTGGCCCCACAGTCGGAGGCAATATGCCTCTGAATGCCAGTTGCCAGGATTGGGAATCGCAAGTGAGGAGAGAGCCCTTGTTGCACTTGGGACCTGGGGTTGGGCTTCTCATGGGCATCATGGGCTGACCATTGTGAGAACTGGAGTTCTGGGTGAGATGAGCCTTTTTGGCCTGATTCAGCAGGGCCCCTCTTACATTCAGGACGCGGTATTTGCAAGTGGTTTGCAAGCTTGGTTCTCAGAGCCATTCTGTGGGATGAAAAGCAGGCCATGTAATCAATGACACCCCACCCCCCGCTCTTCATTCTCGAGAAATGCTGCCCATTGGCAACTGTGATTGTTAGTAGTCGCCGATACAGTCCTGTCCCCCTTTGCGAATTTTTCTGGTCCCCTCTCAAAGCTGTCTAAGCCATTGCCTTTCACCTCATCTTCGTGGCAGTGAACTCCTTTAGTTAATTGCAAGTTGGGCCTGCTACAAAATATTGCAGTGTGGTGCCCTCCAGTTCAGGGTGCCAGCCAGCTAGCCAATCAGGCCTGCTTTCAAGCTCCACCATTCCACTCCCATTCCCCTTTTGAACCCTATGCAAACGTTCAGTTTCCTAGAGCTTTCACTAAGTTTGAAGGCAATGCTCAGAAGCAGGGGACCTCCTGTTCTTCTGGGGGCAACCCATGGGATTTACACCCCTGACTATGCAGGGTTCTAAATCATTCAAGGAGCCTCTATGAGGATGAGAGAGAAATGTTTTCCATTTTGCCCTCCAAAAGTCACCTTACTGCTTACTCCACATGCTAGTTTTCGATGCAGCAGTCACACAATGGTAGCCACAATCCATACCGACCCCGCTATTTCTTGACAAATACATTGGCAGATTCCTACTTTCCAGGGGGTTGGGCTAGATGACCCCCCAGGGGACTCTACAATTCTTCCAGACAGTGTTCTACCTGGAGCTGCCAGGGATTGAACCGGAGTCCTCCTACATGCAAAGCAGATGCTCTAATACTGAGCTACATCCATTCCGTTTAGGGTACATAAGCAGGACTCCTCACACCTGAACATCAGAAATAGAGGAAAGGGTGTGCCTTGTAAATAAATATACACTCTTTCCTGTCCTGCATGTTCTGGGGAGAAAGAGCAGACGTTTCATCACTTAATGCACAATTAATATATGGAATTCACTGCCACAAGATTTTGTTACAGCTACTTATAGAGGATGGAGGGGAAATTTGATTCAGTGTGCATTGAAAGCAGGACCAGTCAAATCTGCACTGTCAAAAACAATTTGCAAACCAAACCAAAGATATCCTTTGGATTTTTCACTTATCTGAATTTTGCGATGCGGTTCTTCAACAAAACAGCGTTTGCAAAAATGCATTTATTAGGGGAGTGTATGCATTAAAAATGAAGATATAAGTGAAAAGAATTGGGAAATGTGGGGTAATTGCTTGCAAATTGGTGTGCATTAGTCAAAATATAAAAATTATTTAATAGGAGAAATTCACACTAAAACGTTTATAATATTTCACGAGGATTTTTTTAAATAAAAAATCATACATCGCTAAAAAATGTGAACTGAATTTAAGACTGGGGGAAATGAGAAGCAAAATTGATATATCCTTCTATGTACTTACATAACGCTGCATCTTTCTGAGTTGGTTGAGAACAAACGCCTAGCCGATCCAAAGCTAAGCACTTTTGAGTCCTATTGATTTTTTTTCCAGCGTAAGAGTTAAGTACAGGTTTAAATCTCTCCTGTTGAAATCAAGGAGACTTAAAACTGCTTAACCACGGCTGGACTGCGCCCAACGTTTTTGGAATGAGAGCTGGCTGTTTGAGCCTGGTTAATGGATGACAGTAATGATGAACAGAGATGAATCTGCCCAGCTACTGCTAAGTGTCACCAGGCAGTATTTTAAACAGCTACAGTGTGCATTGTAATACTAAGCAGCTCAGCCCAGAAATCTGAGCCGCTTAACCCTGTGGTGTTGGCAAGTCCGGTGATCCCACTGGTAAGCGCGGAAACAAACAGAGGGATGGCAGCCAAACCTTGGCATCAGGAGATTAAAAAGAGAGGGAGGTGAGGACCTTTTGGAGGAAGAATAGGCAGCGAGAAAGCCTCCAGAATTCCACTTATCTCGCCAACACTGATGCTTGACAATGTTAGGGCGGGGGGGGGGGAGAGGATTAATCCAGCAATAGTTGAAATGTTATTCAACTTTCTTACTGAGCTAGCCAAATTCTCTCTGCTGGGAGTGATGCAGATACTTTGGGGTTACCAATAGGTGTGCCCCAAATGAGGTCTTTGAAACAAGGTGACACCTTTAAGGGAACTGGTTTTGGGTTCTCTAATGGGCATAACATTTGTTGGAATGTGGCAAACGAGGCTACTGCAACCTCGTGCTAAGCTTGGCGTGCTTAGAACTGATTGCTTTCAGTAGACTTTATCATGCCTAACTCAGCACAGCGTCAGGCTGTAGGGCCTGAATCCCGACCAGGTGAGACTGGGACTTGCTTATGAGTAAACATGGTGAGGGTGGTATTACAGGTAGCAGCTCTTCAGAAATATAGAGGTGGCTCCATAGAGCTGCCATGGTTTGTGGCACACAGTGAACTCTGATGTTGCAGGTTTTCAAAGTGTTCCAACCCTATACTCAGAAATTAGCCTCCTAACCACGGCCAGCTGTAACAGATCTAGCTACATGTTGGTGTTGCTGTTGTGGATGCCTGTTTGGTAAAATCCATCCTACGTAATCCACACTTCCCTTATTTAACCCATGCTAAGTGCAAATTATTTTTACCAGTCCATACACCTGCATGCTCTTGGAGCCCTACAAAATTGGGGTTTGGTGGGCGAGTATTCTGTATGGATTGAAATTGTCTACAGACCAGAGCTGCTGGTCTAGTCATTTTCACATCACTTTTGAATTCAGTGATACTAGGGCCCTAGGACTCAGATATTCTAAACCTGTGATTGGGCTATCTCACTTTAGATCAGCCTTCAACAACTGCAACTCCCATCGCTTCTGGTTGAGGCTGATTGGAGTTGTAGTCCAAAATGACCTGGAAGGTGAAGCTGTTTTAACCAGTAGGTTGAGGTTCTCGTGACTGAATGTTCATCTCTACAAAATCAGTCTCCACACAGAAATACAATATTCTCTTAGGGATTCTAGCTCTCTATATGCAGGTATTAATTCAATTTAATTGCACAGAGGAGCATTGCAGTCTATGAAGTGGTTCAGCCCGGACTCAGGTTTACCACCTCAGCAAAAACAAGGGCAAACGCAGCAGCTGCTGTTAGAAATTAAAACAAGAAGACAGGCGGGTCTTATCTCTCCTTAGCAAGGCTCCCTCTTCCCCTCTCTCACTAGGTTGGTATGGTCTTCACCTTGTCTGCTGCTGGCATGTAGCCCTCAGACTGAAATAGTTTCCCCACTCCTGTGTCCTCTGCCCCAGATATTGAGGCCTTCCAGGATCGTTCTGAGGCTTATTGCATGCTTGGTGTAAACGGCCAGGGCAAGGTTTCACTCTCAGTTAAGCCTGCTCTTCTCCGGAGATTCCCCTCCTGTCTCCCGTGGCAAGGCTTTCCTTTGCAGACGGACACACCTTTGATGACATTACAATGCGGAGCATGTTCTGCACAATATTATCGCAATTGAATTAGCCCATGCTGCAAGGCAACAAAAGGAGCATCAGTGCTAAATCTGTAGGTTTGCAAGGATGCCCCAGAGCTTCTTAGGGATATAAACACAGCCAGCATTCCAAGATTTGAGGAAGGAATTTAGCAGGCCTAAAATAACCCAGCTCTTTCATGACATTTGCATGTATTTCCAAGCTTTCGGTATCTGAAAAGGAAGGTTTTAAGCAGATGCTTGGCATGGTAGCTTTATGATTTCACAGAAAAGTTACAACAAGATGGACTAGGGCTGTATGCCTCTCTTGGATGCTCAGAGCCAGCCACAGAAGGACTTTTAAATAGGGTTTTGGTTTTTAAGAACTGCCTTAAGGTCTGATTTTATGAAGCTGTCTTTTTAAATTGAGTCAGACAAGTGGATTTGTCTACCTTTATATTGTTTATGCCAGGGGTTGGAGAATTTCTGGCCTAGGGATGGGAGAAGAATTTTTATTAAGTTCTCATTTGCACTCCCCCCCCCCTCAAAAAAAAGATATGCAAATTCAAAGGAAGGTTGTGTTTCTGGTTGCATATCTCCAAATCTTGCAAAGCCATTTTCCAGGCAAGTAACATGTACAAAAATGCATATACTAGGGTAGTGTATGGATGAAAATGCTTATAGAGAAGTTTTTAATGTTGGCGGTTTTATAAATTGTTGGAAGATGCCCAGAGTTGCTGGGGCAAACCATCATTGATGATGATGATGATACTATACTTGTGAAAGTGATACACAAGGATGTATATTAGGATAAGCTGCACACACACAAAAAAAGTGTGCTAAGGGAGAAATTTGGTCTAAAATGCTGATGGATTTCCATGGGGACTGTTTTAAAGTAAAAGCAGAAAAGTCACAAATGCATGTGGAAATGTGAGGATCTGAAGGCTGGGAAAATGAGAGAAAGTGAAACCAACAACTTTGCCCAGCCAAACTTGGCTCTATAAATGCTGTTGGACTCTAACTCCCACAGGTTCCCCATCCCTGGCAGCATGATGAAGTCATTCCCAGCCCTGGCAGCCTGACCTCTTATCTAGCTGGAGGTCCTGCGTAATGAATCTGGGTGCCTTCTCCCTGCCCCCATGGAAGTGTGTGCTCTACCACTGAGTGTGTGGGTCTTCCCCCTGGGATTTGACCTTTTTGTCTAGCAAAGGTTGCAGAACCAGAAATAAGTGTGATCAGTTGATCACACGGGAAATTCTTGCGCCAGCGCTGTTTCTCAAAGGGCCTTCAGAACTTCCAGCGCAGTCTACCCCCATCCCTCACAATTCAGGGATACAAATCTGCATCATGGGCATTGTGCTGGAGGAAGCACTAATGTTTCCTGATGCCAACACACCACGCATCAATGGAGACAGCCCTTGAAATGCAAGGAGCAGGTTCAGAGGTGGTTTTGTCAGCACCATGGCAGGGATGAAGAGAGGGTTAAACTTCCCCTCCTTGCCCCCACCCCACTTTCCTGAGGCTGCTCAGACTTCCCCATTGCTGCCGTTGACACTTATGCATTAATTACACTAGAGAAATTAATGTTGGTCCTAAGGAAGGAAGTGGGAAAACAGAGCTGTTATGCCCTATAGGGATTCTTCTGTACTGGGCCCACATGGGGAAATATCATGCCCATTAGAACTGAAGGAAATGCCAGTGAAGTCAGAGTGAAACAGAGAAATAATCAAATAATATTTGACATCTAAGGTATATCAAACATATGAAGCAATGGCTCCAATATAATGTAATGTTAAAAAATGCATTAAGATTTATAATACATGGGTGCAATTATTAAGATGTGGCATCTGGGGTCTGTAATTGCACCCAGTCGTGGGGTTGTGCTACCCCTAATGCCTTGCACATGGGCGCTTTCATTCTACTCAAAACTTCTTGGAAGTATGCATTCAACGACAGTACTAAATAGTTAATGTTCCTTACCTTAACTGCTGCATTTGTGTAGTTTCACTGCTGCGTTGTTAAATCAGAGTTGTCACCACACTGAGGTCTAATAACTTGAAAGCGCAATGTTTTATTTTCTTCCAGTTTGACTTTCTTGAAGTCTAAAATGATACTAATTAGTGGGGAGATGCTGGACATATTTTTATATCCCTGGAAACATGGCTTTAAGGGGGCCTGCAAAAGAGAGGGGGTAGGGAAAGAGAGAGAGAAGGGTAATAGCTTGGTGGCAGAGCATCTGTTTTGCATGCAGAAGGTCGCAGGTTCAATACCATCTCCAGGTAGGCTTGGTAATATCCTGCGCCTAAAACCCTGGAGGGTTGCTGCCGGACAGTGTACACTGTATACAACTGTTGTCGGTATAGGACAGGCATCCCCAAACTGCGGCCCTCCAGATGTTTTGGCCTACAACTCCCATCATCCCTAGCTAACAGGACCAGTGGTCAGGGATTATGGGAATTGTAGTCCAAAACATCTGGAGGGCCAGGGGATGCCTGGTATAGGACAACTGTTGACTATGCTTCTCCGCACTGCCACTGACAACCACGGTAGATAATACTGCGCCAGATGGACTAATTGACTCAGTATAAGGTAGCTTCCTTTGTTGATTTCTAAAAGAATGGCTTATGAGGATGCACCCTCCCCCTTGTGTCTAACGCTTCCCCGTATTGTTTTCCCCCTCCTTCATTGCCAACAGGCAGCAAGCACAGATTCCCATTGCGACGGCCGGCGTAGTCTACCCAGGGGCCATTGCCATGGCAGGAATGCCCTCCCCGCACCTGCCCTCGGAGCACTCGAGCGTTTCTAGCAGTCCAGAGCCCGGGATGCCCGTTATCCAGAGCACTTACGGCATCAAAAGCGAGGACACCTCCCACGTCAAGGAGGAGATGCAGACTGACGACATCAACGGTGAAATATATGACGAGTACGACGAAGAGGACGATGACCCCGATGTGGACTACGGCAGCGACAGCGAAAACCACATCGCGGGGCAAGCCAACTGATAAGAGGGGGGTCCCGGTTCTTGGCGTTGACCTCGGAGGACTTCAGTGGGAAGCCCCGGCTGGTATCTTAGCCCAGTGGCCAAGCACACAAACTTAAATCCTCACACACTGACTGTTACTTTAAAAAAAACTCTTAGTCTTAACTAGTTGGGGGGATATCAGCTGATCAATAGGCATCAGCCCGTGTCGGGGGGGAAAAATAAACTTTTTAAAAGGAAAGCGAAACAAAAAATTTAAAGAGACAAAAAGGCTCAGAGGAAGGAACCGTGACAAGGAAGACAACTCACGAAGACAACAAATATATATATATATATAAATATATATATATAAAACGGACGGAAATAAGCTATGGGTAATATAATGCCAGTAATTCAGCTGCTATACCCAAGCACTGAAGTCTTACCCGTTCAACCTTTTATTATTATTATTTTTTTCAAAATAAACTTTATGGCTGTTTGTTCTACAATGTTCTAGAAAATTCTCACTCAGGTACACAGTGCCAACAAGTGGCTTTGTGAATGTGTTCTGTTGTTTTTGTGCTACAGGTTAAAGGAAGAAAAAAAAAGATTTGGGGTGGGGTGGGGGGAGGTTGGGGAGGAGGTGACGCACCTGACCGGGATGGGGCGGGGGGCAGAATAGGTGATTTTTAAAAACAATTCTTTATACTTCCCCCTCCAACTTTCCCACCGTCTTTTTCACCCTTCCTCTCCAGAGTCAGGGTAATTTAAGGCATTTATGCATCTGGCTGGAACATGAGGAACGGACCTGTTTTTTTTAGCCCATGTGGCATTGCACATCCTGATTCACAACAATTGCTGCTTGCAGGCAAGGAAGAGGTCATTGGACCTGTAGGAGTTTGCTTAGGGCCCTGGTGGTTTGCTCCAGTGCATAATGTTTTCTGTGCAGGCTGCAATAAACCTTTGGGTGATTTGAGAGATTTGTAGACCATGAATTGAGCTCTAGAAATGCCCAATATTAAACATGGGACCTTTCATCAACACATCATCATCTTTATTTATTGGATATCTTACTTGCCTTTCACCACCAGGTCCCAGGACAGGTTACACCCATATAAAAATTCAATATTAAAATCCTTTAAAACAACAATGCTTTCTCATTGACCTACGTCCTTCCCTTCCACCAAAATACATTAACCCAGTCCCTTAAAAATGCAAGCACTTGTTATATTTTGGTTTGACACCTTCCTTATTATTCTACACACATCCTTAAATGGGTCATGCCAGTCACCAATAGCCAGTTAGCCTGATCACCTGGGAGACTTATGTGCCCTCGTCCCAATCCAGTGTCTGCTTGACCGTGATGGATGTGCGCGAGAGCATGTTGCCACATGGGCTGCAGTGGGCATACTCTTATTTCTGCTGCCACCACCCCAGCCAATCACCCCCTTCCTTTCTAGACAGGGCCTCCTTCCACCAATTGCACACCAGACATAGTCTCTGAGCAAGTGCCAAATTTGTACTCACATGCTGAACAACTTCCATTTCATGTTTTCTTTCCCAGTTGGTCGTCTTTTCTTTATTTCTTTCTTTCATCTCATCTTCGGTCTAAAGTTAGGACAGTGTTGTGTCTTAGACAATCTGTTGAAGAACCTGATTACCAGCAGCTGATGAGGTTAGGTTTTTCTTTCTTTAATTAATTTTCTATTAAAAAACAAACATAAGTTAAAGGAAACTGTAGGTGCTGTTCTCAGGTGAAAGAGAGAGAGAGAGAGAGAAACAAGAGATTTAGAGGGAAAATATATTTTATGAATCATGGACTTGTGTGTTTAGGTGGATGTGGGTGTTTATGGTACTAATAAGAATAATCTTCAGACAATTGTTGGGGTGGAGCAGAATGACTGAGTATGTATGACATCCTTAATTTACACTTCATGTTGCTACATGTAATAGATTTCCATTGTTTGCATATGAAGTGTGGCACTGAGGAATGTGAAGCATTAACTTCCTAAGTCAAGTATTGGGGAGGAAAGGGTGAGGATGTCCATTGTCATGTGTTCAGAGACTTTCAGCTCCAGATCCGCATCAACCATGAGGTGGAGGCTGAGATGAAATCTTGCTTGTGGATGAAATCTTGAGTGAGCTATGAAAATAATTCCCATGATGTATGAATGATTGACCCAATATGTGTGAGCCATCTTCCCATGCCCGTGTATCCAGAGTTGGACGCAGATTGGGCAAGGCATTCCTCACAATTTGTCATTCCACATAGTCCCATCCCTCATGATGGAAAGTGCGCTACTACGCTACCATGGGGAATAACAACTGCAGTGGGCCTTTGTGTATCAATAGCTGTTCCAGTCAATTCCATCTGGCATTTTCCCAGGTTAGAGGGAATGATACAGAATCCTGCTTTTGTGGTGTATCTTGTGTACCTTGGGCCCATTCAATCTTTGGCTTCCTGCCATGATGAGGAAGTCATGATGATTGGACAAGGGAAAACTAGGTTTTTGACCTAGCTGAAATCAATGGAACTATGCTCGCTAAATGGAAGAACTTTACCATAAGCAGTTTATACTGGTAGTTCAGGGTGCCAGATAGCATACTAAGTTTGATGATAAGCAAGTAGCTCCATATTCCAGCAGTTCTCACAATGTCTTGCTTGCTAATACAGATGCTGCAAGCTCATTGGTGACCCACATGGGAGAGGTTTATTCTGCCATTCTGTGTGCCACTATTAATTCCATTCTAAGAGGTTTACTACAGCAGAAAGCTACAGAGATAGACCTGCACATACAGTATACTGTTTGCATGCAATGCTAAGCCATGGTTTGTGTAGCTTAACGGTGGTTTGTTTGTACATCCAAGTCCATCCTAGCCAACTGTGTTTTTGTTGTGGCCAACAAACCAATATATGGAACCATGGTTGGAAACGGGCTTGCAAATTTTGACTTGTGGTTTCTCATTAGGTCTGAACCCACTATCCTGGCTTAATCCCAGTTTTTTTTCAGCACCCTACCCTCGATGCTTGCTCAGCTACAAATGAGCAAGATGAACATTTTGAAAATGAAGCTAACATTAGGAAAACAAATTATAGTTGCTCTGCTCGTCTGCAGTGCTGATCCTTGGTTAAAACAAACAATGGATTATCATTACATACAAACTGGTACAGTGCAGAATGCAAGCTGAAGTTCTGGAGAAAGCCAGCAGCCATTCATTTTTAAAAGAGCAGATCTCTAGTCCTCACTATTGGAAAGGTTTTCTGGACACTCAGGAGAACATCTGGCGGAATATCAAAAGCTTAGCGTGGTAGCTAAATAATACTTTCGATAGGGAAAGGTTCTATGACAGCAGGACCAGACTGAGGCTGCCACACGTATTAGGCTGTATGTCCCGTTGGCCTATTTCTGAGTAAACATGCATAGAGTTGTTCTGTGGATGACAGCAAATGGAAGCACAAAATAAAGAGTGTGTGGAAGGAGGAAGGAAGGAAACGTAGGTTTATTCTGCATTGCTCCTAAGGATAGCAGAGTGTGGCTTAATCTCAAAGCAAAACCCACAAGTCCCCCTTTGATTTTTTTTTTTTAAGCGCACACTTCAGGTCCAGCCATTTCTGCACTTGCATAAAACACTTTGCAACCACGCAGCTTTTGACAGTGGCCACTCTTCTCAGGCACTGACACCAAGCCACCCTTCTGCACCAGTAGCTTTAACACAAAACCTGCACAGTTAAGTTTACAATATTCTACTGGCCAAGCACTTAAAATACCCACCCTACACCCTTACTTGCCTGGGTGTCTAGAGGTGGGATTAGATTGCAAATCAGAAAGTTTTCCTAAAGTTGCAAGAAAGTGTTGATTCATTGTAATATTTTACTAAAGGAGAGAGTGGATTGCCCCTATCACTTTTATTTTCACAACAGTCTGGATAATTATCTGTCTGAAGTTCCTTAGTTGTTGGATCCTGTCCCAGTATGTGGGGTTGGGTTTGTTGACCTAGCAGGTTATTTTGATCTCTGTAAGTCTGTTTGTGATTCATACATGAAGATATATCTGTTGATTTTGCTGACTGTCATTTCAATGTGTGAATTGGCTTCTCCAAAAAAAAAAAAAAAAGCATTGTGTACAGATCAGTGGGGTGAATGGTGCCAGAGCAAAATGGAAGTTTCATGGTTATTGAAGTCTAAAAAATATCTGACCATATTCTGTGGCTATCATGTGTTTGCCTAGGTGTGTCCAAAAGGGTGGCAAGCCTTAACCAACATTGTAGCTTTCTTGGGAAGGGATGGTCCCATCAAATATGTTCAAGCACACCCTATAGTTTTTCAAGATGGCAGTATTTGCATTGAAAATCATTACTGCCACCTTGGACATTATTGGATAGTGTGGCTGCCATATTTGCCCAGAAATGTACAAGATAGTGGCATTCACAAAATTCCAGCCACTGGAAACAATGGGGAATATTGCAATGCTGAGGTTATTCCAAGATCATTGAGAAGGATCTTGAAGGAAGTAGGTGGGAGGAGACTCAAAAGGGTAAAAATAAAAAAATAAATTGAAAAATCATTTAAGAATTGATCATCAACCCCTATTCATTCTTATTAACTCTTTGAAGATTCATGCCCTCATTGTTCATATGGCAGAATGCTACTTCAAAAATAGACCTCCCTCTGCAGTTGTCTGGCAAAGCAAACAGCATCCCATTGTGATTGAATAGTTCTGGCAATAGTTAAATGGGCGCTTGGATGCAATTTCCAACCCCATTGCTCTTTCATGATATCCACCTCTCCCTCAACAATCCTTTCTCTCTCTCTCTCTCTCTCTCTCTCTCTCTCTCTCTCTCTCTCAATACTTGTCTGGGTTGGTATTCAGAGTAGTACATCATATTCTCTATGTCAGAGATGTCTTGTTTTGTATTGGTTAATGGTTGCATTTGATTTTGCGTGAGGGTTTTTTTCTTTCTTCAGTTGAACCGCCTCTTCATGCTAATGTTGTAATGGTACTTATAATGATGGTAAGAATAATAATAGCTGTTCCCAGATAGTAAATTATGCATAATTTATTTTCCTCTCTTTTTTTACATTACGTTGGTGTTTTTTTAATTTGGCAATTACCACAAACAACTACAGCTCTTAAGGTGTTTTTTTTATATATATATAAAGTGTCCTTTCCTCCTTTTGGGTTAATAAGCTGCAATTTCACTATTGCTTGCCCATCCCTCCCCTTTTTTTGGTGTGTGTGTGTGGGATCTTTTAGAAAACATAATTTTGAGCCCACTGTCCCATCAGGTATGGACATTTCTTAAGATGGGGTGAATTATGGGAGTGTTGAGTTCAATATTAATTAACTTCACTCAGTTTGGATTATTTAATGACACTCTAGAGCCATTCAAAGCACTCTGGTTAAAAACTAAAGCAAACTTTTATATATATATATATAAATAAATATAAATATTATGACAAATGTACAATGTGAAAACTGAACATTTTGCTCTCTTTTTCTAAAAGGAAAAAAAACTAAACCAGATTGTTTCCTGTCTTTGTGAACAAATATTTCTGACTCTTGTGGGTTCAACCTCACATGTGTTGGATCCTTGCTTTCCACCATTTTATGAAGACAGTCTGGGTTAATTATGTGACTTTGGTCAACATCTATACTTTGTTTTAGCTCCAGGTTAGTTCCAACCCAGGTTGGAGCAAGTCATCAACACACTAGTTATGAGATTATATAATCTGGGATGAGCCTGTGATGGAAGCACTTGCAAATCCACGCAGATTCATTGTGGTCCCAACTGTGCTGAGGGAAATAAGTGATACTCCGTAATGTATGTCTGATCACCCCAGAAACAGATAAATGTATTCAACTATTCAGTTGACTGTCCTAAATTGAGTCCAGTGGGCCTATGTTTGCAGGTGCTTACTGTACTGGACCCAAAGTACTTCAAAATTACTGCAGGTACAAGGACCTCAACTGTGAGAAACTGGAAAAAATACCTGCTCTCCATTCCTACTGAGTTAAGGGGACAGAGCTTTATTTCTTTTGTTGATTGGGAGAGGGGAGTCTTTCTGCATTTATCCTCTTCACTGTATGCCATGGGACCTATTCAAGGTTGGATATGTCCCTGATGTGATAGCCATAAGAAGCTAAACTGATGTCCAGCCCTTGTTAAGCATGACCTTATTTACAGAACGTATCCCAGGCACTACTGAACAACACCCTAGGGTCACTTAGAGGACATCCCATATCTAGAAATGTGAAGATTTGAATCCAAAGCAGTAGACTTGGTCAGGTATGGATATTTTATCCGAGTGTGGAATGGTTTTAGCCAGTGCTATTTTCCTAGGGGGAAAGGTGCCAGAATTCACCATGAACCCCTCCCTCGTTCTCTTAGAATGGCAATGGAGAGGTGCCATAACACATCTGAGTTTCGGCTGGGGGGGAAAACAAAAAGCCCTGGTTTGAGCCCAATAGTCTGGGTCTGAAATCAACATGCTAACTATTGAGACTGAGCTTGGCTTCAGTGGGAGAGTTACACATGCATCTTAAGCTCTCTCCGAGAGTTAACAGAAGTAAAAAAAAGGCTTAACTTTGATTAGGATGTGTCCGATCACTGAACATTAAGGCCCTCTGATTCTGAACTGAGCAGCATTCCCCTCCCCTGCCCCCCCCCCAAAAAAAATTATTGCCAAGCCTACCTCTTCTTGTCCAGTTGGGAATATTGTAAATGATTGTGTTGTTTGCACTGAACTTTTGTATCTTCATCCCAGCAGCCCCGATTTAGCTAGAGTTACTTGTGACGGCAATCTTATGCATGCTTTGCCTGGCAGGAATCCCTATTGAACATAGTAAGACTTCCTTCTGAGTAAACACACAAGGCTTCACTGAGCAGGCATGTGTAAGTTTGCACTGTACTGATCTCCCACTGCTTTTAATGGGGCATGCAGGACAACCCTCTACATCTCTACTCAGAAGAAGCACCCATGAAACATACACCCAAGGTAAGTGTGTTTAGGATTAGTCCCTACTAACTTTAGCTGGATCGGGGCCCTCGCTTCTACTTCCTGATGTCATATGATTCCTGCTATTTTGTTTTATTTTTAAAATCATTTTTTTGGCAAAAATAATACTATCACTGGCAAAGGTGGGGAAGAAAATATTTAATGCCACCAGTTTCCAGTCAAATGGGAACGGTTTCACACTCTTGCTATCCCTCCCCATAAATTGTTCATGCTTTATATTGGCAAAATAGGATTGCCAAGTACATTTAACATATTTATTTAACTGTCCTACTGTATTAATCCCAAATGGGACTCGTAACTATTATTACAGTATTTAATTAGTTGAGTTACCAAATCCTCTTATTAATGAATGGATTGGGGGGGGGATGCAAGTCTTTCTTCGGTGACAATGTTTCAGAGATTGGGTTTTGGCAGTAGACTTCCTTCAGTTAATTTTTCTTTTTTGACAAAAGAAATTGTCTTTGACCTCCTTACAACACATTTTCAAAGTCCTTTTTTTGTAACATAATCCAAACGAGATGAACGCTCATTGTTCCTGAAGAAGAATCTGACATCACATTTCTTCTAAAGTTGAAAATAATTATACTCAGTACAAACATAAGCTTCTCTTAGCAAAAACTTATCCCCTAGAATTAATGGCAACCACACAATAGCATCTATTTAAAGACATGCTTTAATAAGGGTGAAATGTTTAGTTTCCACTTTCTGGTTGAGTCAATTCACTAAGCCTGGATTCAAATGTATCCTTTGCTCATAAGAAACAGGGTGGTTATAATGCTAGCTTAAAGTACAGAAGGGCCCACTGCTATATTTAGTTTTCCTGCCTTCTGCCTCTCTCTGATTCTTGGAGCTTTTCAAGCAGAGGTTGGGTGGCCATCTGTCATAGATTCTTTAGCTGAGATTCCTTCATTTCAGGGGGTTGGACTAGATGACCCTCAGGGTCCCTTCCAACTCTTCTGTGAGCACCCTCTTTCATCTATCCCTATTCACATTGTGAGCCACACAATTTTGGCCCCCATCCAGAGAATGACAGCTGCATTTTAGTCCCATCATCGTCATCATTTATTTGTATGCTTTGTTTCCATAATTTAACCACGCTCAAGGCAACTTTCAACACTAACGAATTCATTCTTAATAGTTACAAAACTATATCAAAATTTTAAGTAATCATAAACAGCAAATGAAAACTTCTCAGTAAGTATGCAATAAAATTAAGCAATCCCTGCATAATTGGTAAGTTCCAACAATAAAGATAATACTGCAATACCAATAACAACAACAGTGTCTCCAAATTAAATACTGAACTCAACAAAAATGGCTAAGGAATATTCTACCCCTGTAGGCTCTAGACACCCAGAGATTTTAACTAACTCTCTCTGGATTGCAAGCATCTTTTTTTTAGCATGGCGAAATGCGGCTTGATGGAACCCATGTTGCAGGTCAACAAAGCAAGCAACCCCGACCTCAGCGTTTCTGAGAGTCATCTGCAGATTGATTCACATGGCCATTTTTAGGTGGTGAGATATGGTTTGTGCGAATGTGTTTTGAGATCCCACCACCCCTGCCTCTATGACTGTGCAGTATGTTGCATGATTTAGCACGTGCTCAGAACCTGAGTTTCTCACTAGGCACATTTTTTTGGGGGGGGAATCAACTCCCCCCCCCTAAAATATGAAACTCGTTCAATATTTTGCAACTCAAATATCACTTTCTAAAATTCAAAACCCACCCAAGCCCAGCCCCAAAAGTTCTGCTTTTTGAACTATGAGGGTGACCCAACCAGAATTAATCATTTTTTCAATGCAATTTATTCTGTGGGGAATCATTAAATGTGTGCTTAATAATACCCTATTGAAACCAATTAGGGTTTTTACAGACTTAACAATGGATTGACTGAGCTTTAAAATTTTAAATCTAGTTAATAAGGACTGTCCTTCAATTTGTCTTGCCATATTCAAGTGTTTTACGCACTGCTATTTCTTTCTTTCTTTTGGGGTGGTGGTGGTAAAGATAGATTGGAACAAAGTCATTTGGAGCACAAAAAACATGTGCTTTTGAATTCACCACCCCTAAATCTCCAATTCATGTCAGCTTTAAAGCATGGTCATATTGTGAACATCCACCACATTCACTCACAATACTTCCCCAAGATCATGCTCGTCATCCCACCAACAGAGGGCACCACAGAAAAGCCACTATGCAAACTCAGCGATAGTCACCCTTCTCCACTTTGCTGATTAATTTTCGGGTAAAGATCCAGTAAAATATTTAAAACTCAGTGCCAAATAGCACAGTTACTGTTCAGTCCTATTTCCAACTAAAGGGGTGCACACTAAAGTCCTGCTTCAGTTCATTGCAATTTACTTCTCCCATTCAATCAAATTCTCCAGGCTTGAGAACTTGGTGTGGGTACAAGTTTTGAGGTTTAAAACCCTCATATCAAAGAAGTGGTGAACATTACAAGAGCCCTTCATCACCATGCAGCTCAGAGTAAAATCTAAACTGCAGAAGAAATCCTAGCTCATATACTTTCAAAACCCATCAAATTCTATTCAAACAAGACTTACATGAGCAGGGCAGTCACGATGGGACTCCTGCCGCAGAGAGATGGAAGGCAGGAGACTTGATCCTTTCTATCCCTTTGTGGAACCCCTGGTTGAAAGGCCCCAGTGCCCCTTGGGAAATGTAGTTTTCTGGAGGACCACTGCAATGCAACAGAGAAGGAAAACGTTAGATCTCCCTAAGTTCAATCATATGGGAACCAGACTTTAGTCATTTCTGTGTGTTCACACTAAGCAAGCTAGGAGGAGCGCTCCATGCCTTCCCCTTGCATAGATGGCTGGAGCTCTTTAGCAGCCGCCATGTTCAGAGCTGTGGGTCATTCCAAGGGACTTCTTTGAAAGGGAAAATATACAGCCACACTCCTGCCCACTGCAGTGAAGACTCGCACCACAGGTCTGGGGCTATGCTCCAGCCCTTACACCATGCGTAACCATTGAGGGACTGGTGTGCGTGTGTGTGCACGTGTGTGCGCGCATTCAGCTTCATTTCCATGTGTGCTGATTTTCCTCTTGGCTTTATTTTCACTAATGAAGTGTCTTTGTTGTGCTTACGGCTCTGTTTCTGCCTCCACCCTGCTCTGTGCCAGCAATCCTCCCTTCTATAATATAATAGATTTCTGACACAGGGGCCAATCGCACATCAGGCACCGTTACTTTTATACATTTCATTGCGTGTTGTGTGGCAAGGCTCTTACAGCCTGATCCAGGCAGCTGACTCACAAGATACATCGTGAATACATCTCCTCCTCCTCTTCCTCCTCCTCCTCCTCCTCTTGCAAAATGTCTAACTGTATGACATGTGGTGTTAGAAATAATCATCACCCTGGTCCAAGGAGCCAAGAGTGGAGCTCCTGCCAGATGCTAGACTTGAGGAACCGTCCCCCTCTCTCTCCCTATGCCAACTAGGTGATCAGCACTGCCAACCCACAATACTCATCAACTCTTGGGCTATGAGCAGGAGACAGGAATGGGGGACCCTGGACCTAACCTGGCATCCTTTCCCTCTTCTGCAAACCCTTAATTATCACTGAAAGCACCAACCCCCTGTTAGGCAGTGCAAACGGGGGTGCAGTTGTATCAACACACAACCCTATCTCTGCTTATGGATCGGGGCGGTGCACATTTTTATAGCTCTGTTTTGTTCTAAAGTGCTTATTCCTCTCCTGTATCTGGGGAAGCGAGGGCCGGGGGGGGGGGTAGGGCGGGGGGAACGCAGCAAAAAAATAAACAAAAGGAAAAAAAATAGACAATCAAACGCTTGGAGCTTAAAACAAAGTATGTGTGCAAACCTACCATCTCACTTGAAGTTTAATAATAATAATAAAAGAAAATAATTATGTAAATATAACATAGAGTTATAGATTTATATTTTGTTCATAACACATAGTGTAATATAAGTTGTATATTTTCATGTTTTGGTTTTATGTTAACATTCACGCCACGATTAAAAAAAAGGAGTTTATGTACTCTTTACAAAAAGGAAGAAGATGATGTGGGTTTACTAGCATCCTGGTATGAGGGGTGGGGGGGGATGGTTCTTCTTCTTTCTTTTTTTCATTGCCCTTTTTTCAGTATTATTTGCCCTGCAGGGCACCAATAAAAATCAGCAAATGTGTTCTTTACCTAGACTGTGTTTCTGTTTCCAAATTCTTAATGTCATTAAAGCGTGCCATTCCTTTATGCCGAGAGAAACACACCTCTGAACTCAGGGTTTGGGGATGAAAAGCCCATTCAGTGCCAGATTTACGTATAAGCTAAACAAGGTATAGCTTAGGGCCCCACTCTCTTGGGGGGGGGGGGGCAAAAGGAAGAAAACTGGATGTACATCTCCAAAATATATAAGAAATAAATAAAACCTACATACAACAACAGTGATTAGTGTTGTTTAGGCTCCTATGGTGTAAGTAATGTACCCCGCCTGCTAGCCTGCTCCCTAAAATATCACCGGTTTGCTCATTTCTATATATAAGGTGCCTACATTCTGCATGGACTGGTTGCATGGCAACATGAGCAAATGGCTTTAGATACCTATTAGGTATTAGGGGGACGCAGGTGGCACTGTGGGTTAAACCACAGAGGCTAGGGCTTGCCGATCAGAAGGTTGGCGGTTCGAATCTCTGCGATGGGGTGAGCTCCCATTGCTCGGTCCCAACTCCTGCCAACCTAGCAGTTTGAAAGCACGTCAAAGTGCAAGTAGATCAATAGGTACCGCTACAGCGGGAAGGTAAACGGTGTTTCCGTGCACTGCTCTGGTTCACCAGAAGTGGCTTTGTCATGCTGGCCACATGACCTGGAAGCTGCACCCCAGAGTCAGTCATGACTGGACCTAATGGTCAGGGGTCCCTTTACCTTTACCTATTAGGTCCATAAATTACCATGTAGCATATATTCAACACAAAAAACAGTGACAATTTGTTTTTGACAAAGGACAGCTGCACTTATAAAGGGCCCCATTACCTTCATTAACTTAGGGCCTCATCAAACCTAAATCCGGCCCTCAGCCCATTGCCCACGTTCCTTACTTTACTGACTCAGAATTTCATTCCGCACTGTGTTTTATTCCCCTACCAAAATCTGTTCATCTCAGTCCATTACATGAAGTGAAACACAGCTACACTTTAGAACCCACACTTCTCCAAATTTCACAATGCAGTTTTCCAACCAGTGAGTACATCTATATTAGGGGAAAGTGTGTGTGCAAATGCAGGTGTCAGGAATTAAAAACAGAATTATGTTAGGAAAAAAATGGATTGCTGAAAAGGTGTATGTTAGCCCAAACAGCTTTCAAAATTGGGAGAAGTTCACACTACAATGCTGACAAAGTTTCATGGGTATTAAATAATAATTGCTTTGGAAATGTGCAGAGCTGAATTTAAGACTGGAAAAGCGCGAGCTGAAATTTACGGATCTGTCCAACCACATTGGCAACCATTCCAGAGCCTGCGAAACTCTCTCACTTCTCCCACCAACAGCTGGGCCATAGCATTATGCAGAGGCTGCCGTTTCCAGACCGTCCTCAAGGGCAGCCCCAGGTAGAGCACATTACAGTAATCTATCTGGGATGTTAGCAGCACATGAGTTGCTGAGGCCAAGTTACACCATTCCAGGAACAGCTTTCGCTGGTGAACCAACTGAAACTGCCTTTGCTACACCTTTCACTTCCTTTGGCTTGCAGGCATCTAGATCACCCATCACGAAATGCAGCTAGTGTCACAGCCACAGCACCCCCACTGCAACCACCGTCACATAAAATGTATTTACATGTTTACAGTTTTGATGCCAATAAAAAATGCCCACGGCTTTCTACATAGAACCTCGTTCCACCACACCACACATTGTCAAACTAGGTGTACATAAATTCTGCCTCACTTTCCCCACATCCCCAGCATATCCTGTTGACATTAGGATACATGATTTGTAAAGCGTAATGGGAGGTCAAAAACCAGCAATATAAAATTTTATTTAATTGGCTGTTTACTACCATTGTTTCCACCCACACACCCCAATAATTGTATTTTTTATTGCCGCTTCTTTTTTTAGGTATTGTATTTTATTGTGTTGCAATCGGAAGTCCGCGGAACTCAAATCCTAATGCAATGCGAAACAGTATAAGATATGAAAGAATCAATAAAAACACAATTTAAAAAAATAAATCAGTATGTGTATTTAATGTGACGGTTTGGCTGTCTCCCATCTTCAACCACAAATCACCCAGACCTCCTGAATGAAGTCCACAGACCACAATTTGGGAACCTTTGCCCTTATGCAAGCATTACAATTATTCTAGTCAGTGATGGTTCAGCTTGTGCAACATTAACTCTCAAGCGATGTGTGGTAACATCATGCTGGATCTCATCCATTGGCTCATTGGCAGCAGTTTAACCCTGCAACCCTGCACATTGGGGCAAAAGAGACAGACAACCCGGAGGACCTTGAAGTCTGTGGCAAGCTCCACAGCTGCAGCACGCTGCAAAAAATCAGAACTTGACTTTTGAAAGTAACAAAAACAAGAGGTTTAATTCAGGTAGGTAGCAGTGTTGGTCTGACGCAGTCGAAATAAATAAAAAAATTGTCCAGTAGCATCTTAAAAGGTAAAGGGACCCCTGACCATTAGGTCCAGTCGTGTCCAACTCTGGGGTTGCGACGCTCATCTCGCGTTATTGGCCAAGGGAGCCGGCGTACAGCTTCCAGGTCATGTGGCCAGCATGACAAAGCCACTTCTGGCGAACCAGAGCAGTGCACAGAAACACTGTTTACCTTCCCGCTGTAGCGGTACCTATTTATCTACTTGCACTTTGATGTGCTTTCGAACTGCTAGGTTGGCAGGAGCAGGGACCGAGCAACGGGAGCTCACCCTGTCCCGGGGATTCAAACCACTGACCTTCTGATCGGCAAGCCCTAGGCTCTGTGGTTTAACCCACAGCGCCACCGGCGTCCCTTCCAGTAGCACCTTAGAGACCAACTAAGTTTGTTCTGGGTATAAGAGGTTTAATTGTTGGCTCCCCTTAAGAAACAGGACTATATCATTTGGAACTCCAAAATCTGGGGAGAAATTCTAAGGGTGGGATTTTCCAGAAACATCTGTAATGAAGAGTGATGAGCAGAAAATAGGGGGGGGGCTGTGGTACCTTTAAGAGGGACAGTGACATAAATCACTGTGGACATAGAACAAGCAAGAGACAAAAATAGGTAGGACAAGATATGTGGTTCTTAGCACTATACCGTAGGCCAGAGGCAAGCCAAAGAAAACAGAGGTTTCTACACCTGGGCATCTCTCCATCAAGCCAGAGGCACCTTCACAATTCATGGATACACTCGAGGCAGGAAAAAAAGCCCTGGAGGAAGTGAGAGTGCTGGTGAGATGGGTGGTCTGGGGAGATGGGTGTGGCCTAGTAAAAGTCCCAAGGGCCATATAAGGGCCTGAAGGCCACATTTAGGTTTCACACTCCTGGACTAGAGTACGCTTACGGTAATCAGATGCATGAAGTGTTAACCGGACCTGCTGCAGTGCCAATATTGCTTAATCAGATGCCACCATGAGGGGCGGGTAGATGGAAGCAGGAGTTTGCAAAAGCAAGAATTTGGGCCGCGGGTGGCGCTGTGGTCTAAACCACTGAGCCTCTTGGGCTTGCTGATTGGAAGGTTGGCGGTTTGAATCCACACGAGGTGAGCTCCCGTTGCTCTGTCCCAGGTCCTGCCAACCTAGCAGTTTGAAAGGATGCCAGTGCAAGTGTATAAATATGGTGGGAAGGTAAACGGACATTCCGTGTGCTCTGGCACTCGTCATGGTCCTCCATGCCCCAGAAGCGGTTTAGTCGTGCTGGCCACATGACCCAGAAAACTGTCTGTGGACAAACGCCAGCTCCCTCAGCCTGAAAGCGAGATGAGCACCGCAACCCCATAGTTGCCTTTGACTGGGGTCCTTTACCTTTTTTACCTCTTTATTTTAGCAGGGGACACTGTTTAGATGCCAAGAGTATTGGTCCAGCATTGGGTTAGGAAATGCATGGTGTTGTCCAAAGAAGGACCACTGCTCTGTGATACAGCATCTGCTTTGGACGCAGAAGTTCTGTTTTGATCCCTGGAATCGCCCTGTAGGGCTAGGAAAGATCCCCTGTCTGAAATCCTGGAGAGCTCCCACCAGTCATTGTATTATTGTCAAACGTACACTTACAAGTTAGGAAAATCTCTCCTACGTGTCATCTCTCCTACGTCTCTCTGTTACTCCTAGATGTGCATCCAATGAGGCAGTTGCCGCAACAGCGAGGCCCCGGCCCTAACCTCAGCTCATGTATCTCTCCCACCTGAGCTGCGAACAAGCAGGCGAAGACTACGCCTGTGTGCAATCCGACTCTGCTCCTCCCTCTTCAATCCTCTCCTGATCCTGGGAGACAGTGGAGCAGGAGAGGTGGGGGCAGAAGGAGGAGGTGCGGAAGCCCTTGACTCCACACCGGCCTGACCTCTCTCCCTCCCTCCCTCCCTCCTGCACCTGCTCTTCACTCTCCAACCCTGCAGCTTCTCCTGCCTCTGCCTTTCATCTTCTTGCTGTTAGAGGCTCCCCCAGTTGACTGACCCCTTCTTCCAAGTCAGTCTCCAACCTCCCTTCCTCCCGGTGGCCACGCATCAGAATCCAGCCACCACTCCCCAGTGCATAGCCAGTCCCTGACATTACTGCTTTGTAATCAGGCTTAGAATCCTACCATCAAGGAATATGTATCAGCAGGTGCCAAAAAATAAAAACAAATAAACCTCTTTTAAACTTCTTTTTAAAAGGAAAGTATTGAAGGAGGTTTCATGAGCAAGGAAAAACAAAGCAGCTTCCAAAGACAGACACGTGAAGTTTCTAACTTTGGGAAGAAGCTCGACTTTATCTCGTTTCAGAGTTTGATTGAAAAGCAGCGAGCAGAGGGATGCAGCCTGAGGGATCTATATTCCCGTCAAAGCTTTGTTCCTCTCTTGTTCACCGGAGACATCGTACGTAGGTGGTGCGTTTAACAGGTAAACTCCCTTTCTTCCCAGTGAATGCGAGAGGGCAATCTATATTATCATATCAGGGAGGAGCAAATTATACAGGCAACTCCCCGGCAGACAATAAAGACAATCCTGACAGCAGAATCAAAACAGATGTCAATCTTCTCTTTTCTTTCAGGCATATCAATGTTTAAGTGACAGCTGATGGGAGCTGATGATGGACTTTTTGCATTCTTTTCCAGGTGCCTGCTTCTTGGGGGGTGGAGGAGGGGCGATGCAAATGCTACCTGTATTCAATTTGGTCAAATGACAACTCTGCTTGTCAATAAGACAGACAGAGCGATCAGGCTGTGAATACAAGTTCCTTTTCAAAGACTTTATTTTGTTACGATGATCATCGCTGGGAAATGGAATACTGAAAAGCGCAGCAGCTTCCAAAGCTCTTGTTGAAACTGAAGAACTTGCTGTTGTTGTTGTTCCACTCTTTAGTTTGCACTTCTGGCTTTTTATACCTTCATCCTTCCTAAATTGGTTGTTCACTTGTTGGCAGCAGTTTGGGAATGTACTGCTGTAGGAAGGGCCTGGCTGGTTGCTGCTAAGTTTGTTAAGACGAAAAACAAAGTTCTTCAAGCCAGGTGCCTTTGTGGAGAAGCACCCCCCCCCCCATACACACACACACAATCCGAATGTTTGTGAATCATTTAAGCCGCAGCCCCGTTCATAAGGCAGCAAAGACCAAGCTTGATGAGCCATAAGTTATCACATGAGGGAGAGCAACAGGGACATCACCATAATCATCTCCCTCCAATGCCTTGTGAGGCACTGTGCAGGCTTCTGTACTCATGGAGACTTGCTGCTCTGGAAAATCAGGGTTCTGAAATGCACAGGGAGTCTTCTTCACATCTGTTTAGAACAATAGAATTGTAGAGTTGGAAGGGACCATGAGGGTCATCTAGTCCAACCCCCTGCCATGCAGGAATCTCAGCTAAAGCATCCATGGCAGGTAGCCATCGGACCTCTGCTTAGAAACCTCCAAGGAAGGAGAGTCCAGCACCATCTGAGTGAGAGGAGAGGGATAATGGAAAGGGTGGTGTGAGTGTGCTCATTCCCACTGCTCCCCTTCCTTGATTACTTGCCCCTGTTTCAGTAGGGGCATTCAATTGCTTTGTGTCAGGGGCAACTATTGTGGTGAACTGCAATGATGAGGATGAGGAGGGCAAGCAGAGATACTGAAGAAGCTGGCTGGCATCTCAGCAGCAGGTGGAGACTTCTCCACTGTGCTGAGATGCAATTCTATTTGATGTAGACTAATTATTTCTAAATGTGCATCTATATATGTAAATTAGCATATGCAAATATTATGCAAATCTCTTTTTGTCCTTCTTTTTGGCAATGTGTAAGTGGCCACCCTAGACCAAAAGCAGTTTCCCCCTTTTGCACCTTCCTTCCTTCCTTCCTTCCTTCCTTCTATCCATCTATTTATCTTTATCAATCTTTCTATCTCACCATCTGTTCATCCATCTACCGAATGGGCCTGGTTCTGAACCTACACATTCCAGAAGATGATGGTGATGGCTTTTCAACATTTCATGCTATCCCAATCTCTGCTTTGGCAAGGATCACAAATAGAGAAAAAAAAGTTTCTTGTGGAAGACAGGCAAACACACACACACACACACACACACACACACAGAGAGAGAGAGAGAGAGAGAGAGAGAGAGAGAGAGAGAGAGAGAGAGAGAGAGAGAGAGAGAGAGAGAGACTTGGGAGGTGTCTATGCCTCAGACTGAGCCCAGCAATTGCTACAGAAGTGCTCCCTCCCCCTATCTCTCTTTTTTTTGTTGTCGTCGTAAATTGAGATGAGAGATGGGGCATTTTTGCCATTCCTCCAAAGCTTTCAATTTTATGTCTGGACCGTTGAATTGCCTGCCCGCCATTCGACAGCCCTTCAAGCACAAGATGGCTGGCAACCCCATCAGATTCTAAAGACCCTGGCATGCATCTCCATCGCAGCCAAACAGAGTCACCCCTAGCACTCGCTCTTTATGGGGGAGAAATATGTGCAAAATCTCTTCATTCAGCCTAATGGTATGATCTGTCAATCAGGTTTAGGGCACCAAAAACTAGCCGGCAATAGCCTCATCTCTCTTGATTTAATCATTTCGAATTAGCATAACTCTCTGTCATTCCTTTGGCATGTGTCCCTTCCCTGACCATCTGAGCGATACAATCACCCTCTTTGGATGGCAATGTGGCTTCCCATAGCTTTGTTTAGCTGTGGGAGGCTGATTTAGCTTGTCATGCTGGCAAATCTTTTAGCATCCTCTATTTTGCAGTTTCATTTAAAAATAATAATAAATGCATCCCCGGCTTGCAACTTTTTTGAATTGAAAATTCAGACTACATAGAAGAGAAAGAGCAGAGGCGGATTTAGGGAAACACAACTGATTTGGTGGCACTAGGTGCAGAGCCTTGGGGTGCCAAAGGGGGCGCTAGAACCATGATACAGAATGGAAGGCAAGAGGCAGGCAGAGGGGGGATGAATTTTGGCTCCGCACAGGGTGCTGCTGAAATTTGAGACCCCAAGGTCCACACTGGAAAGAGAAAGTGTTGAAAAGTGTCCTGATCCCTCCCAACCAACCACTAACTGTAATGCAAACCCAATGGAAGACTGCTGCTTCACTTAAATCAGAGTAGTTGTTGTTTAGTCGTTTAGTCATGTCCGACTCTTTGTGACCCCATGGACCATAGCACGCCAGGCACTCCTGTCTTGCACTGCCTCCCGCAGTTTGGTCAAACTCATGTTCGTAGCTTCGAGAACACTGTCCAACCATCTCGTCCTCTGTCGTCCCCTTCTCCTAGTGCCCTCCATCTTTCCCAACATCAGGGTCTTTTCCAGGGAGTCTTCTCTTCTCATGAGGTGACGAAAGTATTGGAGCTTCACGATCTGTCCTTCCAGTGTGCGCTCAGGGCTGATTTCCTTCAGAATGGATAGGTTTGATCTTCTTGCAGTCCATGGGACTCTCAAGAGTCTCCTCCAGCACCATAATTCAAAAGCATCAATTCTTCGGCGATCAGCCTTCTTTATGGTCCAACTCTCACTTCCATACATCACTACTGGGGAAACCATAGCTTTAACTATACGGACCTTTGTCAGCAAGGTGATGTCTCTGCTTTTTAAGATGCTGTCTAGGTTTGTCATTGCTTTTCCCCCCAAGAAGCAGGCCTCTTTTAATTTCGTGACTGATGTCACCATCTGCAGTAATCAAGGAGCCCAAGAAAGTAAAATCTCTCACTGCCTCCATTTCTTCCCCTTCTATTTGCCAGAAATCAGAGTTAGAGAGCCTCTTTTTTTTTTTTTGCTCCATATTGCTTCATGGGCAGCCTTGCAAAAGCTGCATGGAATTCAATATATGTGACTCAGGCACCGGTTAATTTCAATGATGTTTCAACCGATGCTGGGCTGTGAGAATCTGTGCTCAGGTGCTTGGACACTTTGCCACAGAGCCAGGAAAAGTCCATGTCAGCAAGACGCAACGCCTTTGGAGTTGGTGCTTCCTGCTTGGTCCTGGGAAAAAATGCAGTCAGCTGAAGCACACTAGTTCCAACTGACTTGAGCCATTAGGGTCTGATGCGCATGTCACACACTGATGCAAGCCTACAGGTGCCAGGTGAAAAGTATATGGAATGTGATGCATTTCTGCTCATCAAGACCTGTGATGGACAGAAAAACCATCCTGCCATCCTGTTGCTGTTTAGACTGTGGAAGACTTTGAAGGAATCTTTCTACCAGTATTCAGGGCTTTCCCCACTGTAACTAATCCAACTTTGACTGCACTATTCCTTGAATGTTGTATGGAAAAACACATGAATCTGACCTTTGGAAAGTTTGTAAGTAAACCATTTCTAACTTACCAGACGTGTGGTCTTTTTCTATGCTGGGAAACTTTGTATGGCATTTAGAAGGGCGCATTTTTAAGGTCTAACAGCCTACATTTCCATGCCTTGCCTTCCTGCATACTTTGTTATTTTAAATCTCTGCTGGGGTTCTCTCACCCAAGACTTCTTGCCCCAAACCTGGATCTTGGCATCCAGGGAAATATCTGTTACCATGTTTTCTCCTTCTCACCAACATGGAAAATAGGTTCCACCTCCACGAGGGGAACGCTTTGAGGTCGGGCCACTCAGCCTCCCCATCACAGTGTGGGCGCGGGACAGTGTTTTGCATCACCCTGAGGCAACCCCGGCCATGCCATGGGGCCTTGCAGCCAATCAGCTTGCTTGGGGTGTGGCCGGGCCTGGTTTAAACCATGGCGTGATGCTGAAGCCATGCCACAACCCCTTCGGGAACCCAGGGGGTGCTCGAGTCGATCCGCATCAGCGGGGCTCCCCCTACTGGTGGTTTACCCTTACAAACTTCCTGCAAGGTGGGCAGGAGTCAGATATAGTCTGTTGTTGCCAATGCTTAAGCCAATACCGCTCACATTCTGTAACCAACAAAGCTGTGGCCTTAATTTGCCCATTAACATTAACCTAAAATTCTGTTTAAAAAAATCCTTCCAGTAGCACCTTAGAGGCCAACTAAGTTTGTCATTGGTATGAGCTTTCGTGTGCATGCACACTTCTTCAGATACCACTTATGTCCATTTATCCTTCGGCGTAGCGTTTGGCCTGTTTGTCCAATATAGAGAGCTGACGAGCACTGTTGGCATTTGATGGCATACACAATGTTAGAAGATGAACAATTAAATAGTCCTGAGATGGTATGTTTGATGTTGTTGGGGCCAGTAATGGTGTTGTCCGGATGTATGTGGCAGCAAAGTTGGCATCTGGGTTTATTGTAGGCTCTGGTTCCAGTCAGGGCAGTCTGGAGCAGGTCGGGCGCCCTGGCGCTGAGGCGTGGAGATCGCTCCAGCGCCCCCGCCCTCGCAGCGTCCCGCACGGCTTCTCCGTACAGCGCCCTGCCTCCCGGCCTGGTGCCCTGGTGCACCGCGCCACCGGGACCTTACCTAGAGCCGGCCCTGGTTCCAGTGTCTGTGTTAAGTCTGGTGGTTGTATTATTGTGGGTGAGGAGTTGTTTAAGATTGGGTGGCTGTCTGTAGGCAATGAAAGGTCTTCCTCCAAGAGCTTGAGAAACAGAATTGTCATTGTCTAGAGAAGTTGTAGATCTCTGATGTATCTGAAGAAGTGTGCATGCACATGAAAGCTCATACCAATGACAAACTTAGTTGGTCTCTAAGGTGCATGGGACCCAGGTGGCGCTGTGGGTTAAACCACAGAGTCTAGGGCTTGCTGATCAGAAGGTCGGCGGTTCGAATCCCTGCAACGGGGTGAGCTCCCGTTGCTCGGTCCCAGCTCCTGCCCACCTAGCAGTTCGAAAGCACGTCAAAGTGCAAGTAGATAAATAGGTACCGCTCCGGCGGGAAGCTAAACGCCGTTTCCGTGCACTGCTCTGGTTCGCCAGAAGCAGCTTTGTCATGCTGGCCACATGACCCGGAAGCTGTCTGCGGACAAACGCCGGCTCCCTCGGCCTATAGAGCGAGATGAGCGCCGCAACCCGGGAGTCGGACACGACTGGACCTGATGGTCAGGGGCCCCTTTACCTTTTAAGGTGCTATTGGAAATTCTGTGTCCTTGTGTCTTTATTTCTCAGGGGGGGGGACTTAGGGGCCTTGACACACAAATGCTCGAGCAGGACCCAAGAACGATAGCACCCTCCCCTCCAGAAGCTTCCAGCAACAGGTTTTCAGAAGCATTGCTGCTTCCAGTTGTGAACATTGTGTGTGTGTGTGTGTGTGTGTGTGTGTGTGTGTGTGTGTGTAGCAGAGAAACCTTGAAATGCAGTCAAGGGGCACACACACATCTGTCCATCTTTCTTTCATTATTACTGGCGCATGATGTCATTGCTTGTTTCATTTATGTCATTTCCAACCTCCCTCGGCAGGCCGGCAGGACTCGGTTATGTCATTACGTGCCGTAAACATGTCATCGTAATTTATCTTCCCACATCATAAATAGTTTATTAGATGACATTATTACACCTCCAGATCTCTCTCTTTTTTCTTCCCTACGAATGGCAATTACTTCAAGTATTTACTGTAATTATGTCACTTGATGAAATTACAGTAATTACATCGAAAAATGATAGCCCGTGACTAATGAATTAAAATAGCATGGAAATTCACATAAAAATGACATTAAAAATGTTAAGGATCTGAGGCAAACTCACAAAAGCAAGGAAATTTATAATTAAGAATTTAATCTCCAAAAACATAGCAGGGTGCCACTTTTGGGGGGTAGGGGGAGATTAAATCATAGATGTAGGAGGATTGTAAAAAAAAAAAGGAGGAGGAGGAGGAGAAGAAGAAGTGGGAGAAAGGAAGAAAAGTAAATGTTAGAGAGGTAAATCCTTCACATTCTGCAAGATGCAAAGAACATCAGCTTGCAGAGCTATGAACGGCTGAGCCATCCACTGCATCTGTGGGGCAAAATGAGCAGGATACCCTGAGATTTACTGCAATCTCAGTATAGTCATAATGAAAACTGGGTGCATGCTGCAGCTCTGCAGGAGTCCAAGATTCAGCCTCTTGAGAATCCCAGTTCCCATTTTAAAAAAAAAACACAAATAAATAAAGTTTCTAGTCCTTATGACCATGACAACGTGCAAGGAAAATATATGAGCCGTGCCTGCTGAAACATCACTATATTGAGGCATGGCTTTGGAGGAACACTGAATTAAACTTCAAAGAAGAGTTTGCATTTTAAAACCATAGATAAAATTTCTAGGATTTATGGCTGCGAAGATGTACTAGGAAGCATGTGGGCAATGCCTGCTGAAATGTTAAAATTTAGGAGGGTGGCAGAATAAAGTTATACATACATATATATATATATATATATATATATATATATATATATATATGTAAAAGAAGAAAACACCCAGAAAATATGCTCAATTTGCATCATTTTCCTAGTGCAGAATTTGGATGGTGTTGAGTGTGGAGCTGAATTCTGTATTTAGCATGGAGTCCACAATATTAATCATTGTGGTGGTGCCAGTGTGGTGTAGTGGTTAAGAGCGGTAGACTCCTAATCTGGGGAACCGGGTTCGCGTCTCCGCTCCTCCACATGCAGCTGCTGGGTGACCTTGGGCTAGTCACACTTCTCTGAAGTCTCTCAGCCCCACCCACCTCACAGGGTGTCTGTTGTGGGGGAGGAGGGGAAAGGAGATTGTTAGCCGCTTTGAGACTCCTTAGGGTAGTGATAAAGCGGGATATCAAATCCAAACTCTTCTTCTTCTTCTTCATATCTGGTCGAATGTGTTTCATTGTGTTTACTAAATTTCCCCCTGGCTTTTGGCACTTGAGGTGTACGTTTATAGGACCCACTTTATTTCTGTGATTGTAATGTTCTTTAAAACTGTTTTTAGGATTGTTTTAACATTGTAACGCGCCTTAGGACCTTAGCTTGAAGGGTGGGTAACTAATAAAAGTGATTGGGAGCTGAACGGAACAAACTGCATCAGATGTAGTTTCCATGCTTTGGAGAGTGGGCGTCTTCTACAAAAAGCAAACTTCTCTGTGGTTTGCGATTATTCGTTTATGTGCATTTCACTCTTACTCATTAGGATCCCATTTCTAATCAGGTGTAACTGGTCTAAAGTAAGATGCAAAATAAGAACATAAAAGCATCAGAAGAGTCTGATGAGGCCTGTTGAGTCGTGGGAAAGATGGATGAAGACACAGCTCTTGAAACAACCAGCTCTTTATTTCAGCTCTGAGTCCTGGACTGCACAATAGCTTAGCCGGATGGCTTATATAGTACTCAGTAGCTTGCAACAGTAACGAACTTCCCCTACCGTGTTTCTCATATTATAAGACATGTCTTATATTTATTTTTTCCTCAAAAAAACACACTATGGCTTATTTTCAAGGGATGTCTTATTGTTTTTCTCCTCCTCCTGCCGCGGCCGGCATTGCTGCTGCTCCTATCACTATGTCTTATTTTCGGGGTATGGCTTATATTCCTTGAATGCTTAAAAATCCTGCTATGGCTTATTTTATGGGTATGTCTTAAAATATGAGAAACAGGGTAGTTACCCAATCTGTGAACAGCAGTCTCAATCCTTCATTTGCATGTTGTGGACCTGAGTGAGAACTGCAGCCACTGTGGGCAGGGTAAGGACTGCAGCCCCGGTGGCCAGAATGAGTACTACAGTCAAACTAAATACATAATACGGTACATAACAAGACCCAAGGCAACCTGCGCTCACAATGGCCAAACAGGTGCTCTGCGTTCATTCAAGGTGCCTGAGGCACTGTCTGCCCTGCACAGTGGCTGGAGGTACCATTTCAAAAGGCTCAAAGGACAAGAGGGGAGAGCATTGGCAACAACATGCAACCCTCGGACAACCTCATAATGGAATCTGCCAGACTGTGGATTAGGCAGTAAACCATTGATCTGATCTGGGACGAGTTCTGCCTGGACCAGGTAAATTCATTTTGGAATCCATCCAGGGAGTCCTCCTTCATTGCTAATTCCAAGTTCCATCCACTGCATCTAAACCCCATTACACCTGGAGCATGTGACCAGCAAGCAACCATCAACAACATGGTAAAGAATTTGAAAATGCCTTGCTCACCTTTCATTTGCTGTACTGTAACCATTGGAGGTATCAAATATTGCCTTGATTGTAGCACCATATTTTGCCACCTGACACAATGCAAGGGTGGGCATAGTACCCAACACCAACCAAATGATTTTGGTGCCTAAAGGATAAAGTCCCACAAACACCTTTTTCCCTCTCTGGCATTAAAAATGTAATAATAGTACACTAAACCCCTGAAAATTTGCTTTGTACCATTTCATGGCACCCAAAATCAGCCAACTGAGCCTGCTGCCTCAGTCTACCTAATGGTAGGGCTGGGCTGGTCCTGCTTCTATCAAGTGTTTTCAAATCCAAAGTGATGCTGTTTTAAAGCTGCGTTTCTCTTCAAGCCAAGAAGCCAGGGAGAGAAAAACTCTGTCTCTCGTTAGACTATCCAGAAATCATTTAATTTCTGCTGCCATTTTAGAAAATGTGCTATTCATATTGATTCAGGCTTAATAGACGCAGCTGCATCCTCTAGCAAATTATTACAAGACCCAGTATGAAATGCATTAAGAGGAAATGCTTAACAGATGATGGTGCGACAAGCTGTTACAAGGCATGTTATAAGTCTCCGATATTATTAAATTGATAGGGTTCCTTAGCACGTGAGTATAAATCAACTTTTAGGCTTGCCGCAAATTGCTCTGCTTTATTAATAACGAAGAATTTATAAATGGGACTGAAATATACTCGGAGTCGAGAGTGAATTTCATGCTCTTTATTCAGCTCATAGTCATCAAGGAGGAGAAGAGAAGACGAGTGGCTCTTTTCCCAAAACCATCTGCTTATATACATTATTTACACAATGGGCCTTGCGTGATTGGCTACTTCAGGGCTACACCTGTGGGCCAATTATATTGTGGATTGACTTCTGCCTGCAGCCTGATTGGCTGCTCCTACAGGCCAATCAGGTAGCAGATTCACTTCTGCCAGCCGCCTGATTGGCTGCTCCAGCAGGCCAATCAGGTTGCGGATTCACTTCCACCTGGAGTTGGATTGGGTAGCTCCCGCTGATTCTGAATCCTATTGTTCTAGGATTCAGCTCAGTACATAACACCCCTCCCCTCTAAGTTCCAGTCCTGCCCGGGAAGTTGCATTCGTAGTCACCAAGGTCTGCTGGCCGCCTCCGTGTGCGTTGTGGCCTGGGGTGTTCCTTGGTCAGGGGTTCTGTTTCTGGCTCGTGTTCCGAGGCTGCTGGCTGTGCCGGGGCTGTCTGGTCTGGCGCCACTGAACCACTAGGTTGTAGCTCTGGTTCCGGTGTCCTTCCAGCCTCGGGGCGCCCCTCTGTGCCTACTGCTTCTGCTTCCCCTGCCCACCCCTCTCGCTCTACGGGCCTCACTGCCCTGCTGTCCCCTTGGGACCCCTCTGTCCCGCTCTCCTCCCGGGTTCCTCCTGGGAATCGTCGCCGTAGCTGGTCGCAGTGGCGGCGCCAACATTGCCCCCCTTCCGTTAGTACCTCGTACGACACGGGACCGGTCACCTTGGTGACTGTGGCGGGTACCCATGCTGGGCCTGCCCCAAAATTCTTTGCATACACTGGGTCCTGGGCCACAAATGTCCGGGGGTTCCTGCCTTTCCCCACCACTACCTCATCCTGAGCTCTGTCGGGGTGAAGTCGGTCCAGTCTAGTTGCAAGGCGCCGGCCCATTAGTAATTCAGCTGGGCTCCGGCCCGTCGTTGTGCTTGGGGTGCTGTGCTGTGCTAGAAGAAATGCGGCAAGGCGGTATTCCCAGTCCCCTTGTGTCATGCGGCGGAGGCTGTCCTTGGTGGTCCGCACCATGCGCTCCGCTTGGCCATTGGTGGCAGGGTGGAATGGTGCTGAGCGGATGTGGCGGATGGCGTTCTGCGCTGTGAAGGTCTGGAACTCCTCTGACGTGAATGCGGTTCCATTGTCCGAGACGAGGGTGTCAGGGAGCCCGTGGGTCGCAAACAGCTTACGTAGTACCCGGATGGCTGCCGCCGTAGAAGTGGATGGTACCAGTGCGACCTCCAGCCATTTGGTGTAGGAATCCACCACTATGAAGAATGTTTTTCCCTGGAAGGGGCCAGCGAAGTCCACGTGCAAGCGTGACCATGGATGTCGGGCGGACTCCCAGGGCTGGACTGGGGCCCTAGGGGGATCCGGGCGGGATTCTTGGCAGGTCTGGCAGTGTTGGACCCAGGCCTCTATCTCTCTGTCAATCCCCGGCCACCACACATAACTCCTGGCAAGGGCCTTCATCCTCGCTACCCCTGGGTGTGTCTCGTGTAGGGCTGTGAGGACCCTTTTGCGGAGGGGCTGGGGAACAACAACCCTGCTTCCCCATAACAGGCACCCCTTGTGGGCCGACAGTTCATGTTTGCGGTTTGTGTAGCCAGCGAATTCTGGCCCGGGGCTGCTGCTGGGCCATCCTCGCCACACCCAGTCCAGGACCCGGGAGATGACCCTATCTTTTGTGGAATGGTGCGCAACTTCTTGTGCCTGAATGGGTCGGTCGAGAAGCAGCTCCAGGGTCATAACCTCTTGCGCAGGCGCTGGGTCGGGGCCTGTTTCTGGTAGTGGTAGCCTGCTGAGGGCGTCTGCGTGGCCCATCGCCTTCCCAGGGCGGTGGATTAGTGCATACTGGTAGCCGGCAAGGAAAATTGACCACCTGAGGACACGTGGAGACAACACTTGGGGGGTCTGCTTCTCAGGGGCAAACAGGCCAAGCAACGGCTTGTGGTCAGTCACTATGGTAAAGGGCCGCCCGTACAAGAAATCATGGAATTTTTTTACGCCCTTCACGATTGCCAGACCCTCCTTGTCAATCTGTGAGTAGTTTCGTTCGGCTGCAGCAAGCGTCTGGGAGAAGTATGCGACCGGCACCTCTCTTCCATCCGGGAGTTGGTGTCCCAGGACAGCGCCGATGCCATAGGGAGAGGCGTCGCATGCCAGCACCACTGGCAGCCTCTCGTCGAAGTGTGCTAAGACCGAGTTCGAGACGAGCAAGTCCTTGACTGCCTGGAATGCGGCCCTTTGTCGCTGGCCCCACACCCAAGGGGCCCTTTTATCTAGGAGTCTGTGTAGGGGCTCCGCTACCGCTGCCTTATGGGGAAGGAAGGCATGGTAAAAGTTCAATAGTCCCAAGAATGACTGAAGTTCGGGCTTGCTCTTGGGCGCTGGGGCCTCACAAATGGCCCGTACCTTGTCACCGGTTGGATGGACCCCTTCTGCGTCCACCTTAAATCCCAGAAAGTCCACCTGCGGCACTCCCAGTAAACACTTTTCCCGCTTCACCTTGAGGCCCGCCGTCTGGAAACGGTGCAGGACGGAGCGGAGGCGGTCCTCAAATTCCTCTGGTGTGGGCCCGGCGATCAGTACATCATCGAAGAAGGGGGTGACGCCAGGAATCCCTTTAAGGAGAGAGTCCATTAGATTCTGGAATATGCCTGGTGCCACGCTAACGCCAAATTGCAGCCGCTTTACTCTGAATGCCCCTCTGTGCGTCACAATCGTCTGAGCCTCTGCTGTGGCTTCGTCCACAGGCAACTGTTGATACGCTTGGGCCAAGTCCAGTTTGCCAAAGATTTTTGACCCAGCCAGGGTGGCGAGGACATGGTTGACCACTGGCACTGGGTATGCATGGGCCGTGAGAGCCTTGTTTATGGTGCATTTGTAGTCTGCACAGATGCGGACCGAACCATTAGGCTTGACGGGTGTGACAATTGGAGTTTCCCAGGGGGCGTTGGGCACCGGCTCCAGCACTCCTTGCTCCACGAGCCGGTCCAATTCCTCGTCTATGCGGGGTTTCAGGGCAAACGGGACCCGGCGGGCCTTGTGCCTGATGGGTCGTACAGCGGGGTCTAGCTGTAGGGCAATGGGGGGTCCTGTATATCGTCCCAATGCCCCATCGAAAAGCCCTGGAAACTCTTTGCATATGGCGTCCACGTCCACTTGTAAGCTAGTGCGGTTCACCCCAGTAACGGCTAGCCCCAGAGGTCCAAACCATGCCAGTCCCAGTAAGCTAACGTAGGGGCCCTTAACTACCAGCAAGTCCAATTGTTGCTTTCGCCCTCGATATTGCACCCTGAAGGTCCCCACCCCCATAGTAGGGACCTTACGTTTCTGGAAGTCCCGGAGGGTGAATGGGGCCGGCCTTAGTTTGGGACCCCCATTAGGGCACAGTTCCCTTAATGTTCGGGCCGAGATTATGGATAGAGTTGAACCCGTGTCCAGCTCCATGCGGCATGGGGCTCCCTCTATCTGTACCTCTATATAAATTTTCTCTGTGCTGGGATGGGGCAACTGGAATACCTGATAGTCCGTGATCTCCGTCGAGTTGCCTTGGTGCATGGTGCCGTGTGACCTGGGGCTCCTGGGTCGGTCATCTGATGCTTGTCGACGTGTGAGTCGAGCCCGACACACCCGGGCGATGTGTCCTAATTTTCTGCACTGCCTGCACTCTGCGTTGCGGAAACGACAGGTCCTCCTCTCGTGGTTCTCCCCGCAGCTTGCACAGTTCCCTCCTTCTCGTCGAGGCTGCTGTGGTGTGTGTGCTGCTTGAGTGCGCCGCTGTACTCGGTGTACTTCCTCCCTGTCAGATTCGGATTCGTCGGTGAGGTCTTCGTGGTAGACCCTCGGTTGGGATGGCGGGGCCGGTCGTGCCTCTTGCGTTGACCTCTCGGCGGCTTCGGTTGCCAGGGCTTCCTCCAGAGCAATCTGGAACGTGAGGTCTTTTTTGGCGTAGAGGCGTTGTTGCAACATCTCGTCCCTCAGGCCACCGACGAGGCGGTCACGAAGCATGTTCTCCAATTCTGAGAAGTTGCATAACCGGGCGGCTTGGCGGAGGGAGGTCACAAACCCCGTTATGGTTTCCCCCGGGGCTTGCCGCTTTGCGTAGAAGGCATTTCGGCAAGCTACCACCGAGGGCTGTGGTGAGAAGTGCTCCTTCAGCCGTTCCATTATTGTTTTGTAAGAGACGGTAGCGACATCTCTAGGTGCAAGGAGAGCCCGGGCGATTTCAAACGTCTCCTCTCCACAGACGCTGAAGAATGTCGCCCTCTTCATGGCATCGTTGGTGACTTCTTTCGCTTGCAGGAGGAAGTTGAAACGGGCGGCGTACCCTTCCCAGTCTCCTGATGCTGGTTTGAATGGCGAGAAGCTGCTGTCGGTTGCCATTCTGGGTTCCTTGGGTCCTGGAGCTGAAGCCTGGATGCACGGTGCGATGCCGCGGTGCAGCAGGTGGCGGTGCTGCGGTGCAGTGCGTGGTGGCGGTCAGCTCAGCAGGATCCCACCTTCGTCGCCAGTGAAATATACTCGGAGTCGAGAGTGAATTTCATGCTCTTTATTCAGCTCATAGTCATCAAGGAGGAGAAGAGAAGACGAGTGGCTCTTTTCCCAAAACCATCTGCTTATATACATTATTTACACAATGGGCCTTGCGTGATTGGCTACTTCAGGGCTACACCTGTGGGCCAATTATATTGTGGATTGACTTCTGCCTGCAGCCTGATTGGCTGCTCCTACAGGCCAATCAGGTAGCAGATTCACTTCTGCCAGCCGCCTGATTGGCTGCTCCAGCAGGCCAATCAGGTTGCGGATTCACTTCCACCTGGAGTTGGATTGGGTAGCTCCCGCTGATTCTGAATCCTATTGTTCTAGGATTCAGCTCAGTACATAACAGGGACCTTATTGGGAAGCATGATTAAGCTCAGCTAGGCAGGCAGCCTTTGCAGAAACGGCTCCTTCGCGTTATTCCGGCGTGGAAGCAGATGGGAGGGACTAGCTTATTCTGCTGAGCATAAATCACATCAGCGATGGTTCAAGCAAGGCCAAAAGTGCTTAGTGTAGAGCCCGCTTCCCGAACACATTGGCACCAAACCTTTTCTATTCTGGCTGCATTGAGAAAGATTTTGAGAGAGAGAGTTACTGTGTTAGAGAGACTCGTGTGTGTGTGTGTGTGTGTGTGTGTGTGTGAGAGAGAGAGAGAGAGAGAGAGAGAGAGAGAGAGAGAGAGAGAGAATATCAGGATAATGGCATAATACTATAAAGATGCTACAAGTGCCCCTATTTCCCGGAGAGTGTCCTGGATTTACAGAAACCATCCCAGTTTCTGATTTGATCCCAGAATGTCCCACTTTTCCTTAGGATGTCCCTGTTTTCATTGGAGAAATGTTGGAGGGTATGGAGTTATGGGACCCCTGAACCAAGGAAATAAGTACAGTGGTGCCTCGACTTACGAATTTAATCCATTCCGAAGGCACCTTCATAGGTCGAAAGATTCGTAAGTCGAAAAGCGCCATTGGAAACGCGTTTTCCCATAGGAATGCATTGGAAATGGAAAAATTTGTAAGTCGAAGCAACCCTATCTAAAAATTCGTAAGTCGAAAAATCCTTATCTAAAACTGCCACGGTTTCCTTTTGGATGTCGAGACATTCGTAAGCGCGCGGCCATTTGCCCCATTCGTGTCGAAAAAATCGGTTGTTGAGCCGTTCGTAAGTCGAGGTACCACCGTAACTATACAACCTTTAGAAGACATCTGAAGGCAGCCCAGTATAGGGAAGTTTTTAAATATTTAACATTTTGTTATTATTTTTATATCTTGGAAGCTGCCCAGAGTGGCTGGGGCAACCCAGTCAGTGGGGTATAAATCATAAAATGATGGTGATGGAATAGGACATCCTTATTTTCATTGGAGAGAGGTTGGAGTTTATGCTATGAGCAGGTTTATACGGCACATTTCTATATCGGCTTTATATCAGTTTCACAGTCATATGCAAATGCAAATGTGTTGCATTTGACAGCCTAGCCTTCTCTCACCTTCTGCAGCCCTGTATTAAGCTCCCTGCCATGTATAAAACAATAAAACCAGCTTTAAGGTCCAGCACCGAGGGCCTTCTGGCAGTTCCCTCACTGCGAGAAGCCAAGTTGCAGGGAACTAGGCAGAGGGCCTTCTCGGTGGTGGCGCCTGCCCTGTGGAACGCCCTCCCAACAGATGTCAAAGAGGAAAACAACTACCAGACTTTTAGAAGACATCTGAAGGCAGCCCTGTTCAGGGAGGCTTTTAATGTTTAATAGATGACTGTGTTTTATTTTTCTGTTGGAAGCCGCCCAGAGTGGCTGGGGAAACCCAGCCAGATGGGCGGGGCATAAATAATAAATTATTATTATTATTATTATTATTATTATTATTATTATTATTATGAAGATGGGAGGAATTCTTCATTAGGGGCTCTTCGGCTGCCATTAGCCACCACTCCCAACCCCCATGATCCCTGCTCTTGAAGGGAGCTAGGTTAAGGTTACCAGACGTCCCCATTTCCTGGGGACAGTCCCCGGATTTACAAATCAGTCCCCTGACAGAATCCATCTATTTAGTTGGAAGTTGAAAAGTGTCCCCGGATTCATTGAAAAAAAAATATGGTAACCTTAACTAGGTTGCAGGGGGCATGCCTGTCCACTGAACTCTGCTGCCCTCTGGTGGCGGTGGTGGGAGATCAGCTGCTGCAGGGGTCCTTGTTGTGGCTGCAGGAAATGATTGCTCACACCTTCCTTATGGGCGCCTTTTGCGGGACCGCGCACAGCACCGCAGCCCCTTGGGACCCACCAGCTGGCTGGGCTGGCCTGCCTCCCTGTGCTAGTCATTGGAGGTTCCCTTCAACCTCAGTTAGCCAATCAGTCCTGCAGGGAGGCGGGGCCAGCTGCTTAAATAGGAGGCGGAGGCGGCGATTCCAAGGTTCCCTCTAAAAGAGAGTTTGTATATGGGAGTCACTGGCCATACACTGGAAGGTTGTCAGTGAACTCCCCTGCATTGCGGGGATATGAGTTAAACCACAGAGCCCAGGGCTTGCCAATCAGAAGGTTGGAGGTTCAAATCCCCGTGATGGGGTGAGCTCCCATTGCTTGGTCCCAGCTCCTGCCAACCTAGCAGTTCGAAAGCACGAAGTGCAAGTAGGTAAATAGGTACCGCTCTGGCGGGAAGGTAAACGCCATTTCCATGCGCTGCTCTGGTTCACCAGAAGCGGCTTAGTCATGCTGGCCACATGACCTCCGGGTACACCAGCTCCCTCAGCCAATAAGGTGAGATGAGCGCCACAACCCCAGAGTCGTCCGTGACCGACTGGATCTAATGGTCAGGGGTCCCTTTACCCTTAGCATCGTACACAAGCGTCTTACTGTGCACCCTCCCATATCCCATTCACCCCGAGGAGCTCCAGTTCCCCCGGAGGGATACACACCCAATGCCTAAGCCAAGGTCTTCCTACATCTGAAAGGTTTAATAAAGTTGTGGGCAATTTTTAATTCCATAACACGTCACGAGTCATTATTCCTTCTGGTGGCCTCTCAGGGCACGCAATATATTGAATCCATATATTGGTCAGCATGGGTATTAAGAAGCAAGGCAGGAGCACAGTTGGGCTGCCTGTTGATCTTCTGGGCCCATTTCCCCAGAATGGGGCCCCCTTTGGGCTGCATTGCTGTGCCAGCTTGGACCCGGTGCAGCAAAAAATGAGACACCCACCCCCGGTTCCATGCACACAGCCCTTCTGTCCTGGCAGTCATAACACAGTGATCTTTTTGGTACAAAAGGTGAAAATATTTTCTATTATCCTAGGCCTTCTAATTCTAGACATTTTAGATCGGGTCACTAATTTGATTTTCTTCCCCACTTCTTACTGGTTCTTAACCCAGTTTGTTACACTGTTGCTGCATACACACATTTAAAGCAAACACTCCCCCCCCCCCCCGCAAGGGAGTCAAGGGATACTGTCGTTTGTTAAGGGTGCTGGGAATTGCAGTTCTATAAGGGTAAACTACAGTTCCCAGGACTCTTAGCAGGGTGTTCTTTAAATGTATGGTGTGTATACACAGCCTGAGTTATTATGTCGTTATTGTATTGGGATTGTTTTGCTGAACTGTCTTTGGAGTGCTTTATTGGTCTTATATAAAGTGCCCAACTTGGTGATCAATTGCTCACTAAGTGACCTGGAAAAAGTTTATTTATTATTTCAGTCCCCACAGTGATGCATGCAAAGAACCCCACAACACAACTGCAAAAAAATGCATCTCATTACAATTGCATTCTGATGCCAATTCATTCCAAAACAGAATATGAAAATCCAACTCAATAACTCATAACTCAATAACTCAATAACTCATTTTGATCATCTGGACATGTTAACATTTTAAATTCATTCTGAAATATCAGCTGTGAAAACACATTCCTTGACATCACTGATCCAGAATGGACTCAATTTTCATCTTGATCAGAAAATACATTCGGGGGGGGGGGGCGTTTCCCCTCACCGGGTTTATTGCAAATTGCCCCCTTACCGCTCCTTATCTCACTTTATTACTTCTGTATCAGATCACAGAATCAAAGAGTTGGAAGGGACCAAAAGGGTGGTCTAGACCAACCTGCAGGAATCTCCACTGAATCAAAAGTTTTCAATGCAGGAATCACAGGTAGCCCCGTCTCTTCCCTGCAGAGCTAAGCGCTTGCCCGTACTGGCAGAGGAAAGATTCTGGAGAGCTTAAAAACCAATTAAAAACAACAGAAAGGCACAACAAGCGAGTGAAATGAACAACAGGAGTGGAGGAGAAAAAGGAAATGTTTCTCATGAGTGTAGGTTTAATGGGTTTAAACAGGAGTAGAACTCTCCTGGCTGCAAGTTATTACAAATACTTCTTATTTTACCTATTCATGCATTTCTGCCTTCCTTACAGTAAGATCTTATGCCAGAGGTCGGCAACCTAAGGCCCATAGGCTAGAAGCGGCCCATGAGGGTTGCTTAACCGGCCCGCCCGCTTGGCGAGTCCCTGAGCGCTGCGCTAAATCAGCTTGGTGTGGCGTGGGGGTACTCTCTTCCACGTCACCAGAAACCACTTCTGCGCATGCCCAGACGCCAAAATTCGCTTCTGCACAGGCGCGATTTCCGGCGTCTGGGCATGTGCAGAAGCGATTTCTGGCGCCACAGACATGCGCAGATGTGATTTCCAGCATCACGCTGCGCCGGCCCGGCCTACGGAGGATCTCCACAGGAGTGATCCGGCCCATGCCCGGTAAGACTTGCTGACCCCTGTGTTATTTTAGTGTTTTGTTGGAAGCCGCCCAGAGTGGCTGGGGGAACCCGGCCAGATGGGCGGGGTATAAATAATAAATCGGAACAATGTATGTCAGTATTGTCTGTATCTGGAGAGGGGTCTGTTTCCAGCACCCAGGCCTTCACTTGCCTGGCTTGCCTCTTCCTCCAGCTCTGAAGGCCTCTGGGTCTTGTGGGTGCAGGTCCCCACAGACCACTCCCTCCCCCATCCCAAGTCAGACTCCAGGCCTCCCCCCCCCGGTGCACCATCGTCCATTTACTGCCAGTCCCTGACGCAGGTGTAGGCAACTGAATGGGACCAGTGGGCTAGATCCTGTGACAGGATGCATCTAACCCAACCATCAAAGACACCAGGCAACCAGACACTGGTACCAGAGCCTGCAATAAACCCAGATGCCAACTTTGCTGCCACATACACCCAGACAACATCATTACTGGCCCCAACAACATCCAACATACCACCTCAGGACTATTTAATTGCTCATCTTCTAACATTGTATATGCCATCAAATGCCAACAGTGCCCTTCAGCTCTCTATATTGGACAAACAGGCCAAACCCTACGCCAAAGGATAAATGGACATAAAGCTGACATCAGGAACCACAAGACAGAGAAACTAGTAGGAGAACACTTCAATCTCCCAGGACATTCTATACAAGATCTAAAAGCAGCTGTTTTATTACAGAAAAATTTCAGGAACAGACTGGAAAGAGAAGTTTCTGAATTGGAACTCATTACCAAGCTTAAAACCATGGAACCACCTGGGATGAACAAAGACATTGGATTCTTATCTCATTATGCATAATCAAGCTTTCTTTAGCGCCTCAGCCCTTGCTTTTTCCCTGCAGGACCAATTGCAGTCATCAGCAGTCGTTAACAGCCATCTACAGGTTTACCACTCCCACCAGCCCATCACACATTCCCACCACCCCACCACCCTCTGTATATACATAAGGGTCTGACTTCTGTTTCAAGTGTATCTGAAGAAGTGTGCATGCACACGAAAGCTCATACCAAAATAAAAACTTAGTTGGTCTTTAAGGTGCTACTGAAGGAATTTTTTTACCAGGCAACCCGTTTGACTTTGCCTGTGCCGCTTGGAATCAAACCACTGTGAGAAAGGCAGCAAATGCCAGGGATCAGCTGGTCGTGGGAGCTTTGCAGGAACCGACAATCCATTGGTTGCTGGCGCTTGCAAAGCCCGGTGCTCTTGGAAGTTCTTGCATGACCAAGTGCGTTTGCAAAGGCAGAAGCAGCTGGTGGTCAGCATTGGCAAAGTGCTGTGCCTCTTCCGCCGGACTAGGAAGAGTTTCCAATGGGGAACTCCCTATTGCAACTGATCCCAGCAGGGCCTGCTGTCGGCACTGATTAGCGAGCCCCACTTGCGAATGAACAAGCCGCCACCCTAGTCTACGGTCCCCCCTTCTCCAAGTGCACCTCCTCAGCTTTCATTAGCACAGCTCATGTTTGTTTGTTTTGTGCTTTACTTTTCCCGCCTGCTTCACAGATTTTTTTTATTTTATTTTATTAAAATACTGCTACAAAACAGGCTGCTACCCAAAACAAATGAGCAGATACGCATTAATACATAAAAGCAGACAAATTGTGAGGAATATTTACAAACAATGGGAGGGGAATTCCAGGCTTCTGATAAACACAGTGGAGATAAACATGTACATACTTAACATAAGCACAACTAAGAAAATGATAACAATTAACTCCCGTTTACATCCCTGCAGCTGCCATCGAGAACATTTGCTGTTCTGAAGAATCGCCACCTGGTAGAACTTTTTCATATCCATTGCTACCTCTTTGCCAGGCTCTAAACAGCTGAAAATGTTTATGGAGACAGTGGGTGTCTCCAGATGGGTGTTTATTGTAGGGTGCGTTTGCCCATGCATGGGATTTTTGCAGCAGACCTATGACGTCACTGGCACTGCATGACACCATCACATGACATCAGTGGTAGCCTGTGTGGTGGTGAGGTTTAGGGCGCACAGGGAAAGTGGTAAAGGGTACTAGAACCTCTTTCACTTAATGAGGGAAGGATACAATTTGGGCTGCATTTTCATGAGAAACTGCACAATTCACACATCTTGGACAAATAAAAGCACCAAAACACCAAATCCCTCAAAATTTGCACTTCCCTGAATTTTGCAACGCAGTTCCCCAACCTAACAACGCATGCAGAAATGCATTGCATCTGGATGAATTGCTTGCAAAAAATTGGTGCATTAATCAAAACACATGCCAAAAAAATAATAATGTCCCTATTAGGATAAATTCACACTGAAAAGCTGGAGAATTTTCATGAGGATTAAAAATAGGATGGTAAATACCTGCAGAAACACGGAGAGCTGAATTTAAGTTTGATGGCAGCTAGTTGGACTGTGGAACTACCTCCCACAGGAGCCACAGATAACCACCAACTTGAATGGCATTAAGGGAGGATTGGACAAATTTACGGAGGAGAAAGCTATTGATGGCTGCTAGTCAAGGTGGCTTGGCTCTGCTTACACAGTTGGAGGCAGCAACGCTTCTGAATACCAGTTGCTGGAAGCCACAGCAGGCAAGAGTGCTAGATGGGCTAGATCAGGCATCCCCAAACTTCGGCCCTCCAGATGTTTTGGACTACAATTCCCATCTTCCCCGACCACTGGTCCTGTTAGCTAGGGATCGTGGGAGTTGTAGGCCAAAACATCTGGAGGGCCGCAGTTTGGGGGTGCCTAAGCTAGATGAGCATCATGAGCCGGCAAGACACTCAGGAAGGGGAAAGAGGATCCTAGTGAAGGCTATGGCCACGATTGCTACACACCAGGGCAAGATGGGGACGTGGAGGTTAGGGAATTCAGAGGTACTCACAAGACATCAGAGGATATTGTGGGGGCAGCTGGCAGTTATGGGGAGCTGGACACATCACCAGAAATGTCCCCCATCTCTGTGGACACAGCAGGCCCTGAGGCATCAGGAACAGCAGGAGACTGAGGCAGGTAAAGGAACACAGCCCAGCTCACTAGTGGACCAGGTGCAGATCATAGGACTCGTCAGGCTCAGGACAGGTGAAGATCCCATGCTTCATCAACTGGAGAGGCACAGCTGGAGCAAGCTCAGGTGCATCAATCAAGGCTGGGGAGGGTACAAAGAAAGCAAAGCAGAGACTCTGTGTCGGCTCAACTTCTTCTGTTCATGGACCACAGCTTGGCTGCTTCGGGGACTTTGGGACTGACCCTGGATCTTCTGCAGAGTCAGGAACCTGACCTTGCAGATTGATTTCAGACCCTGCTTGCTGTATTGGACCTGGACTGGTATTTGAGCATTTGGAGTGTCTGACTGCTCTCTAGTGTTGGTGCTGGGACTGCTGGAACAAAGGTTCAGGATCATAGGTCAGCGGCCTGATCCCGCAGGCTCATCTGAGGTTCTTATGAGAAATGGAGAGAAAGTGGGATTGAGAGACTCCTACACCCCCACTTTCAATCTGGGTCAGGCTAGGTCCAAAGCAAGGCATTGCACATTTTGTGGTGCTACCCTAAAAAGAGCATTGCCTTCTGCCTTAGATGCGAGTGGAGAGGGAACATGGGCCAAGCCACCACATAGCAGAGATCACCCAGTTGAAGCTTGTGCAATCAAGTAGCCCTAAGCCTAGAATCAGTCTGATTAGGTTGAGTCATTGTGTTGCTGCAGCAATTAGCTCTGGAAGTCAGCCAGAGGGGAAGGTACCTGCACAAACCTCACATTTGCCAGCAGCCAAGAGGAAGTAGAAATGCAGGCTCATAATCCTCCCTGTTCAACATGCCACAAAACAGATCCTTTGACAGGAAGACCGTGAAAATTATCTCATTACCTGAACACTGAAAATGTAGATGTAGAATGGGGACGTCAGTGGAAATCATTGAATTTTGACAAGGTGTGTGTGTGTGACTGGTTCACACACAAAAAGAACATCCATTGTTTTTCAGATCATTAACGTCCAGGATTTCAGGTGGGATTCTAGAGATGGCGAGATTTGAACCTGTGACCTTTTGCATGCAGAGCAGATGTTCCACCACTGAGCTATGGTTTCCCCGTCTGGTTTCATAAAGTGAATTTGTAACTGGCTTGTGACTTGAAGCAAGGCAGAGGTGACTGCCTTGTTGTTTTGAAGCAAAGTTTGCTCTGCTGACTTTTTTTTTAGCTGAAAATTTAGCACTGCACTATCAGCTACTTCATTATGTTGCCAGTGCATACATATATTACAGTTTGAAAGTGGAGGCAATTAATTTTAGTTGTTGACTTAAACTTCTGTTGAGAGGTACTTCATTCCCCAATTCTTCCTCCTATAAATAGATTAAGGGTTAGAGGAAAGTCAAGTTCTGCTCATTTGTCCTCCATTGAGATGGATTTCCCATGACTGCTTATCTATCAGCTCCCCCCTTAACACAATTTGCTTCTCAAATTAATTTAGCTCTCTCTGTCTCATTGGTCAGAAGCCAAAACTGAAAATCTCTAGTCTTCTTTTTTTTAAGGAAGGAAAGAAATGAAGAGAAAAACTGTTTTAAGAACTTAATATTTTCTGTAAAGAATGTTGTGAACAAAGTGCATCTTTATTTGATTTCCTTTTTCTTCTTGAATTGGCGAGGGCTACAAAAATGCCTTGTCTTTCCAACGTGTGGATGAAGAGCTGGTTTGCACATATGGTGCTGGAGGACAACTCGGGGAAAGAGCACACGCTTTGCATGCAGAAGGTTTCCAAATCCCCAGGTTCAGCCTCTTCAGTTGAAAAATCAGACATAGAAAAAGACACATGAAGGTTCTTCTAACCATCTTTTTAACTCATTACTTAAGACATGTTCCAAGTACTTAAAAGTAGTAGCGGTTCATCTGGGGGGCAGAGCTGCTGTGCTTGCTTCCTGGCAGATTACTAGGAGGGAGAAGAAGGGCAAGAAGGTGGGGAGGCCGGTGCAGTGCAACTGCAGCAGCGGGGGCCAATCTGGTGCCCCTGCCAGTGTTTTTGCACTCCTCCAACCTCCCTGCCCCCTTACGCTTCTTCCTCTCTCTTCCAGTAAGCAAAGGTGGCCCACCTGGCAAGACACTTCTGCTTTAAAGATGCTAGGTACACACCCACATCACAATTTTGCGTACAGGTAGCCAACATGGCAGCATTGTATTTACAGCAGATGCAGAGAATAAAATGCCCTTTAAGTTTTTTGAAGAAGCAAAGCACACAATTGCTTTAACAGTATTGTTCTTAAAAGTGTCTGACTTACTGGTTTTGTTTCATCAATGGTTCATTTGAACAGATCAGCTGATAATGACCCTCTCTCTTTTTTACAGGCTGGTGTGCGGCTCTGCAAAAAAAGAAGAAGATAGAATCATAGAGTTGTAGAGTTGGAAGGGACTCAAGGGTCATCTAGTCCAACCCCCTGCAATGCATATAATAATGCAATGCCTAAAATAATATTTCTCCCCCTGCAATGCATAGAATAATATTTCTCCAGAAAATTTAACCCTTTATGGGTTACCTTGCCTCAAGGGGTCTGGAGAAGACAGAAGAGGGATGCAATGCAAAAAATATATATTGTGTGTGCTTACATGTGTGCTTTTAAATTATGATCAGATTTGGGGTTGGAGATCAGTTCACAAAAGCAGGCTTCTGCAAAGGTGTCAGACTCTGCCCAGATGTTATATCCATATGGCAACTATGAGAAAGGATCTGATGCACACCTGTTGGAATATCCGTTCAGATCTGCATCAGAATGAGTATCTAGGGATGCCACCTCCCTGTGAACACATAAAAAGAGCCTGACTTCTGGATCAGACCAAAGGCCCGTCTAGTCTAGCAATATGTTCTCTCATTGGCCAACCAAATGCCTATGGCAGGCATCCCCAAACTGCGGCCCTCCAGATGTTTTGGCCTACAACTCCCATGATCCCTAGCTAAGAGGACCAGGGTTCAGGGATGATGGGAATTGTAGACCAAAACATCTGGAGGGCCGAAGTTTGGGGATGCCTGGCCTATGGGAAGCCTGGAAGCAGGACCTGAATCCAACATCATTCTTCCCATGTGATTACCAACAATTCAGAGTCCCATTGCTTCCAGCAGTGAAGATAGAACATAGTCCATCATGGCCAGTAACCACTGAAAGTCGTATCCGTCATGGATTTCTCCACTCCATCCTCTCTGTACATTCTCGCTTTCAGTGGGATTCATCTTCATTCTGTCGTGCAACTAGTCTTAGACAACTTTTTTGTATTTACTGAGCAAATAGATTCTATCAGGCTGCAGAAAAGATGGAGGAAAGGAAACCAGAGCCGCTCCATCACCTCCACTGAGAAGCCTGCTCTACTAGACTCCTCCCCCATCATTAGCAGCAGGCATTCCATCAGGCTGCAGCAGTTTCCATCTCTGTACACAAACATATTGTACTCAGTACACAAAATAATTCAAAGCTGTTCTCATGGAAAGAATGCTCTGGGGGCAATTTTCACAACTTCTCAGCAGTGGCCACTCCTGGGTATGGAATACCTTTCCTAAAGAAGCTCACCTGCCATCTATATTGTTGTCCATTTGGCACCAGACTAAAATGTTTTGGTCTTCTCAGGCTTTTCGGGCAAATTTATGGGCTCGCAAATTTCCATATTTCCAGAGGAAATTCCAGTGTTTTCAGGGAATTCGTTGACTTCCTGATGTTGTTGGACTACAACTCCCATCATCCCTGGCCATCGAGGACATCTGAAGGGTCCAACATTCCCCATCCTGTTCTAGGGGCTCCGAGGTGTATTTTGCCCCACAAACTGACTTCCTCATAGAATTGTCAGACTCTCATAATAACGTTGACAGTGTATCTTAAGAAAGTGTCAGAAATGCACCGGCGGTTAAAAAAAAAAAAATCACAGGACCTTCCTTGCCTGTATTAAAAATGTTGGGAGTAAAACTGGAATGGCTTTTAATGCAAGCTGTGTTTACTAATATGAGCTAATAAAGTCACAGAATGTTACTTCCTTATTGGACTAATGGGTATTGCATTATACTTTATTAATGATACCATATATTTTTACAGTGTGTATGCCGTCAAATGCCAAGTTAGAATATGCAGTGTACAAAAATATGAGGATTTGCTACTCTATTAGAGTAGGGAAAAGCCATAAAAGCAGGAATTTAACTAGGAAGGAAAAAAATGCAAACGGGATATTTTTAATGAAATGGGTTTCTGGGTGTAATTGAATCACGCTTTAACTACATTTAAGCTCAGCCTGCAGTTGGAAAGAGATAGTGTCTGTTTGCCCAGGCTTTAGAAAATTTAAATACAGAAATTTTAATTTCAAACACAAAGCAGAGACCCATAAAGTTTTTGCTGGAAGGGTTTTGTTTTGTTTTGTTTTTTAAAGCAAAACTCACATACCCAAGCACCCTAGATCCAAATTAAGTGGTGATTTAAAAATAATAATAATTGGTATTGCTTGTTTGTTTGGATATGTTTTAATACAGTATTGGGTGGTGAGGTTGGGTGGCAGTGCTCACTTGACCTCCAGTTGCTGGCATCACGGCAGCTTAGCAGGAGAGACAGACGTGAGAAGAAGAAGAAGGAGGAGGAGGAGGAGAAGGAGGAGAAGGAGGAGGAGGAGGAGGAGGAGGAGGAGGAGGAGGAGGAGAAGAAGAAGAAGAAGAAGAAGAAGAAGAAGAAGAAGAAGAAGAAGAAGAAGAAGAAGAAGAAGAAGAAGAGGAGGAGTAGTAGTAGTTTGAGTTTGGAATTGATATCCCGCCTTTCACTCCCCTTAAGGAGTCTCAAAGTGGCTAACAATCTCCTTTCCCTTCCTCCCCCACAACAAACACTCTGTGAAGTGAGTGAGGCTGAAAGACTTCAGAGAAGTGTGACTAGCCCAAGGTCACCAGGAGCTGCATGTGGAGGAGCGGAGACGCGAACCCGGTTCCCCAGATTACGAGTCTACATCTCTTAACCACTACACCACACTGGCTCCTAGATGAGGTGGTGGAGAGTTGCATATGGTGCATCCAATTGACTCCACTGTTGCATTTGCACTGCGATGACACTGACACTGGTGAGAGGAGGTCAGGGAAGTGTCACTGTCACACCATACCAACCACTCCTGTTTTTACCCTAATTTTCAGCCAAACAAGGGCTCCTAGAGTAGCTCGCAAAGATCAATAATGAAGAAGAGTTTGGATTTGATATCCTGCTTTATCACTACCTGAAGGAGTCTCAAAGCGGCTAACATTCTCCTTTCCCTTCCTCCCCAACAAGAAACACTCTGTGAGGTGAATGAGGCTGAGAGAGTTCAGAGTAGTGTGACTAGCCCAAGGTCCCCCAGCAGCTGCATGTGGAGGAGCAGAGACGCGAACCCGGTTCACCAGATTACGAGTCCACCGCTCTTAACCACTACACCACACATGCCCTAGCTAGACATGATACAAAAGGAAACCCAGTAAAAGAGCTTCTATACCAATAATGGAACGAGCTCCATGAGAAGAGGAGCCAAAGGTTGCTGGACTCTCAGCAGTTCCCTGGAAACATTGAAATTTCCTCTGGAAATGTGGAAAATTACAAGCCCATAAATTTGCCTGAAAAGCCTGAGAAGACCAAAACATTTTAGTCTGGTGCCAAAAGGACAACAATATAGATGGCAGGTGAGCTTCCTTAGGAAAAGTATTCCATACCCAGGAGGGCCACCACTGAGAAGTTGTGAAAATTGCCCCCAGAACATTCTTTCCATGAGAACAGCTTTGAACAATTTTGTGTACTGAGTACAATATGTTTATGTATGGAGATGGGAAAAAATGGCTCCAACTTTCGACTGGCCTGTAACAATACATGCATATAGACTTTTAAAGAGCTGTGGTCTGATGCCTGCTAAAAATGTAACTTAGCCTGTTGGATAATGGCAGGTAAGTCTAGTTAGAGAGCTTCAGTTGCGGAAAGCCAAACCGGAAGGAAAGACATTCCAAATTAAAGATTGGCAATGATGCTTTACAATGTAAGGAGCATGGTTGTGCTCTTGAAATAGAAACAACAACAACAACAACAACAACAACAACAACAACAACAACAACAACATGCTTAAGTAGGATTAGAGAACCATTTTCAGCCTGAGGACTTCAAGGACACACATCCTTCTCTAGTCTCCGACCAGATAAGCAAGATGCATTGATGAACAGGCATAGTTCAGTGGCAGAGCCTTGCATGCAGAAGGTCCCAGGTTCAAACCCCAGCATCTCCAGGTTGGGCTGGGAGAAGATCCTGTTTGAAACCTTGGAGAGCTGCTGCCAGTCCGTGTAGACAATGCAGAGCTAGATGGGACCAGGAGTCTGTATAAGGCAGCTTCATATGTTCCTGCTATAACTGTTCAACTATCATGTCTGCACCATATATTTAAAGCACATTAATAAAGCTTCCCCCAAAGAATCCTGGGAGCCGTAGTTACAGTTTTGGGGTCCCCAGGCTACAGTTCCCAGCACCCTTAGCAAAGTGCATTTCCCAGGATTCAGGGGTGAGGGACTATGACTGTTAAAGTGGCATAAGAGTACTTTAAATGTATGTTGAGGTAGTGGCTGAAAACACATCCCAGCCAAGCAAAAGCACTTGGGGGGAGGGTGGGAGAGGCACAAATTGTTGCATCCTGTCCCTGCACCTGAGGTCCCCCATCCCTCCACTTGAGAACCTTCATTTGTGTTCAGCTCCATAATTCTCCCATACACAAATTTCATGTGAGGGTGTGTCTGATGGAAATATCAAGAAACTAGAGACTTCCTTTTTAAAAACAAAAACAAAAAACTATTTTATAACTTTGCAGTGGGTTGTGTTCAATGCTAGTCCTACTCAGTGTAGACCCATTGCAGTTAATGGGCATGATGACTAAGATCCAATAATTCCAAAGGGTTTTCTCTGAATACGACTTCTGTTGAATACAACCCAGTATCTTTATGAGTTTTCTCCCTGGAAACAATCCACCCCGAACTTTTCAGAATGCAACAAAAAACCAAATGAGATTTCTGCAAATCTGGGGGAAAGAGGGAACAACAGCCAAACAATGTCAACGGATGTCTGTCTCGACGGCGCCGTGATTGGAGGAAAGGCAAGAAGCTGTCGATGGGAGTCTATGTGCTGTGAATGGCATTTCCACAGTTTGTTCATAAAGGCAAAACGATGTCAAGGCAATGCACACAAAAGGCTGTGGATGGCGTATATACAGCCTGAATAGAAAGCCTGCCATTCTAACACAGTGACAGGTTGTCATTTTGCAATGTTATGTCTCTCTCTCTCTCTCTCTCTCTCTCTCTCTCTCTCTCTCTCTCTCTCTCTCTCTCTTGTTATTGAAATATGGCTAGAAATCTAACAATTTTTTAAAGGCAAATGTTCCCATAGATGAACCTCAGAAGGTTCATCATGCAAGGAAGCCGTGGGGAGGCGGGGTACATCACATGTGGGTTTAATTTATTTTATATATGATGGAACAGTGTGATCCCATGCATGTCTACCCAGAAGAGTGTATGGTGTGCGTGTGTGTGTAATAGCAGTGTGGGACATCTTTCAGCCTAAGGACCGCAATTCCTTTCTGCGCAGCCTTCAAAGGGGGGGGGATGTGATAGCTGAGGCTAGAGGTAAAAGTGGAGCAGAACAGCAAGTGCCCATTTCATACCTTCCAACAGGACACAGCCCAAATCTGGAACACTATCTTCCCGGTCCACACTCCCGCACAAGTCCTGTGACCCATGCGAGATTGCAGCCCGCCCACCACCTCCCCCCAAAATTAGGGCAGAACACTCCATACGTATATTTTGGGGCACGGTGCAGGATTGCTGCCCTTGAAAAAGCACTTTGGGGGGAAGCGATCGTGTGTGGCAACCCAAACTGCACATTTGGGGGCACCATGATCCCCCCCCCAAGTGCGGCCTGAAATCGTGTCAGAGCGTGGTGGCCATTTTGGCCGCTGTCCTCTCACAAGAGAAAAATGGGATGTTCACTTTTCCCCCCCGGGGCAGTTGACATGTATGCCATGTTAGCTTTTACAGTAGCGAAGCTTCTACACGAGACACCCTCAAGGGCAAGAGGCAGTATCAGAGTTTAAAGGCACACTCCATTCGGCCAAAAACACCCTGGGTTGTGATTCAGCTGACTCTTACTCAGAACAGGCCCCCTGAAATGAATGAGACCTTCTAGGCTGCTGCTTCCAGATTGTGGAGCTCTGTAGGAGGCTAGGCTGGTCCCCTCTCTGCTATCATTTCCCTGGCAGGCAAAGATTTGCTTTGCTTTGCCACTAACTGGCTGATGTGTCAGGGTCTTTGCAGATGGTGAGTTGCTGTATATTCTTTTCTGATTTTGATAGGGTTACTTATTTGTTTTCTAATATTTATATTGATTCTGAGTGTTTTTTAACCTGTATTTGTTTTAATTTGTGCTCCTGGGAGAAAGGCAGAATATAAATACAAATGAAAAAGAGCCATGGCCATTCATTTGAGTGGATCTACTCTGAGTAAATGTAGGTTGAGTACAACCCTCAGGGCCAGTTAGGGGCGTGGCTTGGAGAGAGAGAGAGGTGTGGCCTAATGAGAGTTCTAGAGGGCTCTCTGCTGTCTGCTAGCCTTGAGGTTCAGCACCTCTCAGGGTGCAACCCAGGAGATTCACACCCTTCCCTACAACATGTTCTCAGAGGAGCTCGCCAAAAGCTGAAATTACAACAAACCAGACTTAAAGAGAAACTTGTATCATGTAGATGCACATGACAATCCCTCCAACATTTCTCCAGTGAATATAGATATGTCCCCTCCAACATTTTTTCCGATGAAAATTGTTGTTGCTGTTGTTTAGTCTTGTCCGACTCCTTGTGACCCCATGGACCAGAGCACGCCAGGCACTCCTGTCTTCCACTGCCTCCCGCAGTTTGGTCAAACTCATGTTAGTAGCTTTGAGAACACTGTCCAACCATCTCATCCTCTGTCGTCCCCTTCTCCTAGTGCCCTCAATCTTTCCCACCATCAGGGTCTTTTCCAGGGAGTCTTCTATTCTCATGAGGTGGCCAAAGTATTGTCTTCTCGGTATCGTTCCAATTTTAGTATATGTGCTGCCGAAGCGAGCACGAGGTGGCCAAAGTATTGGAGCCTGAGCTTCAGGATCTGTCCTTCCAGTGAGCACTCAGGGCTGATTTCCTTCAGAATGGATAGCTTTGATTTTCTTGCAGTCCATCCATGGGACTCTCAAGAGTCTCCCCAGCACCATAATTCAAAAGCATCAATTCTTCGGCCTTCTTTATGGTCCAACTCTCACTTACATACATCACTACTGGGAAAACCATAGCTTTAACTATATGGACCTATACGAAACTATACGATGAAAATAGGGATGTCCTATTCCATGCCCTCCAACATTTCTCCAATGAAAATAGGGAGGTCCTAAGGAAAAGCGGGACATTCCAGGATCAAATCAGAAGCCAGAACTGTCCCTGGAAAATAGGGGCACTTGGAGGGCCTGACATGATAAATCCCAGGGGGCCCTTTCTAGAAATCTGTGGGGTGGCAGAGAGCGGAAATACCATGGTGCATCTGCAGCAGCACAACCAGACACCTTCATCTGCCCTGTTTGCAACAAAACATGTCTCTCCCATTTCAGTCTCTACAGGCGCTGTATCTCTCCAGTGCTTCACCCCAAAAGGCACACTCCTCCATTGTCAACAACAGCAGGCTGTTGGCAACAGAATTTTGGCTGCAGGAATTCTGGTGGGAGGACCGCTTAACCCTTTCCCTGCTAGCTAGCTGTTTTTCTGCTCAACATTGTCCCCCTTGTCAGAAACCCCGGAGAGCCACTCTGTCAGTGTAGGCAAGTGAGGAAGGCTGAGCTAGTGTCTTTGCACCAAACTTGCTTCCCCCCTAGGTAACAATAGTGGTCTGCTTTTTTCACTAGCCCTTTGGTTCAGTGCAGTGCACATTAAGGGTTACGTACTAAATGTTCCACTTCTGCCAGAGAAAATGGAGGCAGGAAGCCAGATCAATTAAAAAATTTATAAACGCATAATGGAGAGAGGGAGATTTTTTTGTTTGGATTTTATATACAGTATATACATATATAATTCTAATGACCCAATTGCTTTCCTATTTGTTGTTTATCTGTTTCTGAATTCTATCACACAGCTCTGCTGACGGCCATCCAATTGCTTTATTTATGCCGAATTGGCGCAAACGAACACAAATAAAGGATGCTACTTTAATGACACATGGTTTTTTTAGCACTGGCTGCAATGAGAGGTGCAGAACAGCCAGGAATCATTGATATATATTGCTCATAGCCAGCCTCGGCTCTGCACATCAACTCCAATGCTTTCACATTTTTATGCATAATTATATGCCCCTCTCCAAAATGTTTAAATGTTATAGGTTCAATATGGCACCTGTTCAAACTGGCACACGGCACCTGCTGCTCTTATCACACCCTTTGCCTCCACCTATTAATAAGCCATTGCTGGGGAAGGGCTGTAGCTCAGTGGCACAGCATCTACTTTGCATGCAGGTTCAATCCCCAGCAAGTCTAAGTAAGACTGGTAATGCCTCCAATTTGAAACCTTGGAGACATATTGACTATCAGTGTAGACCAGGCTTCCCCAAACCTGGATCTCCATCTGTCTTTGGTCCACAACTGCCATCATCCCTAACTAGCTGGACCAATGGTCAGGGATGATGGGAATTATAGCCCCCAAAATGCTGGAGACCCAAGTTTGGGAAACTCTAGTGTAGACAATGCTGAGATGGACCAATGCTTTGACTCAGTATAAGGTAGCCTTCTTTGTTCCTAAGGCCTCCTGCATTTGCTGCTGTTCCTTAAGAAGAGATTTCCCACCACTCTCTATTCCCCCCCCCTAATTTCTGGAATGGTTTTGGCATGTTTACCCTGGACCAGGGATGGAGAGCCTGCAGCTCTCCAGATGTTGTTAGACTGCATCTCCCATCATCCTTCATCATCGGCTGTGCTGGAAGGGACTGAGAGGAGTTGGAAGTCCCCTAACATCAGGGAGGCCACAGCTTCACCATCCCAGTTTACACCAAATGGCTGGTGCACAGTCAAATGTGTGAACTTGACTCTTTTGAACCCCATTGTGTCTTTGGTCATGTAAAGCAATATGAATGCTGTTGTTTGATCGTAGGTAAACTCTGGGACTCACTTTCACAGAAGGAAATTATGGCTACTAAGAATCATAGAACTGTAGAGTTGAAAGTGACCGTCCCCGATTCCATTCTGTAACTATACCCAGGGCCGTCTCTAGGCCCGGGCTGGGTGGCGCAATGTGCCAGGGCGCCTGGCCACCAGGGGTGTCGAAGGGGCGCCGAACGGCTGGTGTCCAGCTGAGCGCGGCAGCCAGGAGCTCCATGCGAGGCGGCAAAGCCGATGGCACTAGCCGGTCCTCTCCTCTTCTTGCAGAATCAGCGAGACTCCTGCCTAGAGTGGCACCACGCGCCTGCTGCCACTCTAGGCAGGAATCTCGCTGGTTCTGCAACTCTACAGCTGTCGCTTTTGCTGTCTTGCATGGAGCTCCTGGCTGCTGCGCTCAGCACTGCCTGCGCCCTGGACCATGAAGACTCCACGGAGAGCGTGGCCGGAGCCCGCCCACCAGAGCCCGCCCACCCAGCAGGTGAGCCAAAGAGGAGGAGAGCCATTCGCCCTCCAGAGCACGGGGCTCCCCCTTCGACGTCGACCTCGGCTTGCTGCTGGGCTCTAAAGACTCGGGAGCGGGAAGTTCGCTGGTCTTTGGGCCAAACCACGTGCCCCGCATGACTGCCCGCCCCTGTAGGTAATGTGGGGCAAGCCCCCCCCGGACTCCCCCTCCCGAAAAAGGTCAACAACTCTGGGTCTGGGAAATGGGGGGCGCCGGAGGGATCTTTGCACCACAGCGCCGGATATGCTTAAGACGGCCCTGACCATACCGGACCCGGCTTAGCTTTGCAAATGCACTGGCAATTTTATTGCTGCACCAGGATTGGACAAGGATAAGGATAAGACCATCAATGGCTACTAGCCATGGTGGCTATGCTCTGCTGCTACAGTCAGAGGCAGTAATGCTTCTGAATATTAGTTGCTGGAAACCACAGGGGAGTGTTCTTGTGCTCGGGTCCTTTGTGAGGTTGGCTACTGTGAGAACAGGATGCCAGGCTAGGAGGGCCACTGGTTGGATCCAGTAGGGTCTTCCTAGATTCTCATGATCTCAAATACCACATTCACTCACACGACTACCTACTTGACACTGAATTGGTCAAGTGATGGAAGAGGCCTTTGTGAACCAGTCCTTAGCATCTATGCATCAACCATTCAAGGAGGTATGAAGCCAGGAGCAGTATCGCAATCCAGGCACAGTGCTAAGCAATCTATCAAAAAATGAAGGTGCTAGGAGTGGAGGAAAATCCAGTGGGAAGGAGGACCTTGGATGACAAGAGTCCCAGAAAAGGCTGGAACACAGAGAGGAAATGAAGGGCCTATTTTCAAAACCTCTGCCTTTATAGCTAGCGGCCTCCCAAAGTTATGATTTCTACCTTCTTGGAGTTTGTTGAAGTGAAGACCATGTCAAGCAGAAAAGATATTCCACCCCTTAGGTGGAGAAACTGATGTTGTGCATAAGCCACCTCAGATAAAGAGACATCCGTTGTGTCACATTTGCTTCCTCATCAACTGACAGGAACATGTTCATGTCACAAAAGCGCTGGAGACAATCCTGTGGAGCTGAGCCTCCTGGTGACAACAGATATGAGTCAATAAGACAAGAGGTCCAGCAGCATAACATGCGAGAACTTCACCCTGGATGTGCGCATACGGGATGGAGCATAATATCTGGAACACACTGTCTGTGATAACGCAATGAGAAACACTCTGCTGGGTTGGGTGTAACGACCTTGAGGTTTTGGCAGAAATGCATGTTTGCTCCTCTCATTTGGGAATGAGCAACAGTAGTCTTTGTCAGCAGCCGCTCAGCAAGATGGGGAAATTGAGCCTTGCCCCATGAGCACTGGTTCGGTATGCTTCAGCGCTACCCTGTGAATGAGGGCCATGGCTCACGCAAAGGGTCCCAGGTTCAATCCCCAGCATCTCCAGGTAGGAGATGCCCACCTGTCTGAAAACTTGGCGAGCCACAGCCAGTCAGTATAAATCAGGGTTTCCCAAACTTGGGTCTCCAGCTGCTTGTGTACAACAATTCCCATCGTCCCTGACCACTGTTTCTGCTAGCTAGGGATGGTGGGAGTTTTAGTCCAAAAACAGCTGGTGACCTAACTTTGGAACCCTGTGTAGGCAATGCAGAGCTAGATGATCTGACTAAGAATAAGGCAGCTTCCAATGTTGCAGATGGCCTGAAGTTGAATTGAAGCTTCTTAACCAAGCAGGACCAGGTGATGTTGGGAACCAACGGCCATATATATATATTAGCTATCATTAGCCTCACTTCACAATCTGAGCCAATCGTTGCTGAATACAGGTTGAGCTGCTCCAAACTCATGCTCTGCTGTAACTGCCTCCAATTTCCATGGACTTCTTTGCTCTACATGAAAAATGCATTTCTTTCCCTGCAGAGGAACATCAAAGAATCTGGGGTGTGGGTGTGTGCATTTGCCTCATTGAATTAATGCTATTTTTTGTACTTGGTAAACTGCTTAGAAGCTACTTTGTCAATTAAGCAGTATATAAAACAGCAACAATGTGCAAATTTGCCTGAGTGGTTTTTTATTTTACAAGAAAGGCATTTACATAGAACCATAGAATTCAAAGGGACCCTGAGGAGAATTTAGTCCAACCCCCTGCAATGCAGGAATAAGCAGCTGTCCCTTACAGGAATCGAACCTGTAACCTTGGCCTTATCAGCACCACGCTCTAACCAACTGAGCTATCCAGAGTGCTATCTCCCCTTCAAAGTTTTTAAGAAACTTCTGCATGCACAGTCCCCGTAGCAGGGAGCTAGCAGCACTTACTTATTTATTAGAGCATTTATAAACTGCCAACTCATTTTAAAAAATCATCAAGGTGGTTTACAATAAAATCATTAAAATATCATAAAATCATAAACTGGAGGCATATGACCAACACTGAATCAAATTAATTAACAGGGAAATGGAAACCTTGTAAGCAGGTGATAAAAGATCAGAGTTGCAGGTGTCTGCCTGATTTCAGTAACAAAATAGTCCAAAATAGTGGTGCCACCAGTTCACTGTTAAGTACTGGTACCCAGTACCCTGGGATCTTGTGGCAAAGTGTGGGTAATGAATGCAATAAATGAGAAATAATAATCACCACATACCAGGTCCTGGGCCTTGATCTGGACCTCATTCAGTGTTTTGATTTGCACTCCACTCCCAACATCTAGTGGGCATTTGACAATTCACCCAGGTTTTTTTGTTTGTTTGTTTTTTAATTAACTTGTTTTTTAACACTGAGGTCCAGCGCTGAGGGCCTTCTGGCAGTTCCCTCGCTACGAGAAGCCAAGTTACAGGGAACCAGGCAGAGGGCCTTCTCAGTAGTGGCACCCACCCTGTGGAATGCCCTCCCACCAGAGGTCAAAGAGAACAACAACTACCAGACCTTTAGAAGGCATCTCAAAGCAGCCCTGTTTAGGGAACTTTTAATGTTTGATGGATTTCTGTATTTTAATATTTTGTTGGAAGCCGCCCAGAGTGGCTGGGGGAACCCGGCCAAATGGGTGGGGTATAAATAATAAGTTATTATTATTATATTATTATTACTATGGTTCCAGGGAGAACATCTGCTCATCCATACAGATCCTTGTGTGTGGATTGTCCAGTATCAGTTCTAAAAGAAAGAGTGCAATGTTGAGACACTGGCCTGAAAGCATGACCAGTTTGGTCACTCTGGGTCTGGAACGTTTGGGGTACCGCAGCAGGCACTGCAACTATGATGAAGACCAATGGAAGGCAAGAGGTGGGGGAGTTGTTGGATTATGGCATCACACAGGGCACCACTGAAATTTGAGACGCCAAGGTCCGCCATTGCCCAAAAGGATAAATGATGATTAGTTATGATATTGGATGGTGAGATAGCTCAGTCGCTAAAGCATGAGTCTGGGGTTTGAGCCCAACATTGGGCAAAAGATTCCTGCATCACAAGGTGGGTGGCCTAGATGACTCTTGTGGTCCCTTCCAACTCTACAATTCTATGTTTCTGTGATTCTATGATTGCAAACCGGACATGGACTTCTTGCTCTGGAGGACTGCTTAGACCTCGATGTAGTGTGCTCGATGTAGGTGAAGCCAAGTCAATATGACTGTTACTAGATTCCGGTAGGTGTTGGTCAGACGCAGTCGAAATTGTTACTGCTAGCAGAGTTGTGTGCTAACCCTATACTCCATGGGAAATAGGTACTCTGAAGTTAGCAACATTCCCTTGAAATAAGAGTCCCCCGGTAGCCCTATTTAATGACCCAACACATGATGAAGAGGCCACCGGAGGGCGCTTTTCCAAAAGAGCAGGACTTGGAACCCAAAGGTATCGTCATTCTCTTGGCTATCTCTCAAGAGGGAAACTGGTTTGCCTCAATGAAAAATGATTGTAATAAAGGACTAGCCAGAACCAGCTTGGATCTGCATATATTTATTGGTCAAAAAAACAACTGTTTCTCCACCATCAGCTTTCGCCTGCTCCCTAATTCCCAATTTGGTTTTGCCTCCCATCTGTCTGCCTAATTATCCAACCGGCAGCTATTGATGTATCCCCTGGTTGCAAACTCAGACAATAAGGTAGGCCTGGATAGCTCAGCCCTTCCCCACCATTTTGAGCCTGTGGTCTTTCAGTTTCTCATTTTTCCAACTCTAGGTTCTCCACATTTTTGCAAGTTTGCATTTTTATCTTTTAAAAAGAAAGTCTTCGTGAACATTCATCAGCAGTTTAGTGCAAATTTCACCTAATAATCGGTTTTGGATATGCAACTGATCCTGATATACTGTGTTTTGTGTGTTATTTACACCAATGCACACATTTTAATGCAAACTTTACCCTAGTGTAGCAATTGTGTATACATGACTTGGTTGGAAAGCTGCATTGCAAAATTCAGAGTACTGAAAAAATGAAGGAGGGCTGTGTCTCGGTTCTGGTATTGTTTCAGAAAGTGCGAAAAAACAGGTTCGGTTTTAATTGCAAACAGAACCAAAATTCTCTCCTATCTCCACTTTTGAGGGACACCAACCCTGTGAGCAGGCCAGGCTTTTTTGTTTTCTCAGGTCAGTTGGCAACCCAGAAGTTATGCATGACAACATTAAACCTTCTGTTCCATTGCCTGACTGGGAGTGCAGGAAAAATATATAGTGGTCGACTGAGTTCAATTTGAGATCTTGGCATCTCAAATTTCAGTGGCAACCTGGGCGATGCCAAAATCCAATGTCCCCACCTCTTGCCTTTTGCTGGACTTCATAGTTGCAGTGCCTGCTACGGGGCCCCAGAAGTTTTGTGCCCATGCCAGTCCTGCTCCCCTAGATCCACCTTGGGTGCCTGCTTGGTCTAAGGTAAAGGTAAAGGTACTCCTGACCATTAGGTCCAGTCGTGGACGACTCTGAGGTTGTGGCACTCATCTCGCTCTATAGGCCAAGGGAGCCGGCGTTTGTCCACAGACAGTTTTTCCGGGTCATGTGGCCAGCATGACTAACTAGAGCAGCGCACTGAAACGCCGTTTACCTTCCTTCCAGAGCAGTACCTATTTATCTACTTGCACTTGACGTGCTTTCGAACTGCTAGGTGGGCAGGAGCAGGGACCGAGCAATGGGAGCTCACCCCATCACGGGGATTTGAACCACCGACCTTCTGATCAGCAAACCCTAGCCTCAGTGAGTTAGACCACAGCGCCACCCACATCCCTGCTTGGTCTACTCAGAGTTAATTCTTAGAAGCAAGGTGCAATGTGGACTAGGATGCCGATCCTTTCAGTATTCCTTGGCTTGGAAACTGGGTTATTGGTCCTTTCTTATTGGTGATGACTGCTCTACAGGATAGCAACAGGAGAGAGAGAGAGACCACAGTCAGAAATTTATCCTTAGGTTGACCCCTTTAAACATTTTAAAGGGAACTGTTGTAAATTACAAACCTCGAAATGTTCCACTCTCTCAACAAACCCATAAACTGAAAATAAGCTACCAGCTCAACCAACTGTTTAGTTAAAGGAGGGCTTTTATAGCGAGAGATATCTTTAAGCATCTCTGAATTATTATAGATACTACTTAAAACACTTAAACTGTCAATTTAGGATTTGGTATATTGGCCTCATTAGGTTGCTTCCAAGACCCTGCCGTAGGTGATTCTGTTAAGCTAGGATTTCCTATTTTCCTTCCCATGCTTTATGCATCTTGTAAAATACCCCAAGAACTTTATGAGGGGATGTTACATTAAAGCTGTGTTATTATAAATATGATTTAAATATCGGGAATATTACAAAATGATTATTGTCCTATAAGGCAGCATGCATTTTTTTAAAAAGGACCCATCCACAAGATGCTTGGGATTCAGCACTACAAAGTAACAAATTGTTCAACGGGGTTTGCATGCTATTCATCTCTGCTCCCTCCTCGGACTCCAGAGAGGCCCAATATGCAATTCTCTAACAAGGCAATCATAAATTGCCGAGCGAGAAACAGCCCTTGAGATTTTTTAGATAGTATGTGGATAGCGTGTAATCCATCTCGAGGAACTTGATTTAATGCCACAGAGGAGCGTCCTTGACAATGCTCAACATTGTTTTTAAACTGCTGCTAAATCAATTACAATATTTGGGAGACAAAACGCTCCTTTCCGCCCTCTCGGCTGCTCTAATCTGGCTCGCTTCTCTGTGAGGCGGAAGGTTCTGAGAAGCATGAGGCGAAGATGTTTGGAAACTGCTAGGAGTGCACAGGACAAAAGGGGAGCTCCAAGAATCTATAACATATAATTTGGGCTTCCCCAACCCAGTGCTCTCCAGATGTTGCAGAAGTTCCATCAACCCTGGGCATCAGCAATGTTGGCTGGGGCTGGTGGGGGGTCATAAGCATTGTCAGTATGGTTATATAATGTGTGTGTGTGTGTGTGTGTGTGTGTGTGTGTGTGTGTGTGTGTGTGTGATTTAAAAGCATACATGAACTACCTAATACAGTCAAACCTTGGTTGTCTAACAATCCATTCCGGAAGTCTGTTCAGCTTCTGAAATGTTTGATAACCGAGGTGCAGCTTCCGGTTGGCTGCAGGAGCTTCCTGCCCTCAAGTGGAAGCCGCGTCGGAAGCTCAGCTTCCAAAAAATGTTCGAAAACCAGAACATTCACTTCCGGGTTTTTGGCATCCGGGAGCCAAAACATACAGTAACGGAGGCATTCAGGAGCTGAGGTTTGACTGTACTTCAAAAATATCTATGCAGTGTATAGTCTAAAACAACAAACAATGTATCCTTAAAACATTGAAACAAAAACGAGTAAAACAGCAGTATAGAACACATAAAGGTAAAGGGACCCCTGACCATTAGGTCCAGTCGTGACCGACTCTGGGGTTGCGCGCTCATCTCGCATTATTGGCCGAGGGAGCCGGCGTATAGCTTCCAGGTCATGTGGCCAGCATGACAAAAGCCGCTTCTGGCAAACCAGAGCAGCACATGGAAACACCGTTTACCTTCCCGCTGTAGCGGTTCCTATTTATCTACTTGCATTTTGACGTGCTTTCAAACTGCTAGGTTGGCAGGAGCTGGGACCAAGCAATGGGAGCTCACCCCGTCACAGGGATTCGAACCGCCGACCTTCTGATCAGCAAGCCCTAGGCTCAGTGGTTTAACCCACAGCGCCACCTGGGTCCCTTATAGAACACATAAAGGCAAATAAAACAGGAATTCAGAGGACTTTTAAAAAAGGGTAAAGGTAAAGGACCCCTGACAGTTAAGTCCAGTTGCAGACAACTCTGGCGTTGTTGTTTACTGGCCGAGGGAGCCGACGTTTGTCCGCAGACAGTTTTTCTGGGTCTTGTGGCCGGCATGACTAAGCCGCTTCTGGCGGAATGGAACACCGAAACCAGAGTAGCGCACAGAAACGCTGTTTACCTTCCCACCGGAGCGCTACCTATTTATTTACTTGCACTTTTTGGCATGCTTTCGAACTGCTAGGTTGGCAGGAGCTGAGACCAAGCAATGGGAGCTCACCCCATCACATGGTTTCAAACTAGACATGTTTAAAAAGCTCCAATATTAAAGGCCTGGGAAAACCTGGGCAAAAAGATGAGTCTTCACAAGATTTCTGGAGCAACTGCTTCATGTACAACAGAAGGAAGGCCATTCATTCCACAGTACAATGGCAACAGCAGAAGATGCCCATTTTGGGGTCACCACCTGTATACACTGAATGATAATTCTGACTGCAACGTTTTGTTGCAGGTCCCACTTGCACCCTTCTAAGAGGGGTCACTACCTCACCAAAGAGCATGTTCAATATCCATGGCTTGGAAGATTAGGCTTGGAGATTTCTGTTTCCTCATCATACACTTAAAAAGAGGCACATTTTCACCAGCAGGCAAGGAGCATGTATCTCTGCATTCTCAATGCAAGCGAAATTTACTAGTATGTATATATTATTTGAAACTAAGTCAATAACTGGAGAAAAGGCACAGGAAGACTCATGTGCTCTTTGAAACCCACTCCTCTTACTACGGAGATTTTGTTGGAACACAAGCACATAATTCAAGATATTCCTGAATGTGCAACTACTGTATATTCCGAGGCACACTAGTCGGAAATATGGTAGAGTGGCCTACTCAGGCAAAGGTCAAGATGCATTGTTCTAGGGCATTTCCAACACACCCACCATGATTCTGGTTCCCAGTCCCTACCTACAGATCAAATATTTTGTTAACCCTGCAGGCAACTGTTGGCATGTGGTATGGGACTGCACAAACTCAAAGGGGCTCTTGGAAGAAGTTCAGTCTTTCTACAAAGGTAAGGCTTCTGAATATGTATCATTAAAATGCAGGTACTTTGGTTTTAATGCAAACCCTTAGCAAACGTGTCCTTTTTTTTTTTACTAGAGGAGATTCAGTTTTTTTTTTCCTGACCTTGTCACTCTCCAGGTATGTTTAACTTTTGCACTGAATTGCTTACATTATAATAAATGAATGTGGCACCTTTTCATTTACAGAGGTTGCCGCAAAACCGGCTGCTATCAGTGTGTTTCACCTGTAATCAGTCAAAGGAGTATGGATGTGAAGTGTTGACTTTCCCCGAGGGATGTAGAAATATGGGCAATTCCTTGGGGAGATATATAATGCAGCTTCTGAGTGATATACAAGTATATTAGAGAAAACAAACTTTAGCTAAATAGATGGAACCTTTAAAAGTTTAAATAAGGACCATGCAAAATTGTCTCCAGTTTTGAATTTTGGGCCCAAAATGGCAACTCGGAAGGAAGGGGCTAGTTGTATTTCCTGAGAAACAATGTCTGCTAATATTTAACTTTTCAAAATACTGTGCCATTGATTCTGTGCCATTGTTCTGTGCCATTGATTTTCCTAGCTGACTGCCTCAGTGCCAATTCTGTCCCTAGTTTCTGTTTCTTTCTCCTTCCTGGGTTTGTGATGTGGTTCCAGCCAACTGGATTTGTGCAAGAGAAATGAATTGCAAGCGAAGGTACCAGTAGTGCTTCCTGAATTAGTCACATCAGTGTTCCAAGCGAATCAGAGATTAAACGGTGAACAGGATCATGGTGCTATGCTATGTAACCACTCAGATTTCGCTATGTGATGGCATCACCAAAAGCAAATGAAGGAGAGGGGAGAAATGTCAACGAAGACATCAAGAAATGTCCACAATCCTCATTTGCATGGAATGTGGAAGCCTCTATTCTGAGATGAGATGCCAGAGTTTACTTCTCAAGCCCTTCCACTGCTTTTCATCAGAAGAGACAGGAGGAGTCAGTGCAAACTGATGCAGGTAGAAAAGGATGAAGACATGGAAAGCAAGAGAACTGCTTTGAAAGCTTCCAGTTCAAAAAGCATGAAGGGGAAAATTGGTGAAGAATGCACACTTCTGTGTAGCCCTCCAAGGGACTTTATCTTGTGATTGTTTTGTACTGTGTTGTTTTATTCTACTTGCTCATTAGTTGCTGTGCATTTTCTGCTTTTACCTGCAAACCATTCTGTGGTGTTGCATGAAGAGTGACAAGTAAACTGAAGATATAAATCAAGGGTAGAATTCACCATAGTTTTACTCGGAGTAAGAACATAAGAAGAGCCCGCTGGATCCGGCCAATGCCCCATCTAGTCCAGCCTGCTGTTCTCACAGTGGACAAACAGAGGCCTGTGGGGAACCCACTGGCAAGATCTGAGCACAAGAACAGCTCTCCCCTCCTGTGGACTCCAGCAACTGGTATTCAGAAGCAGGGCCGTCTTAAGCCCACCCAGCGCCCTGGCGCTAGGTCCCTCCAGCGCCTCTCCAAGGGCCCGGGAGTGCCAAGCGGCAGCAGCGGGAGGCCACCTCCGAGGACTCTGCGCTGCGCCTCCTTCTCATTTCCCCAGTGCTGGGTTCCACTCAGTCAAGCTTCGCCACCAGCGCGCGCACCGCGGGACCAGCAAGAGCTGCTTGGGCACTGTGCGCGCGCTGGTGGCGAAGCTCGACTGAGCGGAACCCAGCGCTGGGGAAATGAGAAGGAGGCGCAGCGCAGAGTTCTCAGAGAAGGAGCGCAGTCCTGGCCAGATTGCCGGAACCCTGCGCTCACTTGGCGCCCTTCCAGCGTCCTTCCAGTGCCCAGCGCCGTGGTTCTCCACACCATTGGCCTCTATGGCTAGGACGGGCCTCTTCAGAAGCATTACTGCCCCCAGTTGTGGAGGCAGAGCAAAGCACAAATAGTAGCCATTAATAGCCTTCCCTTGCATCTGCATCATCATCATCATCTTAATAATAATAATAATAATAATAATTTGTACCCCACCCTCCCTGCCCAGAGCCAGGCTCAGGGCAGCTAACATCATAAAACTAACACAGTAAACAAAGAACATAAGAACATAAAAACAGGCAATCAATTAATTAAAATATATCTTAAAATTCTGCCTGGTCCTCTTTTAAAGCCATCGAAGTTGCTGGCCATCATTGCCTTCTGTGGGAGTTCATGCGCTGCACAATGACCGTTTCACCAACCTAAAAGGGGAGGCGCATTTTGCGCAGTCGCGTGCAGCCCCCCTGGGATCCCTGAGGCAGCCCTGGAAGTTCGGAAGCCGGCACTGCCTACCTGAGGCTGGAGACTGGTGTCTCCACCCACTCGGTCAGTCGACCAATCCAGCCAAGGGGAGGCGTGCCGGGGGGGGGGGGTTGGCCAGGTAGGAACAGGTAACCTTACCTTGCACACACTGGAAGCAGAGCCATTCTTGGGAAGCAGCCGACAGATTCAGAGCTTTCCCACCCTCCACTCCCTAAATTAACACTTAAATTACAGGTTATTTCCTTCCACAGGCATACATGCACGCAGGCGCTGCTACGACAAGGCTGCTGTTGAAGGGCCGGAAAGGAATTTCCCTGCATTGGCAGGTTTCGCCTTTCCCGTAGCAATTCGTCACAACTTGGCGGATGCAGGCCTTGGGCGGAATCCTTTAGTCATTTACATAAAGGGGCGGGGCATGGGGGCAGTGACCCCCCCGCCCCATTGCGGCGGCAATAACAGGGTTCCTGTAAATGGGGCAAAAGGGGGGGCATTGACCATACGCATACGCCGTCATTGCCCTCCCCCTCCAGCGGCTGTGATTGAGGGGGGCGGGCTATCTGCTTGAACATATGTTCTCCAGGGTTAGCCCAACCCCCGCACATGCTGGACAACCCTGAAAGTTACCCCACCCCCGGCTGGGGGCTGGGAGGGATACACACCCAATGCTTGAGCCAAGGTCTTCCTACATCTGAATTTTAATAAAGTTGTGGCCAATTTCAATCCCATAAAACGTGGTCTTGCGTCTTTATTCTGCTCGGGGCTGCCCGGGGTTTAGGGGGGACTCCGCCTGACTGCGCAAAATGGTACTTTCATTCATCTGTACTGAAACTTTCAATATTCAATGGACATCCATAAGTTCTAATGTCGTGAGAGAGGGAGGGGAAAAAACATTTTCCTTTCTTCTTTCTCCATGACAGGCAAAATTTTTATAAAATTCCATCACGTCACATCTCACTCGCCTTTCCTCTAAGCTAAAAAGTTCCAAACACGGCAATCTTTTGAGAATCATATACTGCTAAATGGATTGAATCTTCTCAGAATAGAAACTTTTTTTGACTTAATAATAAGAGCTATGATCTCATGTGATGGTTCCATGGTATCTTAATCACCCAAGCAGGCCATCCCATTAGATCTCAACTTTGGGACTGTTATATAACTGAGAAGCCAACACCCATTATAGATATAGCATATGGGAACTTTACAAGTTAATGGACACATGTTTCTTCACATGCCATTTCTCATAAAACAGTCTCGTGTCTTTTTTACCATTTAAAGAAACAGGGTAGTAGATCAACTTGGCATTGCATGTCTGGGATTACATATATGGGTATTATATATAGTATGTCCTAAACGGCCTCAGCTCTGTATACCTGAAGGAGCTTCTCCACTCCCATTTTTCTGACCAGACACTGAGCTCTAGCTCTGATGGCCTTCGGGCAGTTCCCTCACTGCGAGAAGTGAGGTTACAGGGAAACAGGCAGAGGGCCTTTTTGGTAGTGGCACCCTCCCTGTGGAACGCCCTCCCATCAGATGTCAAGAAAATAAATAACTATACAATTTTTAGAAGACATATGAAGGCAGCCCTGTAAAGGGAAGTTTTTAAAGTATATATGTATATAATGCGTATATTAGTGGAAAATAAACATGCAAAAGTGCATTATATGTGGGGAAATTGCTTGCTAAAATGTGTTTATTAGCACTAAAAAGCTGCTGAATTTTTTTGAGGAATATATATATATATATATATATATATATATATATATATAATCACAAGCTGATGGAGATATAGGACAAACTGAACTGAAGATTGGGGGGAACAAGAAACTGAGAGAAACTGTAATTGCCATGACCCCCCACCAGAAATTTCAAAGTGATAGAATTTACACACAAAATGCAAGATTGTTTAACTTTTCAGGAATTAAGCAACCCTGCAAAAGGGTGTAAGGCTGGATTATTGGACCTAGGATTGATTACAATTGCAGCACTATATATATATATATATATATATATATATATATATATATATATATATATATATACACACACACTTTTATATGCCTGTTGTCTTTGTCCATGGAGTTTTCTTGGCAGGGATACTGGAGTGGCTTGCCAGTTCCTTCTCTAGGTGGATCATGTTTAGTCAAAACTCTCCACTATGACCTGTCCATCTTGGGTGGCCCTGCATGGCATAGCTCATAGCTTCTCTGAGTTATTCGAGCCCCTTCACCACGACAAGGCATTGATCCATGAAGGGGAGGGCACAAGGAGAAGGGGACGACAGAGGACGAGATGGTTGGACAGTGTTCTCGAAGCTACGAACATGAGTTTGACCAAACTGCGGGAGGCAGTGGAAGACAGGAGTGCCTGGCGTGCTCTGGTCCATGGGGTCACAAAGAGTCGGACACGACTAAACGACTAAACAACAACAATATATATAAACAAATTTTGAAGTGGGTCCCAAAGTGTATATTTGAGCTAGAGGGAGATCCTGGGTTTGGAAAAGTTTTAAACCAGGCAGTGCCACAGAAGCAGCTTTCAGGCCCCGAAAACTGGCAGCTCATGGCAGCCCTAGAGAGCTGAGACTTCCTCAAGCAGTTTGGGATTCCAGCCCAATAATTCTTGACTCGACTCAGTGCTCACACAAGAAGGCTGTTCAGAATATTGCTCCTGCTTCTCCGTTTTTTAAACAGGAGAAAACAAAAATGCATTTTGCATGCCTGTCTTTCCAAGGCCTTAAAAAGAAAAGAAGAATTCCAACCCAAGCCCATCACCCTTGATAGATACTTTTCATTTCTCATGTCCCCGTCAGATTTCAAAACACACGCAATGTTTTCTTTTCATATGCCTGCCACCGTTTGATTTATATCTCTTAAGAAGTTTTCCTGCCAATTGATTATTCCCCTCCTTAAAAAAATTGCTTTAAAATTTTCTCTTTGTCTCTTGTATGTTCGGACAACTTTTCTTTTTCCCCTCTTTGTTGCCTTTGTCTTCCACCCGTCACTTCTCAGTCAGCAGCACAATTGCTGTAGCGGATTGCAGATGGTGGGAATCACTTACTGTTCTGTAACTTACTGCCATTTCTCTACCTGCAACAACCAGAAAGTGATCCCATTCTAGGGACACTGGAAGCTGCCTTGCACTGAGTCAGACCATTTGTCTATCTGGATCAGTGACTGGCAGTGGCTCTCCAGAGTTTCAGACAAGGCTTCTCTCCCATCCCTACCTGGAGAAGGCAGGGATTGAACCTGGGACCTTTTGCATGGAAGGCGGGTGTTCTGCCACTGTGCTAAAGTCTTTCTGCAGAAATCTTTCAGAGGCATGCACTCTTGTGTTAGCTATAGATGCAAGGGAGTCTTTGCACCATCTGACAGCAACCCACCACCTGGAGGCTAGTAAGAGGAGGGTGGTATGGCTCTGTAAGACGTGCGTGTGACCCATCAGGAGTTGGCCAAACCTGCTTATCCTCCGCTTTCATTTTGGGGGAAGATGCAGGTGCCTGTTGTCCATCAGGAGGACAAAAGGGGGCAGCCCTCTTTGTGTCTTGGGTTTCTAATCCATCCGAGCAAATTAGCAAAGAGATTGGTGTGGCAGCAGGGTCCTCCCTCACCCCCTTGCCCAATGGGGGACTGGTCATGACACGAGGTCCCCCTAACTCTTGGCTTGCATAATGTAACTCATAACTCCTAGATCTGAGTGTGAGCAGAGGAGACAGAAAGCTCTGCTGGATCAGCTCGGGTCTGGGGCACAAAGGAATTCTTCATCGCAAGTGCACATCATTTGTTAAAAGCAATATTTATCGGAGATGAAAGCCGTACAATAACACTGAGAAGGGCGTTCAGCGGATGAGAAGCAAGACAAAGCAGTCTGAGAGCCCTGAAAAGAGTGTAACGTAAACAGAGACCCTTCTACTGCTGAAAACACCAAGTGTGCATTGTTGGTCTTTACCCTCAACATTTATTTTCATCTTTACTATATCATGCGTGCACAGGGCAGCTGTCCTTAAAATGATGCCCTTCAGATGTTTTGTACTACAACTGCCGCCGACTCCAGCCAGCACAGTTTGGGGGGTGGTGGTGGGTTGAGACATTAGTTTTGAGTTGGATGGAAAAGCATATCACAGCTTTAGAGCAAAGATGGGGAAATGTGGCCCTCTAGTTGGGCATGTTTAGCCTGGTAAAGAGGAAACTGAGAGCTATGATGTTGTTGTTGTTTAGTCGTTTAGTCGTGTCCGACTCTTCGTGACCCCATGGACCATAGCACGCCAGGCACTCCTGTCTTCCACTGCCTCCCGCAGTTTGGTCAAACTCATGTTCGTAGCTATGATAGCCATCTTTAAATATCTCAAGGACTGTCACATGGAAGATGGATCAAGCTTGTTTTCTCCAGCTCCAGAGGGCAGGACTCGGACCAATGGCTTCAAGTGGCAAGAAAGGAGATTCCCACTAAACACCAGGAAGAACTTGACAGTGCCAGACTCCTACGAGAGATGGTGGACTCTCCTTCATTGCAGGTTGTTAAGCCGATGTTGCATGGCCAACTGTCATGGATGCTTTAACTGAGATTCCTGCATTGCAGGGGACTGGACCACTTGGGTCCCTTCCAGCTCCACAATTCATTGGTCACATGTGCGTGAAACACCTGTGTCTGTTCTCCCTATCTGGAATTCAGTGGTTTCTAGGAAGATAGCCCTCTGTTGGCACATCATTTATAGAGTGCTCCCCCTCCAGGGAGATCCACCTAGCACCTCGTTGCTCTTTTGTCACAAAGCAGAGGACCTTACATAGTAAGCTCTTGCCGCCGTTTTAGACCTCCGTTTGCAACTGCTCTGATGGCTTTGCCTGTGCCTGAATTGCACTTGCCAATTCCACACACACACACCCCTCTTGGCACTCAATGGTCAGAAGAACACTGGAGCAAGTTTTCCTTGTAACAAACCATTGGGCTGAATGCTGCCTGCCTGCTTCCCCCCCCCCTGCCTCCACAACTCAGAGGTTTCTTCATCTTCTTGCTTTAAATAAAAGCTGAAAAGTCAGGAAGGAAGCATTGAAAATCCCTGCAGGGCTCAGGCTCCCAACCGAAACTCCTGTGCCTCTCCCTCTCCTTCCCAAAACATAGTATTTCAATATTATGCATAAAGTACCATTGTGAGTTTGTAGGGGGTTTTGCCCGTAATCCCCTGCCATTGTTCCCTCCGTAATATTAACCCATTAACTGTCAATTAGCCCCCCCCCCCGAATGTGTTCTGCTTTCCTGCTGTCATCATAAGCATTCAAGGACAGAACATTCAGCCCTGTACTTGCTGACCTTATGTATTAGTGTAATATACAGAACCATTCAAATGCCTTTTTAATCTCCATAATCCGAGCAGATGAGCCAATGCAACCTCACTTTTGTCTCCTCTCTGCATTATCTCTCTCTTTTTAAAAAGGGGGAAAGGGGGGGAGCCCACCCCCACCCTGCTTTCTGAAACCAACATATGTCCATTAGGAAATGAAGTCGAATTTTCTACCAAACGTCTTTTGCACCTCCAACCTTTTAACCGTTTCGGTGCTTCCAAGCATACCGAGGATGGTTACGCAGCTAAATTCATTTCTTTGCTTCATGGCAGAAATAAGCAGCCTCTCCAGTACTTGCAAGTCACAACCAGCCAGAGGAAAGAGGGGGCCGGGGGCCCCAGTTTTGGGGTGGCCACTAACGCAGCGCTAAAAAAGAGGACATGCATCACTACATAAGCAGACAAAAGAGAAGATATAAACATTTCATATGCCACCGATCATGACTAACAAAGTAAGCAGGAGGCAGGGTTTGGGTTAGGCTGTCCTCTCCCTCACCCATGGATTTATTTATTTTTGTATAAAAAATAGGCCTACCCTACCATTTCTCCAGATTTTGGGGGGTTCCAGGAAAGATCCCGCCTGGTATATGTGGCATTGTGGGTCCTATGTTGTTGAACTCCCTTCCAGGTTGAATTTCCAGTGCCTACTGAATGCTTTTGGTTCCAGTAGGCTTTTTAACTGAATTGTGATTTTATTGCTTTTTTTTAGTTCTATTGCACAGAGTCTCCAGCACACTGCTTAGAAATGACTACGGTTAAGTGGCATATACTTTGCCAAAATGAAAATGAGTAAGTAATATGTGCGCTGCTGTACACATTACTTGGTTGGGGAACTGCACTGCAAAATTCAGAAATCGAGCATTAGGTAGGTTTGCCTTTAAATGTCAACTGAATTGAATTTCTCACGCATCTATACCCTCACCCCCACAAAAAAAGAGAACCCAACCCAATAATAATAAATTAAGTAACAAACAATTTGCTTCCCTTTTGTTAGATCCGAAACTAGCTGCTTGAGGCAGCCTCATCCCTCTACCTAATGGTAGAGTTGGGCTTGTGACAGGCCCACTGTGTCTCGTTTGGCTCTTCAGCTTTTTAGATTGGTCTGGAGAAAGGCCCCCCATAATCTTCCCCACATGAAGAGACAATTCAGCTCTTCTTTTTCCACCATGCTCAGCCAGCACTTTGAATTCCCACCAACCACAGACTCAGCAGCAAGTTGTCCAAAAGCAAATTTGTATTTTAAAAAATAATTTATTGCCAGCCATTAATTTTTTATGTGATTTTGGCCTTGCTCACTCCCGTTAATTACAATCTGGGGCTCCTACCTGAAAGCTGACACTGCATTTGACACCGGCAGCTAACGAAGACTCAGGGAAGTCAACAGTGTCACCCTGAGGCTTGAGATTCAGAAGATGAAGGGAAAGAGGGAAAGGAGTCAAGTGCCACTTCTTTTATTTATTTCGCCTTGGGAGGGTTCACTTATGGCAATATAATCTGTGTTGCTTGCTCCATGCAGCCCAAACTGCTCCCGAGAAGCATCCACTACACATACTTAACTTACTAGAGTTCTTAGTTGCCCAACAACTACTTACTAGATGTCTTGGTGCAGATGCACACCATACAATTAAAGTACATCTACTCCAATTCCCTGCAATGCAGAAATCCTGCCCACAGCCTTTCCTGGGTGGGCTTTAACCACCAACCTTCTGGTTAACAGCCAGACACACTAACCCATTGTGCCACATTAGAACCATGAGAGGGGGGGTTGGTAAGAGCTTGTAGGCAGACTCATGGCATGATCCTTTATGAATGTCATAAATCTAGAACATGGGGACATGTAACGAAGCTGAATGTTGGAAGATGCAGGATAGGAAAAGCACTTCTTCCCAAATTCGATGGCTTTGAAAGAGGATTAGACAAATTCGTAGAGGATGAGTCCCTTGTTGGCTAATAGCCACAATCACTTTGTCGCCACTGTATGCGTCTGAGTACCAGTTGCTGGAAACCACAGGAGAAGAGAGGGCTTTTGTGCTCATGTCCTGCTTGCGGGTTTCCCGCAGGCATCTGGTGACAACAAGGTGGGCCACTGGTTCTCCTTATGTTCTCATGAATCAATAGAAGCTGAATTGGTAGTATTACTTAGTGGTCAGAGGACACATAACCTTAAAGAATTAAGTCCCTGCTTCAGGTGGCAGAAGGTCCTCCAGTTTTAAGATCCCGCCATTGGTTAAATTCTTCACAAAGTACAGAAGGCATAGGTAGCCGTGGTGGTCAAGCATTTTATGTAGTTAAGCAAAGTTGCATGGTTGACCTTCTTTTGCGTCACTTGGCCTTCTATATTTGCACAATTCGTTCTCCTGCCAGTCAAATGTGATGGAGCTACTTGAGGCAATGAAGCACCGCCCTCTGCAGAAAACCATATTCAGCAAGCCCTCTTAGCTTTCACTGCTTTTACTCACATGATTTTAAGAATATCCTTGTGGCCACAATGACAAGACTTTTTTTAAAAAAAAGAAATTGTAATATGAAAGCTGGGGTTTTCAGAAATGTTGCCGCCAAAAGCACTTTCTGTGGCTTTTCCATCCTTATAACAATTCCTGTTGTTTGTAGCAGAGAATATTTAACAGCGCGGCTTTCTTTTCAGCAAAGAGATACCTATTTCTATTGCCTATTATATTACAGAACAATCCCCCGATGAAGATTTTCTGATCTTCAAGGTGTTGCAACCGCAAGAGAGTCGCAGAGTCAAGAGGAGGTATTTCTGCTTGCCAGATTAAAGAAACTAATTAGTTTGTGTGAATTCTGAGTGCTTAAAACATAAGAAGTGTGCGTTAGCTCCCAGTCAGGTTGTGAAACATTGGTTCTGTGACCTCGTTTAATTTTTCCTTTCTCCACTTCCCAAGCTCCCGGAATCAACAAGGGCTTCTGCATTTCACAGGGACAATAGAGCACTCCAAAGACAAAAAAGATAAAAACCGTGATTTCGTTGTACGGTGTTATCTTTTTGTCTTTGACAAAAAGGCGTAATTAGCTTGAGGAGCTTTGTGAAAATAATAGAGGCCTGGAGGAAGTGTGGAACAAGATCTATCAGAATGGCTAGATGTGATGTCTATCGTGGAGTCTCTTCTCTTCCTGCTGGGTGTGCCCGCCACCCTCGCAACTCCCCAACTCCAACCTTTATTTTCATTCCCAATCTTCTCAGCTTTCTTGCATGCAAAGTGGAAAAGGCTGATCCTCCCTTCAGCTAGCGTTCCCTGATTCCCAACAGAATGACCATCTGCTGGAAGATAGGAAGAGAAGAAGAGCTGTGCTGGATCAGGCCAATGGCCCATGAATTGCTTTCTAGCACAGAGGCAGAACATAGCTTTCATGGCTAGTAGGTTACCAAGGTGATGTCTCCCTGAATTTTTCAGTAGTTGTGCCTTGTGGCGGAATGTATCCTGCCTCTTTTCAGATGTCATTAGACTCCAACTCCCATCGGCCTCAGCCAGCATGGCCGGTAATCAGGGATGATGGGAGCTGTAGTCCAGCAACATCTGAAGGACCAAAACATAGTCATCCTTGATGTGTGTGCTGCTTTTAGGCAACAGTTAGCTACTGGGACAGCATCTCAAGGACACAGGGATGAGGTTGGCCACAAGACACGAATCCCTGGCTGCAAGTCGATTGAACTGAATGAGACATGCATCTGAGAAGACATGCACACAGGGTTGTGCTTTAACGAGGAATGGGGAAGGAATTTGATCGAGCTTGCATTTAAAGGCAAATCTACCTCATTCACACTTTCCAAAACAATACGAGAACTGACATACAGCCATCCTTTGAAATTTGTGTTTCTCTGAATTTTGCAATGCAGTTTGCCAGTTCACCTGCCAAGTAAAGTGAAAGAAACTCCTTATCCTGGAGTAAAGATGCATGCATGAGTGGGTATTACATACAAACATGTATTATAGTAGGGAAACATTGCTTTGCAAAGATGTGTATATTAGACAAAATTGCATGCAAAGGTATGTATATTAGGAGAAATTTGTAATGAAATGTGGTGAATTGCCGCAAATACTTTAAAAATTGCAAACTGATGTTGAAATGGGGAGAAGTGAAGCTAGAAGTGGAAAAATGAGAAATGGAGTGAAACAAAACTGACATATTCTACCATCTGGAACTGTATGTGGTACAGTCATACCTCGGTTTAAGTACGCTTCAGTTTGAGTACTTTCAGTTTAAGTACTCCGCGGACCCAGAAGTGTCCACCGCACGCGCATGCGCAGAAGCGATCTGCATGCTTCGCGCATGTGCAAAAGCACTCTATTGGTGCTTTGCACATGCGCACTATTGCCGCTAGGATTAAGTACTTTTGGGGGTGCAAATGGCACCCCGGAACCAATTAAGTACTTAACCCAAGGTATCACTGCATTCGGAGGTTTTGTTTTTCGCTTTTGTGACTGTGGCTTGTGACTTCATTTTTGTGACTTGTTTTTGTGACTGTGTGGAACCCAGTTCAGCTACTGGTTGATTGTGTGACTGCAGAAATGGATAAAAGCCCCCCCCCCATCCAAACTGACTATCATCAGTGGACATAAGGGGGGAAATGTTATTTTTTTTCGTCTACAATACTGTCTTATTTATTTTATAGTACAGTACATTGATTATTGACTTCATTTTATGGATCAGTGGTCTTGTTACAGTAGAATTCGTGTTAAATTGCTGTTTTAGGGGGTGTTTTTCATCGTCTGAAACGGATTAATCCACTTTCCATTACTTTCAACCTGAAGTTCGCTTCAGGTTAAGTACGCTTCAGGTTAAGTACCGACTTCCGGAACCAATTAAGTACTTAACCCGAGGTACCACTGTAGTTGTTTGGATTGCGCCAGTGTAAAGGGGTTTTTTTGGCCCTGGGTCTTCCATACATAAATCAATAAATAGTTCCTGCCTAAACACAGGAGTGTTCACTGCTGTTTCTGCTCTTCTCACAATATAATTGCTGCATTGAAATTACATTTAATGTAAGCAATTACATAATAGCTGCAATGGAAGAACTGCAGTGGCTGTCAGAGAGTTACCAGGCCTAAGTAAAAATGTCAGTAAAAAGGTAAAGGTAAAGGGACCCCTGATCATTAGGTCCAGTCGTGACCGACTCTGGTACTAGCAAATAAATGGCTTGGAACCTCTGCTAACAAATATAAGATGATGAAGGATCTGAAAAGTGGGACAGAGGTGATATGATCTCATATCAAGAGATCATGCAGATAGTCGCAGACCTACATGGCAGCAAAGAGAAATGGGTGGTGGTGTTTCACTTAGAACTAGCATGGCCTTCATAATCCTTGTGTCCTCAAGATGTTCTAGAGCAGTGGTCTTCAACCCCCGGGCCATGGAATGGTCCTGGTCCGTGGATCAATTGGTACTGGGCCGCCCAAGGAACATTTAAATACAATTAAATTAAAATTATTAAATCATAACAATCTAAATAAAATATAAACAATCAACGTCCCCCCCCCCTTAGCGGGCCGTGGTAAAAGTATCAAACGTCGACTGGTCCGCGGCGATAAAAAGGTTGGGGAGCACTGTTCTAGAGTACGACTCCCAGCTAGCTCAGGTAGATGGGAGTTGTAGTCTAGAACAGTTGTAGTTTCCACCCCCATCGTTCAGCCCAGACACTGAGGTCCATTTCTGAGAGCCTCCTGTCTGTTCCCTCACTGCGAGAAGTGAAGTTACAGGGAACTAGGCAGAGGGCCCTTCTCAGTAGTGGTGTCTGCCCTGCGGAATGCCTTCCCATCAGATGTCAAAGAGATAAACAATTGTACATCTTTCCAAAGACACCTGAAGGCAGCCCTGCTTTTAGTGTATGATCTTTTCCCGCGTTTTTATATTATGTTGGAACCCACCCAGAATGGCTGGTGCAGCCCAGTCAGATGAGCGTAGTATAAATTATTATTATTATTATTATTATTATTATTATTATTATTATTATTATTATTATCATTATTTGGAGGGCACCAGCTTGGTGACAGCTATGTAACGTTAGCCCAAGATTTTCTTGTATCCAAGCCATTGGCACAATCAAAGGAATTAAATTCATCTGTAACCATTGTCAAAAATGGCCAAAATGTTCAGATTACAGCAGTTTTAGCCTTGAAGGCACATCTCAAACCTTTGAGATGGAGATTAAGCTGTGTTATCTTCTCCCTTATCTTCATTTTTGTGTGATTTCAGAAAAAAAGATCCAGCGGGTCAGGGCATCTCATTGTTATTCTGATGATTGATGCTATCTGTGAGGAGTGTTTTTATCCTTAATATGAAAGGCGAACTGAGCCACGTCATTCTCTCGCTGCACATATAGGGGTTAAAAGTGCATATAGATATGTATTTAATTATTTGTACCTTTTCTTCTTCTTCTTCAAAGGATTCAGCTGATGATCTCTGGGGGTGGGAGAGGGAGAAATGAAGAGTTTTTTGCTCATTCATAACTGACATGCATACATCAATTCTGGGCTGTCTTGAGGGTGTAAAGGTAAAGGTAAAGGGACCCTTGACCATTAGGTGCAGTCGTGACCGACTCTGGGGTTCTGGCACTCATCTCGCATTATTGGCTGAGGGAGCCGGCCGTACAGCTTCCAGGTCCTGTGGCCAGCATGACTAAGCCGCTTCTGGTGAACCAGAGCAGCGCACAGATACGCCGTTTACCTTCCCACCGGAGCTGTACCTATTTATCTACTTGCACTTTGACGTGCTTTCGAACTGCTAGGTTGGCAGGAGCTGGGACCAAGCAATAGGAGCTCACCCTGTAGCGGGGAATTGAACCGCCGACCTTCTGATTGGCAAGCCCTAGGCTCTGTGGTTTAACCCACAGCGCCACCCACGTGAGAGTGTAGGTGGGGCCTTTTTATGGACTTTGTGGATGCAGTCCCTTGGTGAGTCTGGTAGAAACATAGGAAACAACCTTATACTGAGTCAGACCATTGCTCTGTCTAGCTCAGTGTTGTACACACTGATTGCCTGGGTTTTAGACAGAGGTATTTCCCAGCCTTACATGAGGATGGCCTTAACAGATCGGAGAACCGAGCCAAAACTAACAAAATGAATTTCAATTGGGACAAATGTAAAGTTCTACACTTAGGCAGGAATAACCAGCTGCACAAATATAATATGGGGAAAACCTGGCTTGCCAGTAGTATATGTGAAAAGGATCTAGGGGTCTTAGTAGACCACAAGATTAACATGAGTCAACCGTGTGATGCAGCAGCAGGAAAAAGAAAAGGAAAGCTAATGAAATTCTAGGCTACATTAACAGAAGTCTAGTGTCCATATCAAGGGAAATAATAGTACCACTCTATACTGCTTTGGTCAGGCCACACTTGGTATACTGTGTCTAGTTCTGGGCACCACAATTTAAGAAGGCTATTGACAAGCTGGAGAGTGACCAAGATGATTAAGGTCTGGAAACAAAGCCTTATGATGAGTTGGGTATGTTTAGCCTGGAGAAGAGAAGACTCAGAGGAGATATGATAATCATCTTCAAATACCTAAAGGGCTGTCACATGGAAGATGAAGCATGCTTGTTTTCTCCTGCTCCGGGTGGTAGGGTCCAAACCAATGTATCTGAAGAAGTGTGCATGCACACGAAAGCTCATACCAATGACAAACTTAGTTGGTCTCTAAGGTGCTACTGGAAGGAATTTTTTATTTTTTATTTTGTTTCAATGAAACTGAGTTACAAGAAGGGAGATTCTGACTAAACACCAGGAATAACTTTTTAATGGTAAGAGCTGTTTGACAGTGGAACAGACTCTCTTGGAAAGTAATAGTAATAGTTGTTGTTGTTGTTGTTGTTGTTGTTGTTGTTGTTGCTTTTATTTTATTTTATTTATAAAATAACTTTATAACTGACTTTCCCCAGCCACTCTGGGTGGCACCCAACAGGGGACTCGAAACAGAATAAAACTTCAAACATTAAAAACTTCCCTAAACAGGGAAGTGGTGGACTCTCCTTCCTGGGAGGTTTTTAAGCAGAGGCTGGATGACCACCTGTCTTGGATGCTTTAGCTGAGATTCTTGCATTGCAGGGAATTGGACTAGATCAGGAGTGGCCAACTCCCAAGATACTGCAATCTACCTCATAGAGTTAAAAACTGGCAGTGTTCTACCCCCTTTTTTGAGTTCTGGTCAAAGTTGTTGAGCTTTTTTTTTTTAGGAAGGAAAGCCCTGTTTTTTTTGGGGGGGGGTGCAGGCCAACACTGTTGAACTTTTTTTAGGGGAGCCAAATTTGTTGAGGTTGTTTGGGGGGGGGAGCCAGTGATCTACCACATACATCAAGTGATCTACCGGTAGATCATGATCTACCCGTTGCACGTGCCTGGACTAGATGACCCTCATGGCCGCTTCCAACTCTACAGTTCTATGATTGAACATGAGTCATTCTGCGAGCAAACAAAAGATGGAGTGACTCCCCTATGAGGAAAGGTTGCAGCAAGGAGGAGGAGGAGGAGGAGGAGGAGGAGGAGGAGGAGGAGGAGGAGGCTTTGAGAGAAACTGTAGTTATATCCTAAAATAAATGGTTTGAGTTCCTGTCATATAAAGTTATGTCTGTCCTTCCTGGAAGCCAAATAACTCCTCTCAATCTGCATTACAAAACCTCAAAATATTTCATCCTATTCCATTCTGCCCTCTCCTCCAGCTTCCAGCCACATTATTATCCTAAAGCACCCAGTGCAATCTCTCCACTTGTGGTTCCCAGCAACTGGAATTGTGAGACGTGCTGCAGAGGTATATTCTTTCCCCGCATAAATGGCTCGCAGCCCAAGCCATAGAGATGCCATGGAGAATCCTCAGTTCATTCCAGAATAGGCATTCTCCAATTATCCAAGCATCCAGATCCGGCTCTGTCCAATGTTTCTCCAGCTTCTCCCCTTTCCTTTCTGAAGGGCATGAGAGGGGTTGGAGAGGGGCATGCGGAGTGGTACACTTGTTTATCTTGGGCCCAGCTGATGCCCGACGCTCATACGCGCAGACAAAAAATGTACGAGTCTAAATCCCCAAGAAGCTGAAACTGTGAGAAAGAAAATCTGGCTGACCTCCTCGGAGAACAAGCAGCAAAGTCCCGCTGAGAAACAGCAGTGGCAAAACAAAGCCCATTGCCACAGAGTTTTTTATTGTTCTGGAGGATGACAAGTCCCTGAAAAATGTTAACGGCCAGGCAGGAATAACCCTGCTCCACCCGCCTGCTTCCATCTGTGCTAAGCACATAACAAATGAGGAATTGAAACCTCTACTGATAATAGTGTCAATGAGGGATCAGGATTATACATGATACTTCCTAAATTTGTTATGCCTCATTAGCGTCATGGCTTATTGCAGAGTTCCCAGGCATTCCCGAATGGCCCGCTCTGATGGATAATGGAAATAAAGAAAGGGACGGCACCGATGACACTGTACTCCCGCCGCATTTATCAAGGGCGTCGTTAGCGGTGTTAGGTGTGCGCCGTGCTTTCCACCGCGGCCACACATCGTTCAGAATGAATAGCTGCACACTTTTCCAGATGTGGAAGGAGGGCTGGCGTTGGGATGAATAATGCGCGTCCTCCGGTCTGCCTGCAGCAGCAAAAGTGATGGTGCAAGGACAGAGAGGGCTCCGGAACTCTGGTTCTTATAGGACTGCCATACAGTTGTACCTCTTGTTACGTCAGTCTCCGGTTGCATTTTTTCAGGATACGAACGCAGCAAACCCGAAAGTGTATACCTCCGAAGCGCTCTGTGTGTCTCGCACGTGTGCAGAAGTGCTCTATCACATCGCGTGTGCGCGCAGAAGCGGTGCTCTAGTTGCGGAATGGATTGAGTCCGTAACTAGACGTACCACTGTATTTCAAAAAGTTTGGCACTGGCAAATTTTTAGGAAACCACCCAAAAAATAGTGATTTTTAAGCTTTTTAGAGCGTTGCCGTACATCCGGGTTTCCCCTGACATTTTGCCGATTCAGCAAAATCCCGTCCCTGACGCCATTTTTACACCCTGAAAACAGGACATGTCAGGAATTCCCCTGACTTATGGAAAGCCTAGGTTCTTGGCGAATGTATTTTAAACTTCATTGCTTGGAAATGGTGGCAGGGCGAAGTCTAAAAGCTGAGAGCACCTGCAACCATAGCTGCCAAGGGATATTCCATTATGCTGAATAGGCTTCCTCGCGAGAAAAGGGAAAACTTGGCAGCTATGCCTGCAACTCCTGGGTCCACTTTTGTTCGGCTGCATATCCCTCTGGGGCCCAGGCCTGGTTCAAAATGGTGTAATTTAAACTCAAAGGAGTCCTCCTTGCTGCCTCCTTCCTTCAAGATGTGAGGGTTGCTCCCATGAAAGCCAGGCTGGATCTAGACACATCAAAGAAGCGATTCAGTTAAACACATTGTAAACTCATACAGGGAAATCCGGTAGGGGAAGATGGGACTCTGCATCGCCATCTGGTGTCACAGTGTTATGCCGCATATACAACACATATAAAATGCTTTTTCTTTACCAATCTAGCTGAGTCCACCCTCCTGAACATGGCTAAAAATGCTTGCCGCATCATCCAGGGGTGCAAGGAGCCATGGTGACTGTAGCACCTATGGGTGCTTTTCCTGTTGTTTCCCCTTGTTTGGGGAAGTGGGCAGAAGGCTCCCAGGAGGCACTGAAGCAAAGCCTGCTGCTCCCGGGTTCTGATGTACAGCGATCATCTGGTTGAGAGTTCAGATTATTTCTTTGGAAGATCAACAAAAATCAGTCTTGCATCTGCCCATCTAGCCCGGCATTTTATTCCCCAGCTTCAACTCTCTGGGCTTGCAGGCATACATCTCTCTCATTTGCTCCTATGATCCTTACAAAGGCAAGAGCAGCAGGAGAGCCCACTGAGTCCAGGATTGTGTTTCCAGCCAGATGCCTACAGGAAGTGCTAAAGCAGGACATGAGAGCAATTGTGTTCTCCCACAGCTGTTCGGCAGCTACTGGTATTTAGGAGTATGAGCACAGAAAGACAGGAAGCTGCCTCCGACTGAGTCAGACCATTGGTCCATCTAGATGATAATTGTCTACACTGACTGGTAGCAACACTCCAGGGTTCAGACAGTGAGTCCTTCCTGGAGACATTGCAGAGAGAACCGGGGACCTTCTGCATTAAAGACTGATGCCCTGCCACTGACCTACAGCCCTTCTGACCCTGAAGGTAGCATTTCAACATCATGGAAGCCATATCCATTGCAGTGATCTTCTGCAAGCAAAGCAGATGTTCTACCACTGAGCTGTGGGGCTTCTGAAAGCCCTACTCACATGTCACATGGGGAGGGCAGCAGAGAGTCACAGAGACAGGCAACATCTGCTTATTTCAAAGGACACAATGGGGTGGGGTGGGGTGCTCCTTTCACATCTTGTAAAGGGGGCCCTGACCATTAGGTCCAGTCATGACCGACTCTGGGGTTGCAGTGCTCATCTCGCGTTATTGGCCGGCGTACAGCTTCCAGGTCATGTGGCCAGCATGGCTAAGCTGCTTCTGGCGAACCAGAGCAGCACATAGAAATGCTGTTTACCTTCCTGATATAGCGGTACCTATTTATCTACTTGCACTTTGACGTGCTTTTCAAACTGCTAGGTTGGCAGGAGCTGGGACCGAGCAATGGGAGCTCACCACCATCACAGGGATTTGAACCGCCGAGCTTCTGATCGGCAAGCCCTAGTGGACGCTAGTAAATCCCAACACGTTAGCCAGTGTGGTGTAGTGGTTAAGGCTTGTAATCTGGGGAACTGGGTTCACATCTCCGCTCCTCCACATGCAGCTGCTGGGCGACCTTGGGCTAGTCACACTTCTTTGAAGTCTTTCAGCCCCACTCACCTCACAGAGTGTTTGTTGTGGGGGAGGAAGGGAAAGGAGAATGTTAGCCGCTTTGAGACTCCTTCGAGTAGTGATAAAGCAGAGTATCAAATCCAAACTCCTCCTCCTCCTCCTCCTCCTCCTCTTCTTCTTCTTCTTCTTCTTCTTCTTCTTCTTCTTCTTCTTCTTCTTCTTCTTCTTCTTCTTCTTCTTCTTCTTCTTCTTCTTCCTTGCAGGATGCGTCTATCCCAGCTGCTCTATCCACAATACATTGCGGATTTTTTTTTACACCAGTGCCGTGCCACTCTGTATGCCATCACTGTGACTTATTTACTTAGGCCTGGGGTGTTGGTTTTGTTCCTTGGCCATGTGGGCTATGAACACATTGAATGGGTGGGGGCAGGGGAGAAGGGAGGGAGAGGTGCTCGCTCAGTGTGTTTGTGTCATTTCCTTCCTAGGTTTCTATGGCGGACCCAGTAAATTTATGAACAAAAATATGAAAGGAAAATTGAAATGCTAGCTAATATGTTTTGTTTTGTGAAGTTATGTGGCTGACTAACTTTTGGGTCATGGTTTTTATTACTAACACCCTGGGGTGATAAATTACCCACTTCTTCCCCTACCTCCACCCCCCAGCATGACTTAATCTGCCATTCATCGCTTTATTTCACTATTTGGTTTGGCCAAATAATGGCTAGTCATTGTGTGTTCAGCTTAGCACAGTAATTAGGCATTTCAGCACACTCTTGTGGTAGAGAAAGTGTACACACACACACACACACACACACACACACACACACACACACAATATGATTCCCACCTAACTCCATCCAAATTACCATTGTCTAAAACAGGCATCCCCAAACTTTGGCCCTCCAGATGTTTTGGACTACAATTCCCATCTTCCCCGACCACTGGTCCTGTTAGCCAGGGATCATGGGAAGCTTGTTTTCTGCTGATGCACAGGGGAGGACCCAAACCAATGGGTTCAAATCACAAGAAAGGAGATTACAACAAAACATCAGGAGGAACTTTCTGACAGTAAGAGCCGTTTGACAGTGGAATGGACTACCTCAAAAGGTTGGGTGGCCATCCACCAGGGATCCCTCCAACTCCACTGGGAATTTGGGTCAAAGCTGGCAAGCCACCATTAAGGAAAACCCCAGGATTCTGTCTTTGTTCACTAAGTACGTATTGACCTGTTCCTAGATCAGGACTTCTGACAAGAAAGAGCAGTAACTGAATGGTAGAGCAATTGCCTTGCATGATCCCAGGTTCAATCCCCAGCATCTCCAGGTAGGGCTGGGAGAAATTCTTGCCTGAAACCCAGAACAGCCACTGCCAGTCAATGTAGACAATACTTACATAGCTAGATGGACCAATGATCTGACTCAGTCGTGCATTTCTTTAATCCTCTTGGCCAGGGATGGGGGAAGTCCTCTGGCTTTTACTCTGCAGCCCTCACAGCTGATCCCACTGGAGCCCCTGCAACCACCACTGGGAATTTGGGTCAAAGCTGGCAAGCCACCAAGAATGGCTTGGTGGGTCAAATCAGGCACGGGCCAGCCGCTCCTGCCTCTACCCTTATGGCAAAGGTAATTAAAAGTCATGTGTAAGGTGCCAGCAGGGATCAAACCAAGGAATTCAGCAGTGGAGCCTGGTATCTTGCTCTCTGAGCCACCAGAACAGCTTACAAGCAGAAAATCTGCTCTCATAGCTGCCAAGTCTCCCGTTTTCCCCGGGAAACCCCCGTTTTTCCAGCTGTCCCCAGCCGGAAAAAACGGATTTTTTTGTTTTTTCCCGGTTTATCCTGGCGCGGTGGCCATTTTGGAACTGGGCGGAGCATGCTCAGAAGCGACTTTTGATGCTGCTCTGCCCAGTTCCAAAATGGCCCCCGCGCTACTTCCGGTATGCTACTTTCGGTCCGGTCCCTTATTTTTCAGAGAGGAACTTGGCAGGTATGTCTGCTCTACGGCGCCCTTTTCCGAACGTGAAAAGAACAGAAACTGCAGCCAGTCAGTCCAGAACATGGTTTCTCAAAATAGGGTCTCCAGCTGTTGCTGAACTACAATTCCCAATATCCCTAGCAACCAGGACCAGTGGTCTGACATGATCCAGTTGTCTCCAGATGCTGCGATCATCTGCAAGGGATTTTCACATGGCAGGGTTAATGTTGCCCACCTTCATGTAATGTTTACAGACATCTTTGTAATGCAGAGTTGGCCTGCTAATAGGCCTGAAGCCAGCTCCCTTGGGGATCCTGCCATCTTCCATTCTGTGGACTCGTGCATACTGTGGGTCATTTAGCCATGTGCAGAACGCACAGTAGGGTTTCTTTGCCACAGAACTTTGTCCCATTACTGATATATCTTCTCCACCTCCACACAGATAATGTGAAGAGCCAGGCTGGTTTTCTCCTGTACATTTGCACCAGATGCTCTCATTGCTTTGCAGCCAATCAGAACTGACTGCATGATGACATCACTGAGTTGAGGACCAAGGAAGGCAAAGCAGTTGCAAAAACTGTCCCGAAAGGGGCAACTGAAAATGCTTGCACACACACACACACAAAAAAAACCACTGAAAATAGTTTGACATAATCTCTTCCTGTCTACTGCAAACTACAAGGGTGCTTGTGGGGAAATAATACAAATATTGCATACATAGCTGGCAATAAATAAATAAATAAATAGAAAGGAAATCTCCATAAGGGAAGCATATCTATGAGCCCTTTGGGTGCCTAGTTTATACCACTTGGAAAGGATCACACAGCAAGGATGCATGAACCAGCAGCATTAATTTCTTTTATTCTGGGAGACAAAGAGGCAGATTTTCAGGGCGTTGCATAAGGCGGAGTTGGTCATACTGCTCCTATTAACTTTAATGAATGACTTGGGTGTAACTTCCCATGCATCACCCAGAAACTGTTTCCCTTAAGTGGTTTGTTCCTGTGTGCTTTTTCAATATTCCAAACATGTTTCTGTGGTCTTTTCTTTTAAAGGAATATGCACCAGGAGATTTAATCATCTGAAGGAAAGCAGAACAAATGCGATTCAAAAGTGGCCTTCGCAGAAAGCTGTGCCAAATTTCATGATGTTCTATTTCTTCCCGGGGGGGGGACGACACCATTGTTTGTTTCTGCAAGGGTTCAAATCACTGGCAAAGCCAGCCTTATTTGGAGCAGCTTCGTACTATTGCCCCGCAATGTATTTTCTTTCTGTTGCTGCCATCAGCTATGAGTTCCTCAGAAAAGTTCGCATGGGACCACACATGCGATAAATTAACCAGGCACCCAAAATAAATAACGGTGTCCAAAGTGCAGGCCTGTGACGCCTAGATATTGTTGTTTGGTGGTAAGAGCTGTTTCTGGTGGTAAGAAACCATGGAACAAACTGCCTCAGCAGGTGGGGTAGACTCTCCTTCACTGGTTTTTAAGCAGAGGTTGGATGGCCGTCTGTCTGGAATTCTTCAGCTGAGATTCCTGCATTGCAGGGGGGTTGGACTGGATAACCTTTGGGGGTGCCTTCCAACTCTACAGTTTTTTGTTTTTTTTACTTCAACTCCCATCACTCTGTTTTCTGCAGTAAATGTTGGCAGTGATGTATCTTCTCTCTCTCTCTCTCTCTCTTTCTCTCTCTCTTTCTCTCTCTCTCTCTCTCTCTCTCTCTCCTTTTACCTACAGAAAAGCATCAGTGGCCGTCTGTCAGCCTCAGCACCATCCAGCAAGCAAAGATGTCCTGGGTAGTATTAAAGTTACTCCCTAGACTAGAACCCGAGGGAATAACTATAGCTCAGTGGATATCTGAATGCGGAAGACCTGGGCTAAGATTTGTGTGTGTGTAGTCCCCCACCAGCAGTGGGAAGAAAATAACCATCTATGCAAAGGAAAATATGTTTTTTTTGCGCATAGATGGCATGTTCTTTATGACACTTGCACCAGCTGCAGATATCAGTCCAATGTCTGTGTCTGAGAACCGCAATGAAGAAAAAGCACACATGGCCCATCTCTGTGCTTTAAAAGGCTACGTTATGTCATCGGGTCTTGGGATTTTTTGCTGATCGTCATTCCCACCAAAATCGTCTCAGGGAAAAAAGGGGAACATTTCACAAGCCATGCCATGTCAAGCTCCCTCAGGAACGGTGCCAGCCTGTCTTGGCACGGCTCATCTGAAAAGACTGGAATTTGCAGAAAGAAACATTTATTAAAACAACACCATCAACTTGGCCTTATGAAAACTGGAGAAGCTAGTCCTACAGAACAGGCCATAGCTCAGTGGGACAGAACCAGCTTTGCATGCAGAAGGTCCCAGGTTCAACACTCAGCTGGGAGTGAAACCCTCTGCCAGTCAGTGCAGACAGTACTCAGCTAGATGGACTGGTGGGTCTGACTCGGTATAAGGCAGCTTCCTGTGTTCCTTCAGCATTTCCCAGCTTGGTGTCCTTCAGATGTTTAGGACTACAACTCCCATCATACTTGATGATTGGCCATCCTGGCAGTGGGTAATGGGATTTGTAGTCCAACATCATCAGGAGGGCACCAGGTTAGAGATGGCAGGTACTGGGTCTTTGGTTTTAAAAGATACTCATTTTCTCACCATGGGAAATACTGTGCCACAAACTGTAACCAAGATACGAGACTTTGCTTAACTGGCTTCGATAATAACCAAATTTAGCGCCAGAGATATTCTGGGTTGTATTGTCTGCTTGACGTTACCCATTAATATGCTCTTTCATTAACATAAGCAATCATCAAGCAATTTAAAGAGGAGAAAACAGTGGCTCAGCAATAATGAAACTAATGACTAATGCCGTCAAATTAATATTTATAATATGCCATAACATTAACGGAAGAATTATCCCACTTTATGTTTCTATCAGTTCTTGGGCTGCTTAGGAAATGAGTAGTAATAGTTTGCATAATGCCAATGCCAAGTCTTATTATTTTCAAAATTATTTTGATCCCTAAGTAAAAGGCTGTTTTTGGAAAACGTTATGAGTAACAACCCCCTGCAAATTATTGGGTAGTCATTTGCTTGGAAGAGTATGGAGAATGCTTTCCATTTGGGACAAAGCATCTGACGCATGAAAGGGTCTAAGACCATCTGTCAGGAATGCTTTGATGGTGTTTCCTGCTTGGCAGGGGGTTGGACTGGATGGCCCTTGTGGTCTCTTCCAACTCTATGATTCTATGATTCTATGACAAGGTGGGGGGTGGGAGCAACTGGTGGGATTCTGGATGACTCAAAGTAGATATAGGGATGTCCTACCATGTTGCTGTTGTTGTTTAGTCGTTTAGTCATGTCCGACTCTTCGTGACCCCATGGACCATAGCACTCCAGGCACTCCTGTCTTCCACTGCCTCCCGCAGTTTGATCAAACTCATGTCCGTAGCTTCGAGAACACTGTCCAACCATCTCGTCCTCTGTCGTCCCCTTCTCCTGGTGCCCTCAATCTTTCCCAACATCAGGGTCTTTTCCAGGGAGTCTTCTCTTCTCACGAGGTGGCCAAAGTATTGGAGCCTCAGCTTCACGATCTGTCCTTCCAGTGAGCACGCAGGGCTGATTTCCTTCGGAATGGATAGGTTTGATCTTCTAGCAGTCCATGGGACTCTCAAGAGTCTCCTCCAGCACCATAATTCAAAAGCATCAATTCTTCGGCGATCAACCTTCTTTACGGTCCAGCTCTCACTTCCATACATCACTACTGGGAAAACCATAGCTTTAACTATACAGACCTTTGTCCGCAAGTGGGAGATTCTGGGATCAAATCATGAAGCGAAATGGCTTCTGCAACCTGGAAAATAGGGACACTTGGGGGGTCTGCAGGTTTATGCTGTCAGTGAGAACTAGACCTTGGAATACAAAGGCTCATAATAAGATAGGGATTCTCAGCTGTTAAAGACACACATCTCGACAAAGGAAGAAGATAGATTCTACGCAGGACCAGCCCAAGACATTCTGGCACCTGAGGGGAGACCACCCAAGAATCAGAGTTTCTTAAGGGATCTATCATCTATCTACCGTATCATCTATCTATCTATCATCTATGCAGATCACCTCCACTCTTTCCTCTTTGGAGCAGATAATTGGGCTCCCATGGAGGGAAGGAGGAGGAGGGGGGGACTTGTCAGTTGGCTCACTCTCCCCAGGGCTCCTAGCCTGTAGCAGCTTCCCCAAGTCATGGCCAGCACCACCAAAGTTGCCTGGGCAAGTAAATGGGGTCCTGACAGCTGCCCTGCATTGTGGGAGCTGTTGTTCTTAGCTCCATAGGCTACTGTTACTTCTCCTTCTGGCTCCTGCCCAAGGAGACTACAATTCCCAGAAGCCATTGTGAAGGGCTTATCAGGACTTCTGGGGGTTCTCTGACTGGTTGCAAACAAGGGGCCAGTCTTTTGTACTGAATGCTTTACTTGGGATGGGATGGAGTGAGGTGACTTGCAACCTGATCGAAATCTGGGCCTTTCCCAGTCCTCCAGAGCCTGCCGCCCTGAAGCAATGGCCTCAACCTGCTTCATTTGGCGGAGGGATCAGCTCAGATTCTACCACTGCTGCTTGATATCCCTGCTCTTGTCATCTGCACCTCCATAAAAACCAGCACAGGATGCGAACAATTGGCCGAAGGCACAATTTTGGAAAACCTTATTTGTCCTCAACTGACTGAGATGAGCGCGAGTCTCAGACCACAGCAGCCGCAGTCTTTCTTGCGAAGTTTCAAGTCATTTCAACACAGTTTGTGAAGATGTCATGTGCTGCCCTTGTTGGCCACACTTTTCACGTTGCAACATAGGGTGCACCTCTGACTTTGCTTGTTTCAGTGGAAGCAACATGTTCTAACTGCATGAAATAGAATCCAAAAATTTGTTTGAGTGCAAATACCCAAAGCTTAATACAGAGTTCTCCAAATATAGTTTCAACGTGGTTCAAAGGGACTGAAGTCTGGTCTCATGAGTAAACAAAGGAAAAAATACCAGAGGGGATGTTTAAATAGTTCTATTTTGTTCCCTTCTTTTTGCGCCCAGCTTAGCGAGATTCTCTGTTTAATTTGTTAAAGCTTAAAGAGGACTCAAACAGCTTGTTGTTCTTTAAAGCGGCATTTTGCTCCCATTAGATTTATTTATCCTTTTTATACAAGCAAACTCTAATTTCCAAGTAGTTGTAAAAGATCGGCCTTCTGGAGAGAGTAAGGTTGCCAACATTAATACCTGCACTGAAGGGATGAGTAAGTCATAGAATCATAGAATCATAGAGTTGGAAGAGACCACAAGGGCCATCCAGTCCAACGCCCTGCCAAGCAGGAAACACCATCAAAGCATTCCTGACAGATGGCTGTCAAGCCTCTGCTTAAAGACCTCCAAAGAAGGAGACTCCACCACACTCCTTGGCAGCAAATTCCACTGCCGAACAGCTCTTACTGTCAGGAAGTTCTTCCTAATGTTTAGGTGGAATTTTCTTTCTTGTAGTTTGAATCCGTTGCTCCGTATCCGCTTCTCTGGAGCAGCAGAAAACAACCTTTCTCCCTCCTCTATATGACATCCTTTTATATATTTGAACATGGTTATCATATCACCCCTTAACCTTCTCTTCTCCAGGCTAAACATACCCAGCTCCCTAAGCCGTTCCTCATAAGGCATCGTTTCCAGGCCTTTGACCATTTTGGTTGCCCTCTTCTGGACACGTTCCAGCTTATCAGTATCCTTCTTGAACTGTGGTCTGTCGATTTCAGTTTCTTGAATCTTACAGTTCAGTTCTCCACATTACCATATCAGCTTGCCATTTTCTTTTGTTTTAAAACCCTCACGAAACGTCATGAACTTCTCCCAACACGCACTTTTCTGTATGCTATTTCTCTTAACGTTCACATTTGTGCAAATGTAATATTTGTGCAAATTGTGATGTTTCCAAAATATCACACATTTTGCACATTATTTTCACCAGTGGGTTTATTTTTAAAGACTTTACCCCAGTACATAAAGGTAAAGGTAAAGGGACCCCTGACCATTAGGTCCAGTCGTGACCGACTCTGGGGTTGCGCGCTCATCTCGCATTATTGGCCGAGGGAGCCGGCGTATAGCTTCCAGGTCATGTGGCCAGTGTGATGGATCCCCCACCTCACTGCTTTAACCTCAGAGGCTCTCCCTGTGCTTCTCCACAAACAGGAGAAAAAAACCTCCAGAGTCCAAATTGGACTTGTCTCCAGAGTACCTCAGGCTCTGCGTTCGAAACCTATGGCCACCAGTGGGGTCTCCCTCCCTGGGTTCCCTACAGCTACAGTATGCCTCTCCCTTAGGCAACTATGTGGCTCCTTCGGCTTCCCTAACCAGCCCTTTGTATGACAGGAGAAACAGCAAACAGTTTCCTCTTCCCCAGGAAAGCTTTGTTCTCCCCTCTTTGTCACACCTCTGAAGGTACTGAGACACTGCCGAGTCAGTGAACGTTTAAGCACATTTAACTTTATTATTTAACTTATAAACATGAGTTTCTTTGGTTCTTAAAAGCACATATCTTCTTTTTATTTAACACAGTTTTCTTCATACAGCTCCTGCATCCCTCTTTAACACTCTACTCTCTACCAACTCCCTAACTCCCAACTGCCAATTGCCTAACCACCTCTCCCTCGCTCCCACAACTCTCTCTCCCAAATTAACTGCCTCCCATTCCTTTTAAACTCCTGGCAGTCCCGCCCCTCAGGAATGGAATGCGTCATTTATCCAGGAGGTTGGGGTTTAACTCTCTGCACCCTGGAGTTCTTTTGCCCACCAGGCCAATCCGTCACAGCCAGCATGACAAAGCTGCTTCTGGCAAACCAGAGCAGCACATGGAAACGCCGTTTACCTTCCCGCTGTAGCGGTTCCTATTTATCTACTTGCATTTTGACGTGCTTTTGAACTGCTAGGTTGGCAGGAGCTGGGACCAAGCAACGGGAGCTCACCCCGTCACAGGGATTCGAACCGCCGACCTTCTGATCAGCAAGCCCTAGGCTCAGTGGTTTAACCACAGTGCCACCTGGGTCCCTTAACCCAGTACATAGCATGGCTTAAATCAGAGCTGAGGACCCTGAGTCCCTCCATGTGTTGTTGGATTGCAACTCCCATCTTCCCAGACCATTAGCTATTCTGGCTGGAACTGCTGAGACCTGAAATTCAACATCTGCAGTGCCACAGGTTCTTTACCTCTATATTCAACCCTTGCTTCCCTAGCGATGGTATTTCCCACCCCTTTGCTCTCCCAGTGAAGTATTTCAGGAGTCACCCTAGTAATCTGATGATGCCTTATTTGAAGGCCAGTCCTACAGTTCTGAAATATGTTGCCTGCCTTTGAAGAGAGTTATTGTGTGAGATAGTCTCTCTCTCTCTCTCTCTCTCTCTCTGTGTGTGTGTGTGTGTGTGTGTGTGTGTGTGTGTGAGAGAGAGAGAGAGAGAGAGAGAGAGAGAGAGAGAGAGAGAGAGAGAGAGAGAGACTATCAAGCTAATGGCACAATACTACAGTATAAAGACACTCCAAGTTTCCCTATTTCCTAGAGACAGTCCTGGATTTACAGAAGTCATCCCGGTTTCTGGTTTGATTCCGGAATGTCCTGCTTTCCCTTAGGACGTCCCTATTTGCAATGGAGAAATGTTGGAGGGTATGGAATTATGTGACCCCTGAGCCAAGGAGATAATGTTTAATGTTCTATTACAGTGGTACCTCTGGTTAAGAACTCAATTCGTTCTGGAGGTCCGTTCTTAACCTAAAACTGTTCTTAACTCGAGGTACCACTTTAGCTAATGGGGCCTCCCGCTGCCGCTGCCCTGCTGCCATACAATTTCTGTTCTCATCCTGAGGTAAAGTTCTTAACCCGAGGTACTACTTCTGGGTTAGCGGAGTCTGTAACCTGAAGTGTTTATAACCCAAAGTGTTTGTAACCCGAGGTACCAGTGTGTGTGTGTGTGTGTGTGTGTGTGTGTGTGATGGAAGCCTCCCTGAGTGGCTGTGGCAACCCAGTCAGATGGGCAGGGTAGTAGTAGTAGTAGTAGTAGTAGTAGAATAGGACACCCCTATTTTCATCAGAGAAATGTTGGAGGGTATGTCATTGGCACCTGGCATTCTTGTGCTAGGCCAGGATAGCTAACACGAGGGGCTCCAGGTGTCATTGACCACACCACCTATCATCCCTGACTATTGACCATGCTGGCTGGGACTCATGGGACTTGCAGTCCAACAACATCTGAGGGGCACCTCGTTGCCTACCCCTGATGCAGACTGATTGAGAGGTCTATTAGCATTAACTTGTCTTGTGGCACTTCGCAGAGGGGTTCAAAAAAACTTGCCAGAGCGAGGCATCGCACAAGCACTGCCAGCCAGCTCTCTGGGTTACAGTCCCGTTTCGACCTGGACCAATTATATTTCACATGTTCAACACCCACAATATTAAACGAAAACACTGGTTTTGTTTGGGAGGCTTTCTATCAAATGTCACAGGCTTCGAAGTATTTATCTTCACCACTGTGATTTCCCGCTGCAGAAACATCTGTTTCTTTTCTCTTCAGTCAATGTGAAACCTGAAAGGGGCCTTAGTTCAAACGTGATTATATTGTACGGCATTGATGTATGCTTAACAACAAGACAAATTTAACTCATAGGAATATTTGATCCTCGGCCCCATTTATGTCGAACCCATTTTAAGATATCCAAGGGGAAGCGAGGAGTGTGAATTGATGAAAGTTGTTGACTGATCTATTGAGAGGCTCAGGCCTTCATCCCTCAGGAGGCCTCGAGCTTTGTTAAACTGACACTCACCAGGTCCTTGTTCGTCCCAAACAGTGTGATGGTGTTTCTCTTCTGTTAAGGAGATTGTCTCTGACAATCTCATAAAATCATTCTTTTGTCCTCACTTTGTAGGAGGTCCTTTTAAAGTATTTAACATCCACCTAGGAGGCATTCTTTTAGAAAGAGAGAGGGAGGGAGGGGGAGAGAGAGGAATAAGAGAACGGGATTTTTTTTTCCCACCTCATGAAAAAATAACTTTTTAATTTGAGATCTGAAATATTTGAATAGAGAAAGGCCTGCAGAGATGTGAGCCTTTCTCCATTGTTTGTACATAATACCTATTTTTTCAACCCGCTGTGTGGCTAACTCTCTTCTCTCAAGCTGGAATGAAGGTACTTTGGGAATAAGGTGCCCTCAGACAACACGGAGGGCCATTTCCTGGGGGGCGGCAAGAAATGAACTTGGCCGTGCCTAAAGATGAATTATTCTATTAGCAGCAAGCTTCAAATACATGTCTCTGATGATGATTCCCCAAGGGAGGCTTCCATTAAGAGCCACACAAAGGAGTTCCCTTCTCTCTGTTCTCGATGTTCTTCCATGTCACCACAAGACAGGGGAGAAGAAGGTGTTTGCAGGAAAGAGGCTAACAGAATTTCAGAAGGAAGGAAGAAGCCCTTTGGTTGAAAACTTGTAGTTCGAGTTCCGTGGACTTGTACCTGGTCGGAAGGCCTTTTCCTTGTCACATGACCACACAAACAGACTGGATCTGATTCAAAGGGGTGGACTGCAACAGTATCAGCTAGCTTGCTTGTTCATTCGTTGGGTTGTATCCCACTAAATTATGCTCAGAGCATACCCACTGAAATCAACGTACTTAAGCTAATCATGGTCAGCAACTTCAATAGGTCTACTCTGAGTAGGACTAGCATTGGACACAACCCATTTATTACGGCTCAGGGTGAATCCTGGGTCCCAATTTGATTTGGGTTTATTCAAGTCGACCTGGAATTTGGCTGGAGTGGGTTGAGACAGCACCTCATGTCAATTCCAACCGGAGAGTTCTGGGGCTCCCATAAGACATACCCTCCAAGTGTCCCGGGACAGCCCCGGAATTATGAAAGCCATCCTGGCTTCTGATTTGATCCCGGAATGTCTCATATTTCCCCTGCTAGTAGTACTGCTGCTGCTGCTGCTGCCAAGCTTGGGGAGGAGGAAGAGCTGGCTCTTGTCCCAAGCAATGATGGTGGTGGCAGTGGCAGGTGCAAGACAGCATCCTGTTGCCTCTCCATGGCTGCAACTGCCAGCCTCCTCCTCCTTTGGGCAGCCCATTGCAGCTGTTGGAGAGTGGGTGAAGAGGAGGGGAGGCAGGCTGCTGCCACCGAGTGTGACACACCAACAGGAGTCTTGATTTTTTATATATATAATAAAAAATGCTTTGTGCATCTGCATCTAATCTTGCCCCTTTGTAAAAAATTATTTATTGGTGTGCGTTTTTCTTTTTGCAAATCTACCCAAGAATAAACTACAATCAGGATTAAGGGGTTTTCTCAGGGCGGCGGAGGGCGTGAGTGCTGTGTCCATTTGGTGCTATGGTGGCGGCACTCATCTTTCTTCTGATACGAAATGCTCGGTGCTGGCAGGGGGGACAAAAACGGTGGGGGGATCGAAGAGGGTCAGTTGTGGGGGAATGAGAAATGTCCCTATTTTCATCTGAGGGAAGTTGGAGGGTATGTCATAAGGGGGTGGTTTCTGAGTGGCAAGGAGAAGGGGAAAAGGAGATGCAGGCAGTCTGTGGCTTGTTGAAAAAGGAAGGTGTTCAGTAGGTGCTGAGAAGACAACAGAGAAAGTGCCTATCTAATAATGAATAGGAGGGATTCCAAAGAGGAGGAGCCATTACATTAAAGCAGGGGATCCCAACCTGCGGCCCATGAGCCGGAAGAGGCCCATGGAGCCCGTTTAACTGGCCAACAAGCCGCCCCCAAACTGAGCTGCCCGTTCAGCAAGTCCCTGCGTGCTGCGTTAAACCAGCGCAGTGCGGTGTGGGGACTCTCTTCCGCGGCTCCGGAAATTGCTTCTGCGAGTGCCCAAATGCCGGAAATCGCTTCTGCGCATACCCAGGCACCAAAGCGATACCCAGGCACTGTGCAGAAGCGATTTCCTGTGCCACGGACATACGCAGACACAATTTCCAGAGTCGTGCTGTGCCGGCCCGACCCATAGAGGCTCTCTCTTGCAGAGTGCAGTGGTCGATTGGGTATATAAAGGGTGATATAACATTTTAGGTTCATAAATATGTAAACATGGCTGCATCCAAGCAAATACTTTCAGTTTCACTTTTTCTGCCACCCATTCATGTATTTTCTAGTAATTCATATCCTTCAACAGATATGATTTAGTAGCACATACAAATATGTCACACCCACACACTTAAAACGAAACAAAATTGAGCCATTTGATTTTGAAACATGAGCATGTTTCATGACTGAGTTTGCTACCGTTAAAATGTGGGGAGGGGATTACACCAGCTCAAGAGCATCTCTAGATGTGCAGGTATAATGGGAACAAAGTCAAGGAGAAGACCCTGATGGTTATGGAGGAGGAACTGAAAAAGAACAAGCAAGATGTGCAGCATGCCTTTCCCATCCGTACAATGCTTCTGCATGAAAGCTAGTGTAGTTGCTTTGAAGCTGGCATTCTTACTCAGAAATGTCCAGATCCCAGGCCAATATTTATCTGGTTCTGTGCCCTAATTTGCACACACAGCCACTGATCTTGACTTACCATACTGGGATCCACCATGTCAAAAGGAAGCTCCATATTCGCCGGTGGGAAGCTGAAACCAGCTTGTGCAACGAAAAGAATCTGTTGTAATGTTGTGTTTCTTTACTGTCTGCCGACCCTATATTTTGAATTCTGGGGGGAAAGAGAGAGAGTGTGTGTCAAGGACCACAATTCTGGCACATAAGGCCACAATTCCATCTGGTGTTGCCCATGTTGAGATTTTCTGTTGCCTGGAGGAAGTAAGGGCAGCTTTTGCCAGATTGCCACATTTGGCATCTCTCCCAGATTTATCTTCTGCTGCCACGATCAGCACCTGTAGTTCACTGGTTAATGGAACTGGCTTAAAACCTCACAACCATCTGATGAATCATTGGTGAATTATTGTTATTTTTTTTTTAATTAATTGCCTCTCAAAGTTCAGTAACTATTGTCTGCATCACAGTTGGCGTCAAAACCAACTGTCATTCTTGATGGTAGTCTCGATCAAAAGAACAACGATGAACGCATATGGAGACTAAACTCCTTCGATTAGAGAATGGCATGCTTCCACATCAGTGGCTAGGAACTTTGGTTGGGCACGGTGGGGAAGCTGGCACTTAACTAAACAAGGAAGGCATGCACATCATCGGTTGGTGCTTTGTGCCAACACTTATACCCAGTCGTTCTTGCTTTGTCTCCATGGGCTGTGATATCAACAGGCAGATTCTACAGAACTAAACCAGCACAATCCCAAGTTTCTTCAGGTTAAGAGAGCTGCAGGCAGGACTGTGATTTGTCGGCCATTTCAGATCTATCATTTTAGGGCAGGCATAGGCAAACTCGGTCCCATCATCCCTAGGTAACAGGACCAGTGTTCAAGGATGATGGGAATTGTAGTTCCAAAACATCTGGAGGGCCGAGTTTGCCTATGCCTGATTTAGGGGTGCATAGACTGGATGGATGTGAAATGGTAGCAATGACCTTCGTGATTTCTCTTCTCTACCATCGTTGTATCTCATTGTGTCGCCCCAGAGATAAATAAATATGAGAATGCATTATCTGACAGGGGTGGCCAACTCCCAAGATACTGCGATCTACCTCATAGAGTTAAAAACTGGCAGTGTTCTACCCCCTTTTTTGAGTTCAGGTCAAAGTTGTTGAGCTTTTTTTTTTTTTTAGGAAGGAAAGCCCTGTTTTTTGGGGGGGTGCAGGCCAACACTGTTGAACTTTTTTTAGGGGAGCCAAAGTTGTTGAGCTTGTTTGGGGGGAGCCAGTGATCTACCAGTGATCTACCACAGACATCAAGTGATCTACTAGTCGATCACGATCTACCTGTTGGATGTGCCTGAATTATCATAATGGTAAGTACGGAGGTTGACTGGGGAAATGCACCAGATTTTGATACCGCGTGGGAAATATTGTATCAGTGGTTCCCAAAGTGAGTGCTAGGGACCCAGGGGGTGGGGTGGGGGCACTAAGAGGCAAGGGGGTGGCAGCAGGGGGGCACTGGAAGTGCAAACGACTACCAGGCTTTGGAAAGTTGGTATCACTGGGTCAAGGCCCTCAATTTTGTTTTTGCCTGTTCAGTGGGATCAATAGCCTATGACTTGAGGCCCTGGCCCTGACAGGGAGCCTTGACCCCATGCTTAAGTCACACATATCTCTAAGTTTTCCTGTGGTGCAGTTTTACTGAAGTCCATAGGGCAGCTCTTTGGTAGACAGGATGTGAATTGGAGTGTGATAAACTCTGTTGTAAAGGATTTGGAATTCAAGAACGTGGAAGGTGGAACTCAGATTTTTTTATTTTTTAAATAATAATAATAATAATATACCGCTTGAACCATATTCACTTTTATGCCTTTTCAACATGGTCATCTGCTTAACTGGGTTTTTAAAATGTTATGATTACAAAAGAAAGAAAGAAAAGGGAATCAGGCATTTGCACGTGATTCTTCACCCTCTGAAATGCAACAGTCGATTTGGTTTCGCTTGCTTCCTTTAGCGTTGCTGGTCCTTCCCTTCCAGAGAGGAGGAGAGATCCTGATTGGCTTGCGTCCGTGCAAGTCCAACACTGGCAGCTCCTTCCTTGTGCTTCATAACAGTTCTTTTCCTCTTGGCTGCAAACTCTCATAACTAGCCCCATGCCAAACGTTCAAAGATTGGATTATGGCCTGTCGTACTTGATTATTTTTGTCAGCATGCTGACCCAGGGTGCCCTTTTCTTGTGTTGTTCCTTCTGTTTCCATTTTTCATGTCGTCCAGCTTTTCATCTTGTCAATCAGCCTTTGACTTCCTGATTAAAGTGTCTGTCACAGGAGCAGCCCGCTCTCCAGTCACTTGTTTAATTTGTTCCTCATGGCATCCAATTGAGTTATTCATCAGGCCCAGCTGTTCCCAAGTGCTTCCAGCGTCACTTCCCCCCCTCCCCTACCCCCTACCCCACCCCCCACCCCCAATGTGTTTGGGTTTAACCTCTGCATCTATATACAACAGTGCAAACTCCTCCATTCATTCCTGTGGCTGCCCTGCCTGAAAGTTGCTCTGTCTGGCTACCAGCACACACCACAGTTCATGAATCAAGGAAGAAGAAGCATTTCAGCTTGGCATTATGGGAACAAGTGCAACTCGACAAGTTAACTTTTAAGCATTGGTAACAAGCAATGGGATCCTAAGACTTGATCTCAGTTTGGGGTGGCTTCTGGCTCCACCATAATGATAGATTATGCTCTGAACATGCGCGGTGTTCTGTTTAGAGTGGGAGACCAGGATTCAAATCCCTACTCAGCCAAGAAGAGTGCTTGGGTGACCTTGGGCCAGTCACAGGCTCTCAACCTAACCTTCCAAACACAGTTGTTACGAGTATGAAATAGGGCTGTGGAGAAATGTCTTTGCCGCCTCGGGCTCCTTGAAGAAAAGGTGGGATATAAATGTAACAATCGGAATGAATATATGTGATGTTCAGAAAAAGCGAAGAGAAAGATGCTTTGCCCAGAATTGGAATAAAAACAAAACAAATGTTCTAGAATCATCACTGAGATCTCTGTTGGTGGTCTGCCATGCTTCAGATACCTGACTCATAGTCCACCAAGATCTTTCCATTCAGTATTCAATATTCACAATATGCTTAGTGAAGGCCTTTCTATCCCAGCAGGCATTTTAATTAAGTTGTATTGTGCCTATTTTATGTTCCACTTGTTGTTGTTTTTCTTAATTTTCCGAAACACCTTATTATTGGACTGATGAATTGTTTTGTTGATTGCTTTGTAAACCGCTGTTCCTCTTCTATGGAGCAATACTGGACGTAACGTAAATAAATGAAATGAGCCGTAAACCAAATGAACAAAGAGGTAAAGGGGATAAGTATGCATAAATGTCATGTAATATATATATATAACCAATTTAACGCCAAACCTACCCAATTCACAATTTCCAAAACAGTTTGCAACAGTTCCTCCAAGTAATTTATACAAAAATGCATACACTGGGGTAAACCGTTCCGTAAACTTGCATACAAACGTCCATGGGTTAGGAGAAATTCACTCTAAACTATGGCTGAATTTCCACAAGGACTTTTCTTATTTAAAAAAATTTCAAATAGATGTGGTAATGTGGAAAAACCGATTGAAAAATGAGATACTGAGAGAAACTAAAGTTGACAGATTTCCCCACCCCGACCCTGACTGGCCCCCCAAATATTACAGCTGCCCCTTAGCATTCCCATTATGGTAGCCTGGGTCACATCAAAGAACCACTGGGGGCTTGCACACCTGTGAAAAATGCTCACTCCATCACTAAACGCTTGAGATTTTGGATGAATTGGACCACATAGGAGAGCCGCTGGGTGTTCAACAAGGCATGCCTTAAGCCATTCCATCTCTCACATATCTTTTTGTGCCTTCGGGAGAAAGATTTTGATATCAATAGTATTGCTGCGGAGAGAAAAGAAGCGGGTGAGGAAACCCTAGGGTGAAGTCAGGTGTTCAAAGGGCAAGAAAGAAGATGAGCTTGGGGGAACAGTAAGATATGCAACACATACGCCCAGCAATTCAGCCAAAAGGAAAATACACGCCTTCTAAGAAGCGCGTTCTTGGTGTGGTGCGAACCTGACTCTGCTTATTCTCCACTAATAACTCCTGCAATTAAACAATGTGGGGAGCTAATTAGCTAGCGCTCCAACTGATGCTGAAGGGGGTAGCTGCAGACTGGTACTTAACCCCTACAACACCCCTGGGCACACAGCTCATTGAAGATCAGAGAAGCTGCCAAAGTAAACTCCTTGGATGTTGTTTGGTTTCTTTTCCCGTATCACACGAGGAGGTTCCAAAATGAAATAATACTACTACTTTGTATGTTGTTTACTAAAAAAAAACACAGAAAAGCTCGAACAGTATAATTGGTTAGCAGGTTACACTGCTGAAGCATTTTTCTGGCTGATATCCTTCTTGCTGCGTCGGGACAGCCTAGAGCTGTAGCCTCTCACCGGTGGCTAATTAACGAAACATAAGGTTTAGGGTTCATTCTTGCCCAGAAGGTATACTTCCAAAGTCACCCCACAACCTGAAATGCCTTGTGCATGCTCTCAGAACCGTAGGCATGGATTCTGATTACTCACAACGAAAGGTTTGTTTCACATGCTCCAGGCTTGAATGCTGACATGCTAAGCAGATTCCAGGGCTGAGTCCTAGCAAAGCTTACAGCAGATGGAATCCTTCTTCACTCTTCCCCTTGATATGTGAGCAGTGTGGTGGGGCAGTGGGGGGTTTACCTGACCTGCAGTGAGGCTGCCAGAGGGCAAGGCAGTCAGCACCTGTAACTCCTCCATTAGATCACTGGTTGCTGGTGTTTTCCAGGCCCGGTCGAAAGTGCTGGTTCTCACCGCTAAAGCCCCAAATAACTATTTATTGGACCACCTGTAGCCATGCTGTCCATGTTAAGGATAATGGTTTAACTTCCTGAAATGTGAATGTTTGCTTATGTTAAATTACTGTGCATTTGGGGGTTTTCCTTTGGCAGTAGCTCTCTCATGTGATTGGCTGACTGTGAGTCACATGAGAGAGGCATTCCATTTGGTTGTGACTGTTATGCCAGTAACTGTCATTTTTAACTGTTCTCTCTCTCTCTCTCTCTCTCTCTCTCTCTCTCTCTCTCTCTGTGTGTGTGTGTGTGTGTGTGTGTGTGTATTCTCAGGATACTGCTGTAGACAGTACGTGTCAGTGTGATCTGTCTGAAGTGAAACAGACAGAAGAAGAAGAGTTTGGATTTGATATCCTGCTTTATCACTACCTGAAGGAGTCTCAAAGCGACTAACATTCTCCTTTCCCTTCCTCCCCCACAAGAAACACTCTGTGAGGTGAGTGGGGCTGAGAGACTTCAGAGAAGTGTGACTAGCCCAAGGTCACCCAGCAGCTGCATGTGGAGGAGCAGTGAAGCGAACCCGGTTCACCAGATTATGAGTCTACCGCTCTTAACCACTACACCATCCCTAATGTTAATAGGCAGAAATCTGTGCAGGAGCAGAGACAATACTGCTGTGGTGAAAGTAAAAATCTTTCAGATGAAACTGTGAAGCCTGAGTGAGATCTACAATTCAAGTGGGAACGTACCCATGTTCGAATCACAAGATTAAAAATATATTCTTCTTGGTTGTATGATTATGAAACTAAAGTTCTTTTGAATATAAAGAGTCTGGACATTGCATAGTCTTTACAAAGAAGTTATCAATCACCTGGGAAAGTTTTTTAGCTTCCTAGCTTGTTTTTTTTCTTTTAAAAAATGTTTAGGGGTACTCTCATTTTCCTACTCATATTGAAATACTGCCCCTCAATAAGGCCAAACTTAGATTCATAAAATGTTTAGGGGTATGCGAATTGAGGATCCGCTCTGGAAGTTCTTCTGATTTGCCCACCCCAAAGTGGTCCTGGTGCCCACTGGGACTGGTGTGACAGAAGGCAATTTGGCATAAAGTAGGTGGAGCCAGAGCAAAAGATAGGCGGAGCCAAAGCCAATAGCAGGTGAAGGCAACTAATTCTACCTTTGTCTCTGTCCTCCTCCCTGCTGAGTTCTACAAGGAGGAGGGAGTTGACCACCAGGGTCACCCCCTAGGTCAGAAGTCAGGCAACTAGGGGTTTCCTGAAACTTACTGCAGTTGGTGGGACAGTTAAGCCACCTCCCACCCCCCTAGATTCATAAGATGGATGGTGTCAAATTTCTACACCCCAGGTTTTTCAGAAGACTTTTCTTTTTCATTTAGCTTTCCACGCACAATGCTTACTAGCTGAGTGATGGTCCGATTGAATTATATCCTTTCCTACTCCGTGGAGTGCTGCTAAACTGTAATTTTAAGTTTTAAAATATTGTATTATTGTTCTTTTGATCTTTGTTGTTTTTAATCGTGAGCTGCTTTTGATGGGCCCACATAGCCTCCAACTGCCCCGAAAATGCCAGGGCCGTCACAAAAACCCTTAAGTCATCACGGTTTCTCACTATGTCATGCAGAGCCCCAAATTCTGCAAGCAGGGAAGGGGGAGAGCATTGGGGGCAGGCCCAGCCCCTCACAGTGGCACCCACAGAGAGTTTAAAGCAATTTGTTTCAACAGGGCACAAAGTTTAAAATATCTAAAAGCCTAATAAAAGAACTTAATTTCTAGGCTCCCATTGTCCTTACAATTCCTGGTTCCTTCAGGTCAGGCTTCCTCAAACTCAGCCCTCCCTCCAGATGTTTTTGGCCTACAACTCCCATGATCCCTAGCTAGCAGGACCAGTATTCAGGGATGATGGGAATTGTAGTCTCAAAACATCCGGACGGCCAAGTCTGAGGAAGTCCTGCTTTAGGTCCTTTTGTTGGTTGGTGCCCATTGGGACTGATAGGGCAGAAAACATGGAGGCCAGCAGTAGATGGAGCCAGAGCCAGTGACAGGCAAGGCCACTAATTCTAGTTTTGCCCTCCTCCTCTTCCTTCCTGCTGATGAAAGCTACAGAGACAGCACTGGGACTGAGGGAGGTGATAGCCAGTGCCGCCACCGGCAGACTTTGGTCTTTAACATTTTGGTGGCACCCTGTGTGGGGCCAAAATTTGCCCCCACCCCGCCTTTCACCTTCCGTTCTGCTCAATTCACTACATTATAGTTGTGAAGCACTGCAGCTCTCTGTAGTGTTGGCACCCAGTTGCCCTCCTTAAAATCCACATCTGATACCACTCCTTCAGCTGGATGCAAGCAAGAAGGCAGGCAGTTGAGGGCCAATGGAAGCTGGTGCGAAAGTAACAAATTGCCCCTAACAGAAAAGCTCAATTGTTTAGTTCCGCTTTTTTCTCCTCTCCTAGAGTAGAAGTGAGATCTGCACACTGGAAACAAAGGAGAAATGCTGGACTTTACCAAAGCGATTTATCTCTAGACAATATGATCCAGTACTCCACACACACACACACACACACACCTTTTATCAATGCACACAATGTTCTTGAAGGTTGACAGGCCCCAGAAGAGCTCACTAGGGCATTTCATTGGCTGCCGAGCCTTTGATTTCAAAAAAGTTCTAAGTCCCCCAGACCTTTTCCACCCAAGGTTCACAGATTAAGTCCTGGCTTACCTGCATCCAAGCAACACATTTCTCAAGTTGCAATATTTCTGGGGAAAGAGCACCTCCTGCAGGTCCAATTCCCTTGGCACCAGGTATTAGAAGAAAAAAAACTCCTTGCTCTCCTCTTGGCCCCTACACAACCAGCCATTATCATAATTGCAAATTTGCTTTATTTTTTCAAGGAGGAGTTTCTCTTATCCTCTGAATGAATGCTTGTATGTTCTGTTTGCTCACTGGAAACCACTCGCCTGTGCTTCTCTTCTCCAATGGCCCCTTAACAAAGCCACGATGGTTATCGCCAAACTGGATGGTCTTTAACATACTCCAGTTCCCATTTAAAATTCATCTAGAGAAGTGAGAAATGCCTGTCCATTTTGTGTGTGTGTGTGTGTGTGTGTGTGTGTGTGTGTGTGTGTGTGTGTGTGTATAGAGTCCATAGAGCTCAGGCTTATATAAATGATGTTTTTTTTGGCTGGGTGTCAAAGGCTTAACAGAACTCATACTATAGTCTTCTCACAGGAGAAAACCAAATAGTTCTACTTTTTTTTCCAGAGGTATTTGGAAACAGGTGTGCTGAACAATTACAGAGCGCTTTTGGCTCCTGGAGGCACCTTTCCAAGAAACCGTGGAGGTTTTTTTAAAAAAAAGAAAGGGATTGCAATATGTCAAAATTATGCAGGATGAAGCAGGGAAACAGCTTTGGTAGCATGGTACCTCAAGGCAGCCATTATTCTCTTAATCTCCTTTATTCCCCTCAAATACCTAAGAACATGGAAACATAGGAAGCCACCTTATACTGAGTCAGACCATTAGGCTCTCCAGCCCAGTGTTGTCTACACTGACTGGTAGCAGCTCTCCGGGACCCCAGGCAAGAGCCTCTTCCAGATCTACCTGGAGATTCCAGGGATGGAGCCTGTGGACCTTCTGCATGCAAAACTGATGCTCTGTCACCGAGCTATGGTTCAACAACAACTTCATTGGACTGGTCATGTTGTTCGGATGCCTGATTATCGTCCTCCAAAGCAACTACTCTACTCCCAACTCAAGAATGGAAAGCGAAATACCAGTGGACAACAAAAGAGGTTTAAAGACGCTCTCAAGGCAAATCTTTAAAAATGTAGTATAAGCACCGGTAACTGGGAAACACTGGCCTGCAAGCACTCCAACGGGAGAATTTTGTCACAAACTCAGGGCAAAAGGAGAACCAAGCTAAGAGGAAGGCATGTTTTACAAACCCTCACTGTGATCAATTCCCACCCGGAAACCAATGTCCCCACTGTGGAAGGACGTGTGGGTCCAGAATTGGCCTCCACAGTCACTTACGGACTCACTGTTAATACCGTGTTCATGGAAGACGAAGATGAAGACGAAGACGAAGAAGAAGAAGAAGATCCTCTGTTTAAATAGAAACATAAGAAGCTTGTTGTTGTTTAGTCGTTTAGTTGTGTCCGACTCTTCGTGACCCCATGGACCATAGCACGCCAGGCACTCCTGTCTTCATAAGAAGCTAGCTGCCTTATAACAGAGTCTTGGTACATCTACCTCACCCTCCTTGCATGCTCTCCAGGGTCTCATGCAGGGTGTTTTCCCTAACCCTTCCAGAAGATGCTGGGATTGAACAGATTACTGGAATACTGCACTGCAAGTGTTTTGAGCCTTTAATGGTGAAATCCAAAAAGCAGGAGGAATAGAGTACCGTAGGTGAACAAACCTGTCTTTCCCAAGACTTTGCTCCAACAGAGAACAACAGAGAGCAGAGTAGCATTTCCCTCACCCATTCTGGGTTTTGTCTTTTCTTTTTTCTTTTTACTATTTCCCTCTCATTGCTTCCAACTGAGGACAATACTCCAGGGTTGACTTAGCTTTCCCTCCAGTTTGGGAAAACTGTCTTCAGCCAGCCAGGTGTGAACAGAATGAAGCATTTTGCACGCAGAAAAAAGTATGGGCATGATCCAGTCCAAGTTGTTGTCATTGTTAGTATCAGTAACAGTAATCTATATGCTGCTTCATGCCAAAATAAGCTTCTGGACAGTATAAAAACCATATATAAACATTAAAATATAAGCACCTGTAATTGAAATGCACAATAGAACAACGCCATTGAGACAACACTGCAGTTCAAACAGGAGTTCACATTCACACCATACATTTAAAGCACAAGGCTCCCCACAAAGAATCCCAGGTACTGTAGTTTGCTCAACTAGTGTAAGGGGTAAACAACAGTTCCTGGCATTATTTGAGGAAAGCCATGTGCTTTAAATGTACAGTGGTACCTTGGTTCTCAAACTTAATCCGTTTTGGAAGTCCGTTCCAAAACCAAAGCATTCCAAAACCAAGGCGTGCTTTCCCATAGAAAGTACAGTGGTACCTCGGGTTAAGAACTTAATTCGTTCCGGAGGTCCGTTCTTAACCTGAAACTGTTCTTAACCTGAAGCACCACTTTAGCTAATGAGGCCTCCTGCTGCCGCCGCGCCGCCATAGCACGATTTCTATTCTCATCCTGAAGCAAAGTTCTTAACCTGAGGTACTATTTCTGGGTTAGCAGAGTTTGTAACCTGAAGCGTTTGTAATCTGAAGCGTTTGTAACCCGAGGTACCACTGTAACGCGAAACGGATTAATCCATTCCAGACTTTTAAATACAACCCCTAAAACAGCAATTTAACATGAATTTTACTATCTATCGAGACCATTGATCCATAAAATAAAAGCAATAATCAATGTACTGTGCTATAAAATAAATAAGACAGTATTGCAGAGGATAAAAAAATATATAATATTTTCTTTTCTTACCTGTACTGGTGATAGTTATTGTTTGGATTGTTGGGGGCTTTTATCCATTTCCGCAGTCACACAATCCATCAATCAATAGCTGAACTGGGTTCCATACAGTCTCTCTCTCTCTCTCTCTCTCTCTCTCTCTCTCACACACACACACACACACACACACACACATTAACCAAAAAAGCCTCAAAAACAAAAACACAAAATAAATAGCAAAAACAAAAGCGCCAAACTTAATCCGTTCCGGAATTCTGTTTGACTTCCAAAACGTTCAAAAACCAAGGCACAGGTTCTGATTGGTGCAGGCGCCCCGGAAACAATACCGTAGCTGTAGCTGACAGTCACATTGAATATTCTGCTTCCAAAAAACATTTGAAAACCAGAACACTTCTGGGTTTTCGGTGTTTGGGAACCAAGGCGTTTGAGTACCAAGGCGTTTGAGAACCAAGGTACCACTGTATGTTAAATGTGCTTTAAATACATGATGTGGATGTGACCTAGGTCAAGAAAGCAATAAAATGCCTACATAAACAGGTGCATTGATTATGTGCCACTGACTCCATTGGGGTGTAAATATGCTTAACTTTGGCCTGATACCCTGAGTTTGCACTACAGTGTGCGCAGTAGACTAAAACAGACCAGTCTATTTCCAGTTTTATCTCAGTTTTGCATGCATTCATTCACAAGTCCATTTCAATCTGAACTTTAAATAAAATCTGCACGGACATTTGTAATTAAATATGCGTTTAAATATTTGAACATATTTTTCTAAAAATAAACCCCAACAACCTGCCTTTATGAATGTATTTTTTTCTCTCAACGTGCAAATTTCTAAATGCATTGTCCCAAAATACACATTTTTACATGGGTTTTTCCATGATTTCTGTACTGCAAAATTTGGAAACATGAAAAAAATCTGTGTTCTGATCAACATGTTAGTCTGGGTGCTGGAGACTAGGCTGGTTCATATCAGAACCCCCAGAAATCAAATTCCTCAAGCATGGAGGTGGTTGTACCTGACTATCATGGGCAGTGTGATCTGTGGCAGAGGAATATATTTCTAACACCCATGACTTTGCTGATGAAGTACTGTAATGACGAAACAGTGAATTATCTGGAAATACTGTTCATCTTGACAACTTATTATACATCATTGGAACATTATACCACTTACCTTCCTATTTGATTTTTGACAATTGACTTTTTGAGTTGTGATTAGCAGAGACTTTCATAGACTATTGAATCCTGCTTATGCATTGAAGAGTATCTTCTATGAGTTGTAATATTGTATACTAATATTTGCTGCCCTATTGACATTATAAAGAGTTCTTTTAGAATTGACATTGCATTCCCATGTATGGTCGCATGTTGCTCTATATTTGATTCTCGTTTGAATTGCAACACAGGGGTTTGTTTTTTGTATTTTCTTGAAGAGGAATTTTGGGCTGCTACAATAATAATAATAATAATTTATTATTTATACCCCGCCCATCTGGCCAGGTTCCTCCAGCCACTCTGGGCGGCTTCCAACAAAATATTAAAATACAGAAATCCATCAAACATTAAAAGCTTCCCTAAACAGGGCTGTCTTGAGATGCCTTCTAAAGGTCTGGTAATTGTTGTTCTCTTTGACCTCTGGTGGGAGGGCATTCCACAGGGTGGGTGCCACTACCAAGAAGGCCCTCTGCCTGGTTCCCTTTAACTTGTTTGTGTGAATGGGTCTTCAGACCCACCCTACCCATCTCTGCCTTACCTGGCTGATCGTGCGAGGCAAAACACTGGTTAATTTGCAGCTCCTTCCTGCGTCTTCTCGGGAGTGCCGTTACTGCTGCTTAACCATCTGTATATCTACAAATGTAATTAATGGTGATTGAATTATTCTTTTTCTTTTGTTAAAGCCCCACTGCAGCATTTGACTCTCTGACCTTTCCTCCGACTTCACTGACCTCCCACGGCAGCAGATCCCTGAGACAATTTGCTCTCTTTTGCCGAGCTGCCAAAAGAATTTTTTAATGCTGCAAGATGAAAATGCATTACCCCTTCTTTGAAGACAGGCGAGAGACCTCGAGGCCTCCTTTTCCTTTTTGCAAATCATATGGTGCAACACATCCATATAACCTTCTGCGGAAGTGCCATGTCTTCTTCAAGGTCACTTCTTCTGGAAGTCTTGCTTCCTCCTGCATTGTTTCTCTCTCTCCAGGTACATGTTTGTACATTGGATGCAGACAATATATCGACATCAGCAGCTGGAATGATGTGCAACTTCCCAGCCTGTGTAGCCAGCTGTGGCTTGCACCCAGAGCAGGAATTGGAAACCTGCAGTCCTCCAGATATTGTTGAACGTCAGCTCCCATAATCCCCCAACCATTGGCTACACCAGCTGGCGCTGATGGAAGTTGAAGGCCAACAACATCTGAACATCTGAAGCATCACAGCTTTTCCATTCCTGATCTAGAAAGAGGTCACTGCTGCTAAGCAGCAATAAATTTATTCCTGTACAGGGTGTTACTGTAAGGGGCTGGCAGAGAATTGACTGGGGCAGCACCGTGCTGGTGTGCATTTCCTCTCTGCTTAGCCATATCCAGTGGTACTGCTGTCTTCAGTGTCCTTCTCCTAGGCGGGGTACACCTGGCTAACCAGCAGCTAGAAATCTGCACACAATGTCAAGCCAGATTCCGCCTTGCAATGTCCACCAAGACAGGTGCAGGGCCTGAAATCAGTTGTGACCACTTCCCATATGCCAGTACATTGCTGTGGCCGTCCACTTGGATATTGGAGATGTTTACCAATCTAGCCTACTCCTGGTGATCACAGTGTCAAGTATTTGGTGGTGGGTGTGCTTGTGCAACTTTCAGGGATCCTCTTTTGCTCCTACTGACCAGGGGCTCCCATATTATTCTCCATAAGTACCAATCCAGGGAATTTTGGGAGGGAATTTTGGGAGGGAATTTTGGGAGGGAATTTTGGGAGGGAGGTGCCAGTCCCCGCCCTTATGGCAACATCCAGGAATGACAAGACATCAGATACATTTGGGGGGGGGGGAATGGCAGCACTGCCTTCAAGAGGTCACCCATCAGAAAGCCCTCCGCTGAAATGTTTGCTAATTTTCTCACTTCTCAGGCATCCATTTTCACCACCATCATAACACATCCATGGACACCCAATGAAGCTGAGTGTTCAAGGATTCAAGAGAGACGGGGGACGGGGATAATATTTCTTCATGCAGCGCATAGCTGAACTATGGAATTTGCTTCCACAAGAGGCAGTGATGGCTCCCAATGTGGATGGCTTTAAAAGAGGATTCGACAAATTCATTAGGGTAAAGTGATCAATGATCACTAGCCATGATGGCTATGGTCTACCTCCATGGCTGGAATTGAGGACCGGGACATTCGCAGGGAAACCAAAATACTTGTTTGCAAAGAAAGCTATTGTACTACCAAATTTACTGTATGCTTGTGAAACATGGACCACTTACAAACACCAAATCCAACTCCTTGAAAGATTCCATCAATGGTATCTCAAACAAAATTTATAATTATACATCACTTGGAAAGTCAGGCGAACTAATGCCAGAATACTGTAAGAAGCAACGATCACCAGTGTTGAAGCAACAAGTCTTCAACATCAACTTCGTTGGACTGGTCATGTTGTGCGGGTGCCTGATTATCATCTTCCAAAGCAACTGCTCTATTCCGAACTTAAAAATGGAAAGCATAATGCTGGTGGTCAACAATAGAGGTTTAAAGACTCTCTCAAGGCAAATTTTTAAAAATGTACTATAAACACCAACGATTTGGAAACACTTGCCTGCAGGCGCTTTGAAGACACTCGAACTCAGGATGCAAGGGAGAAATGTGCTAAGAGGAAGGCACGCTTGGCAAATCCATACCGTGATCAACTTCTGCTCTGAAACCAATGTCCCCACTGTGGAAGGACGTGTGCATCCAGAATTGGCCTCCACAGTCACTTACAGACTCATTGTTAAAACCGTGTTTATGGAAGACAATCTTACTCGGCTATGAGGGATTGCCAAAGAAGAAGGAATCTCTGCCTCCATGGTTGGCGTCAGCAGTGCTTCTTCTGAATTGCAGTTGCTGGAAACCACGGGAGGGGAGAGTTGTTCTTGTGCTCAAGTCCAGCTTGCAGGTTTCCCATAGGCATCTGGTTGGCCACTGTTGAGACAAGGATGCTGGGATAAATAGACCCAGTGGCGGAGCTTTATGCTCCAGCCCCGGGGGCTGGAGAGCAGGTGGGGGCGGGGCTGGCGCGCGTCCCGTAGGCATGGTGCACCACCCTCAGGGGTGTGGTGCACGTCCTGGGGGCGTGGCATGCCGCCTGCAGGGGCGTGACACCCAGCACAGGTGGAGGGGCAGCCACGATGGCACCCCACTGCACTCCTCTTCCTCCGCCAGTGAATGGACTACAGTACTGCCTGATCTAGCAGGACTTTTCTTACATTCCTAACTTTGAGTCAACATTTCAAACATTTCAACATCTAGTCTTTCCATTTGTCCCTACCACTGGAAATGATAAATACTGCCACCCCACTTTGTATGTTTCTTCCTCTTTTGGAGTGAACCCAGTTAACAGTACAATTTAATCACATTCAGAACAGTCTCTTCATGTTTTGAAAAGCTCACCCTCAATTATTCGCTCTTCATATATATATATATATATATATATATATATATATATATATATATATATATGCACATCCCCCCCCCCCATGTCAGAAGGGAAAGGAAGTCTTTCTTTATTGCTTGTTAGGCCCCCTAAGCTTAATTGCATTCGTAATTAACAAGTGTTGGAATCGGCAAATATATTTCAATCAGCAGAAATTAAGAGATCTGACACAACTGAAGTCTCTTCAGTAGACTGAAGAAAAGGGTTTAAAAGAATAAAGATGGCCACAATAGTGACCAAAAGCTATAAGAAGAAATATTACTTTCAAAAAGAATAAAATGGCAATATTGGGGGGGGGGTATTTCCCTTAGCTTAGCCCTACTGTGACAAATTTGCTGAACGAACGACTTGGAAAAGACTTAAGAGAAATGCAAATATAATAGGGCTGCCATACGTCTGGATATCCCTGGACATTACCAGGATTTCAAAGGCGGAATTGACGTATGGGGGAATTTCCAACAGGTGGCGCTTTGTCCTGGATCTTAGGCAAGCCAATCAAAAACTCACTTTCTTTGGCATTTTTTGAGGGGCGGGGTGGAGCTCAAGAACTTTCAAGCCCTGGCTTGAAATATGGCAACCCTAAAATATAACCAATAATAATTTATTAATACCTTAGCTCTTCTCAATATGATTTCATTAGCCATATTGCATTATGTCTAAATCTGTTCTGTTGGTGGTCTTGCTCACGATTCCATAACTTGCATTGTCTGTTTCTGTCCTATGTATTTTTTATTCTTCTTCTTTTTTAATTGAAAATGCTTTGGGGCTTTTGGTTTTTGCTGCTGTTCACATGCTTATTGCAAACTGCCCAGAGAAGTTTATATTATGCGGCAGCACAGAACGGCGGAAAATAGATACAACATTTCTCCAATGAAAATAGGGGCATCCAGTGTTATTTTTCTAGAAAAAGAGGTACCGGAACTCACAATGAATACCTCCCTCGTGCTCTTTGAATGGCAATGGTACCCACCTAAGAGGTGCTGGAATTGAGTTCCAGTGAGTTCCGGCTGAAAGAAAAGCCCTGGGGACGACCTACTCCAGGCACCCCCAAACTCAGCCCTCCAGATGTTTTGGGACTACAACTCCCATCATCCCTAGCCAACAGGACCAGCGGTCAGGGATGATGGGAATTGTAGTCCCAAAACATCTGGAGGGCCGAGTTTGGGGGTGCCTGTCCTACTCCATACCCTCCAACAGTTCTCTGACGAAAATAGGGACGTCCTAAGGCAAAGCGGGACATTCTGGGATCAAATCAGAAACCAGGACCGCTTCCGCAAATCCAGGACCGCCCTTGGAAGACAGGGACACTTGAAAGGTCTGGCTTTGTGATATGGAGAGCTAATTCCACAGTAAGAAGCAAGGAGTGCCACCAAATAACCCCAAGGAAAAGGTACAAAAACCACAAAACACTGGGGAAAACACTGAAGAGGGAAAGGGTAAATAGGCCCAGAGCATGAAACAGGCTACAAAGTTAGCAAACTTCAAAGAGCTTCCAGAACAACAAAGGTGTGTGTGTGTGTGTGTGTGTGTGTGTGTGTGTGTGTGTGTGTGTGTAAAACGGAACAGACAACTGAGCAGATATTACTGAAACAGGAACAGTATTGTTAAACAACACTATTAGCATTTCACAGATCAAAAGAACTGCATCTCAGAAGACACGATGTGAGTCAGTTTAGCCTCAAACTTCTTCTCCTTCTCCTTCACAGCATCGCTTCTCCGGAGCTTTGCCATAGTGACGGTAAGTGGAAACTTTAACGCGCACGCCAAGTTGCTAAAGCAAATTAACCCTGAGTAAACTACAAGGCCTGCGCTAAATATCCAGCAATTACACTGGGGGAGATTAAAGAAAGGCAGATATACAAAGGCTCCATAAAGCCAACAAAGGACAGCAGCTAAGGAGGAAAGGATGGTTTGTGCCTCTCTGTGCACGCACAAAGCGGAATATTTATCATCTCAGCTTTTCTTAAGACCATAACGTAGCCCCTCAAAGAAAGATAAGGCTTCATTTGCATGTGTTTATTAGCATGCCAAGAGGCTCACTGTTAGTGGTCCAGTTTTTTGGAAGGAAGGAAGGAAGGAAGGAAGGAAGGAAGGAAGGAAGGAAGGAAGGAAGGAAGGAATGTAGCTTAGTGGTAGAACATCTGCTTTGCATGCAGAAGGTCCTGGTTCTATCCCCTGTATGTTGCAGTAGGGCTGGGAGAAACTTGAGTCCCTGCCTGGGAAAACAGCAGGAGATCGATATACTAAAAATTAACAAAGTTCACCATGATAACTTAACTAAAGTCCACTGATCTCAATGGGTCTACCATGAGTATGACTTGGTTGGGTAGCACCCTTTAGTTACAAAACCCAAAAGGGCCACACCAAAGAAAAGGAAAGAGCACTGTGCCAGTTCTGCTATGATATACAGTCATACCTTGGTTTAAGTACGCTTTGGTTTGAGTATTTTCAGTTTAAGTACTCCGCGGACCTGTCTGGAACGGATTAATCCACTTTCCATTACTTTCAATGGGAAAGTTCGCTTCAGGTTAAGTACGCTTCAGGTTAAGTACAGACTTCCGGAACCAATTGTGTACTTAAACCAAGGTACCACTGTATATCATCTTTAATCTTTATTTTTTTTAATAAATTAAAAAAAAACCACCCATCTGGCTGTTTCCCAGTAGGGCTGGGTGGGGGAAGCATGAAATTACCAGAAAGCAACTATAAAGACACCGTAAATCAAACAGCATGGAGTTTAGAACTTCAAAAACGCAGAAATTTTCATCTATTATTAATTACGATAAAAAATTCTATCTCAGAATATTTTACACCACAGCTGTTGCTGGGAGAGAGAGAGAGAGAGAGAATTCTAACTGAACTGAGAAACTACAGTATCAGAACCAAATCTAAGACCAGCCAATTGGCACAAATTTAATCAAGTATTTTTATTTTTTATTTTGCTTTTTCTCAGTCTGTGTTTAACTATATGAAAGTAACTGTACCATTCTTAAAGCAGTTTAGCTAAGCATGCAGGGGTTCCAAAAAAACAAACAAACCTACAAACCATTGAACTTCGCAGTTACATAATGAGTGTGCATTTCGCAGCTTTCCATTTTTCATAGTTTCCTTTCTAATGGTATATGATATTACCCAGGAGTTTTGTTGTGCTTGAGATCTGGAAAGGGAATAGTACAAATCAAAATACAGTCATACCTCGAGTTGCGATTGCCGCAGGTTGCACGTTTTTGGGTTACGGACGCACCGAACCCGGAAGTACCGGAATGGGTTACTTCCAGGTTTTGGCGCTCGCGCATGCGCAAAACCACTAAATCACACTTTGTGCGTGTGCAGAAGCACAGAATCGGCGAATTGTGTCATGCACGTGCGCAGACGCGGCGCTAGAGGTTGCGAACTTGCCTCCCACACGGATTATGTTCGCAACCCGAGGTTCTACTGTAGCACAAATACTCCAGAAACATTAGAACTTAAGAAGAGCCTAGTGGATCAGACTAGTAGTCCCTCTAGTCTAGCATCCTGTTCTCAGATGCCTGAGGAACAGATCATGAGCCCTAGAGCAGGGGTGTCAAACTCAAATTCATCGGGGGCCGCATCAGCAGTTTGGTCACCCTCAAAGGGCCGGTTGTATCTGTAGGACTATGTGTCCACTCTTTATTCTCATAAATTATTGTCACTGCATTCAATTATTACTGTTTTTTGTAATAATGTAAGTAATAACTAGCTCTGAAAGCAGAAACATAGTCAGAATAATGGCAAGTAGATATTCAAATGTACAATTATTGTACAATTTATTGAAAAATGATTTTTGGTAACTGCACTGGGTGGTGGAGGCTCGCTAGGGTTTCATGCAGGACCTTTGCAGAGCTACTAGTACCTGGAGATGCTGGGGTCCTTCTGCATGCAGGACAGATGTTCTGCCAGTGTGCCACCACCCTTCACCAAAGGGACTGGCTGAGGTTGACTCTCTGGAGCTGCTCTCCTGGTTCCAGGGTTTAAGGGCCAGAAGTATAAAGCAGCATCCTATGTTTCTGAGGAGAGGGAGAGGGAGAGGGAGAGGGAGAGGGAGAGGGAGAGGGAGAGGGAGGGGAGGAAGGAAGGAAGGAAGGAAGGAAGGAAGGAAGGAAGGAAGGAAGGAAGGAAGGAAGAAAGAAAGGAAGAAAGAAAAGAGGGAGTGGGAGGGAGAGAGGAAGGAAGGAAGGAAAGAGGGGAGAGAAAGAAGAGTAGGAAATAAAGAAGGGAATAAAGAAGGAAAGAAAAAGAAAGAGGGAGAGAAGACGGAAAGGGAGAAAGAAGGAAGGAAGTAGAGGGAAAGAAAGAATAAGAATGAGGGAGAGGAAGAAAGATGGGAAGGACGGACGAACGGAAGGAAGGAAGGAAGGAAGGAAGGAAGGAAGGAAGGAAGGAAGGAAGAAAAGAGGGAGCAGGAGGGAGAGAGGAAGGAAAGAGGTGAGAGAAAGAAGAGTAGGAAAGAAGGAATAAAGAAGGAAAGAAAAAGAAAGAGGGAGAGAAGACAGAGATAAAGAAGGAAGGAAGGAGAGGGAAAGAAAGAATAAGAACAAGAGAGAGGAAGAAAGAAAGGGAAGGGGGGGGCGCCGCCTTGATTCAGCGCCAGAAAAGAGCGCGAAGGGACCCAGGGGCAAAAAGCATTTCCCCGGCCCCAGCTGTTTGTCGGCGCTTTGTTGGCGCGGCGCTTCAGCAGCAAGGTCCCACTGCTGGGTCCCGCTGGCTGGGGCACTCGGCGGGCCACATGACGAGGTCTGGCGGGCCAGATTTGGCCCCCGGGCCTTGTGTTTGACACCCGTGCCCTAGAGCCTTCTCCCCTCCCCTGGTTTCCAGCAACTGGTGTTCAGAAGCATTGTTGCCTCCAACTGTGGAGGTAGAAGATAGCTAGTAGCCATTGATAGCCCTCTCCTTTGTGAATTCGTCTAATCCTCTTTTAAAGCCATCCAAGTTGGTGGCCACCACCGCCTCCTGGAGGAGTGAGTTCCATAGTATGGCTACGCGCCACGTGAAGAAGCATTTTCTTTCACCTGTCCTTAATCTTCCAACATTCAGCTTCCTTGGATGTCTGTTACGAAAGAGGGAGAAAGCGTTTCTCTGTCCACTTCCTCCGTGTCATGTGTAATTTTATAAACTTCAATCATGTCGCCTTTTACTCGCCTTTCCTCTAAACTAAAAAGTTCGAAACGCCAGAACTTTTCTTCATAGCCGAATTGCTGCATCCACTTGATTCTCCCCTTTCCCGAACCTTTCCAACTCTACAATATCCTTTTTGAGGTGAGGCAACCAGAACTGTACTCCAAATGCGGTTGTGCCATAGATTTGTGTAACGGCATTATGATATTGACTGTTTTATTTTCAATTCCTTTCCTAATGATCCCTAGAATGGAATCTGCCGTTTTTTCATGGCAACCTCATTACGTTCTTCTCCAGAAAACACATACAGACCAGATCCAGGCGCTTTTGGAAGAAACTGATAATAAAGTAAATAAATAATAATAATATGCCACCATCCTTTTTTTACATATTTACCACAGACATGCCAAAATGGCTTCTAAGAGGCTACATGTCAACCCAAGGAAGTTTTAACTAAGTTTGTTGTGAGGATTTCAGTATGAGGGATGTGAAAAATGAGCACCAATAACTGAATGCTCACAAACAGGATCAAAGCCATGTTTGATGTTGTTATTCTTCTTTTAATACTGTGTTTCAAGGTTGCCACTTGCGATTCCCTCCCCACCCCAATCTGCAGTTTCTCCCAACCCAGGTAATTTTGGACTCCCAGTAAAAATATAGGATGTTAGTCAACGCTAGTTCTGCTCAGAATAGACCCGTTGAAGTTAATAAACATGACCAACTTAGATTTATTGATTTTAATGGTTCTACGCAACCCTTATTGTCTCAGTCCAGATGTCTCAACAAATAAGGAATCAATCAAATTGTTGCATTAAATAAATCAGATGGCAATATGAGTTTGAAGTAGGTAGAAAAACCAGTGTTTCTTAACTGTTACTACAACGCTAAATGTTTTAGCATTTTGAAAATGCACATAACACACACAGATTTATTATCTCTGCGAAATATTACATAAGAAGGAGGATTAAACTTTAAAAGATGCTGCACCCTCCACTACTTCAGATGTGTTTCAACTTCTGAGGAAACACAACATGCATAATTTAGTTCTTAAACCAGAGCATCTATTGTGAAGCAGGACTTGCATCAAGCCAAGCTGTTTTATTTATTGATACTGAGGGCACAAGCCACACACACACACATACATACACACACAGAGACAGACAGACAGACAGACAGACAGACAGACAGACAGACAGACAGACAGACAGACAGACAGACAGACCCATGCAATGGAATCAAGGTAAGGGATTGATGCAAGACTGAGTGGTTCCATCTTCCATCCTTAGCAGGGCATGCGCCATGGGACAGCAAAGAAGAGTGACTTGTGGTCTGAGACCCTAGGTAAAGGGAAAAGAAGGGAGATCTAGATGGTCCGAAACTGGAACGACTTATGGAACTTGTTGAAGTACCTGGGAGACCCTGAGTCCAGGGGAAGGGGGGCTGAATTAGTTTTAAGTGTTTAAATGTTAGTATATTTATTTAAATTTATGGAAAATTCTTGGTAATAAATTTTAGGCTAAGGGGAGAAATAGAAGATAGAAGGATGGGAAATTAAATTTTGATCTGGATAAATTGATTAATTATTGGTGAAGAATAGATGGTGGTTTTAGAATAGAATATCTGAGTGATAGTGATAAAATGTGTTAGAATGATTTAAGATATAAAATGGAAATTGCTTAATTGGAATTTTAAAATGGACCCAGTGAGGGGGGAATTGAGGAAGTCAACAATGTTAAGTAAAAAATGCAATAATTGATTTTTTAAAAAAATGTTTTATTTTTGTTTTGTTTTGTTTTTGTTTTTGTGATTTTGCAATATTGGAAAATGAATAAAAATTATTGGGGGGGGGAGGGAAGGGAAGCACAGGAACACAGGGAGCAGTTGTACACGATTGTCAGGCCATTGGTTCCATCTGGCTCAGTATTCACTGACTGGCAGTGGCTGTCCAGGATTTCAGGCAGGAGTCTGCTACCGAGCTACAGCCCTTCTCAAGATTTTGTCCTACTGCTGCCCTGCTCCTCCCATAAAGCAACACCATCGGAAAGGAAACAGCACCACAGCTTTTCATGCACTAGGTAGTTCGCCTTTAATGATCATGTCTGGGATGGGGAGAGGGATCACTTCCGCAGAGCCATTCTTCTTTCTCACTGAAGAAACGAGAAATGCTTTAAGGTGCCGAGACGCGGGGATTGTGCTGGAAACTCCATGGCAATTTAAGTTATAGTTGTCAATAGCACACAGTTGACTATATTCACAGGAGGTGGAAGTGATGATATTGTAATAATACTCTCTGGCACCTGTATTGGATTTTCCTTAAGCTAGCAATTACTATTGAGTTTTATCCAACTGCTTCGTTGAATGACACCGAGTTGCTTTCACTAGGTGCCTTGCAGTATTCGTATAAAGCATTTAGCACATGTGCAAAAATGCAGACAGGTAGAATGGCAGTCACAAGATGCCATCTTATGGCCTGATTTCATGAGCCAGCTCACTGAAATTGATCTTAGAGATCGTGAACGTTATTTATGGAGCATGTATATATACAGTTCACAGAAGGGTGGGGACCCTTTTTGAGCCCCAGGGTCACATTCCGAGGGCCACATGCAAAAGCGGGTGGAATGTGACTTTTCCCTTTGTTCAGTAGCCTAGTTTCAAATCCCTCCCCTCCATCCTCCCTCCAAACAGGCAAGAGACATCAGGCTCTGGGGTGGGGGATCCTAAGGTTATATTTAAAAAACAAGGTAGATCCTGCAAGCCTGAATTCTACCCATCCTTGCCTTACATATGACAGCCACCAACATCCTAAAGTAGAAGCACCCATCTCTATACAGTATTATGTATAGTTTGCTGTTTTCGAGAACTGGCGTATTTCCAGCAGTGCATTGTGCGGATGGGGTTATGTACTATGCTTACTCTGTTCCTCTTGCTGCCTTTAGGAGAAAAATTCGGGGGTCACTCTGCTCTGGCTACTACTATTTCATTAATTAATATGCTGCATAATGCCCACGAGGCTCACAAGCAGTTTACAAAATGTAAAAAGCCAATTGCACAACGCAGGGCTTATCCAGTGCAATTTTTCTAGAAAAAGAGGTGCCGAAACTCACTATGAACACCACCCTCATTCTCTTAGAATGGCAGTGGCACCCACCAGAGAGGTGCCAGAACTGAGTTACTGTGAGTTCCCCCTGGAAAAAAGGCCCTGGGCTTATCCACTCTTACTGTACATTTTGCCTCGCTCTTTCAAAGCAGAGGTCTGCATTTAAAAGTTTCATCTCTATGCCTTTTTGCTTGCTTGCTTGCTTGCTTGCTTGCTTGCTTGCTTGTCCTGAGCTTTCCCTGTGAAAAGCTGCTCTTTAAAGCTGAATCGGAGCAAATGTCAACTCAAGTTTTCCGTGGATTGGCATTTGCCCTGACTGAGCTTTAAAGGGTGGGTTTTAAGCATGGATCATGCCTGGAAAGAGCAAAGGAAAGCTACGTGTGGACAAGCTCATAAACACTGAATATTTAAAAATACACCATAGTTTAAATACACAATGAAGCCACCCCATTAAAATATTAAAATATGAACATTTGCGATTTAAATATAAAGGTAAAAAAAGGTAAAGGACCCCTGGACGGTTAAGTCCACTCAAAGGTGACTATGGGGTTGTGGTGCTCATCTCGCTTTCAGACCGAGGGAACCGGCGTTTGTTTACAGACAGCTTTCAGGGTCATGTGGCCAGCATGACTAAACCGCTTCTGGTGCAACAGAACACTGTGACGGAAGCCAGAACGCACAGAAATGGCATTTACCTTCCCGCCACAGTGGTACCTATTTATCTACTTGCACTGGTGTGCTTCGAACTGCTAGGTTGGCAGAAGCTGGGACAGAGCAACGGGAGCTCACCCATTTAAATATACAACACAACAATCCCATCAAAAGAGCGCAGCAGTTAAAACAGGAGACTCTGGTCAAAAGATCAAGGAAATCACCGTGTGAACAAGTATGTCTTCAAAAGCTGGTAGAAGGCCAGCGCAAATGGAGTCTCTTGTATTTCAGAAGGGAGTATATCCCACAACACTGGTGTTCCCAGTGAAAAATCCCACCTCCACATCACCACAAGGCAATAATAAGTCATGATAAGACCAGCCAGATTCTATTTGCTCTACAAGGCAAGACATACTCGATATCCCTGCAACATGCTTCCAAAGTATGGCATCCCATATGCACAAGGATTTATCATTGTACAACAGGAACACACACCACTCGCCAAATATCCCCTAAATCTGTTATTGGGGTTTGCTCAACCCTTCAGAGCAGATTTTGATAGACATGGGGCGTGTTCAGTAGGAGGGCATAAGTCCCATTACACAAGCAGAAATCCTTGCGCTGACGGAACCCATTTGCTGGATACTGCCCATTCCTAATATATCATTGCTTGTGATCTCTCAGGCTACTTCCAGTTTAGTTGGCTCATAATCCCAGGCTGTAGGATGGTATCCTGCGACCATCATTGCAGCTGCATTTTTGTACAGATGCTAAACATTTTTTCATGAGGGCTGCAAATCAACCATTGAAAACCAATCAGTGTCACTTGGTGGTTCCTAGTCTCAGCCTGCGTCTCTCTACTGTTACTACTTAAGGATAACTGTAGTTAGACTGCCAATTTTCACCTCCAGAGTACAATTAATAACTTCATTGGCTGGATGTCCAATGATCAATTTGCACCTTTAAAGATGTGCGAGTTTTGTCACCTACATTGTTCAGCTTCTGGGCATTTCAGTAAAATCCGTGTACATATTTGGCTGTACTCAAATGTGCCATATGAATGGTGTCTTGCCAATGTGGGAATTTTTCTTTTCTTTTCATCCTCCACCCATATGTAACTTCTTCGTTTGAAAAATTGCCCTTTTCTATAAAGTATTTCTGGCAGAAGTAGTGGAAAATTAGAGCTTATAACCATGAGGTAAATTAAAACAACTGTGCCTTTTTTGTTTTCTCTGTTAGTAATGTTAAGAGAGAGAGAAATTACAAATCAGTCATGATTGTATATTACACCAATGTCTCCCACAGGGCCAGCCCTACTGTTACACATTTCATGAAAGGGCAGCAAATTGTGAGTTATTTTAATAAATTTATTATTGCGTTTTCACTCCCAGGGAAATAAGGTTATGGGAAATAAGTTTGTTACAACCCCCTCTGCATAGGATTCTCCATGAAGAACAACTTCTTCCTGAAGTTGCCATGATTTGGATTGTACCCTTAGTTAGTCATTGCATCTGCTATTCTTCATTGTCTGCCTACATAACTTTTTTGCTGCTATCAAAAGTAAGTAGTTCAATAATATTAAGGAGTCAAAGTTCGTCCTGAATCTTGTCATGTAGAGCATCTTCCCAATAGTTTGTTGATCTGTTGATTCTCCCATCAAAGATGATGACTATCTGCATAGTCAGAAGATACCCAAGTTTGTTAAACAATCCTAAGTATGATTATCACATGCACATCCAAAAGACAACACTTTACCAACTATGGAGCAGCAAACAAGACTGAAACGGGTGTAGAATTGCACCCTTCCAGACTTAAGAGCCATGCAAAATTGATACACAGATGCAATGAAATCAGCCAAACTAGGAACTTGCCTCGCCCTTCCTGGCTGGCAGAACACACCCACGCCCCATGAACAAAACAAGGGAAAATTAATTTTACATCTGAACACAGCCTATGAGATTACAATAGCCTAATATTTTTAGCAGCAAGGCATCTAGCAACTGCTGATTCCAATCGCCCAGAGGGAAAGAAGGGATGTTGTTTTTTTAAAAATGTTCTAAGAGCTGGCAGGCTGAAGTCATCAAAAGCCCCACAAATGTCATCCACCCTTTCCCTAAAGAGAGACAAATGTACAGTGGCTTCATCATACCCTCCATGTCTTCTTGGAGTTATACTGATACCCAGTGCCTCTTTCCCCAGTCACATCTTTTCCGTCAGATGATGTAGAGAAGCAGGAAGATAATGGCCAAAGACTTATGCCTTTGCAATGTCAGAATAATTGGCTATAACTCTAGACACACCCAATGGACAAAGCTCCTGGAAGCTGATCTGCCAGTTAAATCTGTCAGTCTGGTATAATGACAGTTCTGACATTGAAACATCTGGTGCCATTGCTAATTTTCTCCACTAATTCCTTACGTTTGCCTTTGGAGGCCTTTCCACACATGCCATGGTAGCAAGCCCAGGTTTGGCACTTGCTACTTGTTTGATAGGGAGTGGCATCCATTCCTGGTTCACTGGTGAGTTGAATCTCTATGATACATATATTTCCAAAAACACATCAGGCAGGGGATTTCCAGCACCACTTGCCAACTGATGTAAATGCAGAAAGGAATGTGTAAGGAAGAAACACCAGGTGAAAGCAGGACGGTGTTGTTGTTTTTATTCAAAGGATGCAATTCCAATGCTGATCGCTCTTTGTCGGCTTCCAGTCTCTTCCAGCCTCTTCCCAAACACAAATCAAAGTGAAGGGTGATCTCCTTTATAACCTTGAATCAGACTAACCTGTGGCCTTCCAGATGTTGTTGAATCCCAGCACCCAGCCAACAGGGCCAATAGTCAGGGTGTTGGGAGTTGAGGTCCAACCCAGTCTTGCAGGACTTAAGGTTAGTTGCCCCCACCTACATTAAATGATTTTGAAGCACGGTATTTGAAGAAAAGCATTATCCCTCATGTGCGTGCCCACTCACTACACTCATCAGCACATACTTTTGCCACATAAAGTTGATTTGGCTATTCTAGTTTCCATTCCAGTGGCACTGTGTATGAGAGAGAGAGAGCACTGTACATCAACTGCTTTTAAAATTGTTGTCGTATTTTGAACAACAGAAATGCAGTAAATTAATAAGCCCCTCCTCCCCAACTGGCATGAATCACATCGCTCCACCCACCCCCTTCTCTCTATTTTGGGGTTCGCTTGCAATTCATCACCAATACTTCCTGCGGGCTGGAATGCCATAGTCCAGTGATGGGCAACCTTTTGAGCTTGGTGTGTCAAAATTCGTCAAAAAAAACGAGAATAACTCGGTTGGCGTGTCACTTCGAGAAAAAAACCATAATTTTGCATTATTTATAGTTTAAATAACAAAAATGTATAATTGTTTCCTCTTTAAAAAAAGAAAAGGGGGAGGGAAAAATATTAAACTTTTTTTAAAAAAAATTAAATATATATATATTAAAAAAAGGAAAAAAAATAAGGCAACCCAGAGGTCTTTCCCAGTGGGACTCTGGGCTCAGGCCTTCCTCCAACGGGTCTGCCGCTGGGGAGGTGGGCTCGGGTTTGGCCTGTGCCTCCTCATGGCCCTCTTCAGCCCACCTCTCCCCTCACTCGGCTATGCTTGCACGGCGGAAGTCCACAAGGTCCCCAGAGATGCGTTGCCTGCAGCATTCTGCCGCCTGTTGGAAGTGAGGTCTCAGCATGTGGCCGCGTGTCACCGAAAATGGCTATGCGTGTCAGTGCTGACACGCATGTCATAGGTTCGCCATCACTGCCATAGTCCCATTGTTAATCCCATAGTTAAGGGACAATTGGAGTCTTTGGGCCTTTTCTCTTACTTCTATTCTTTCCCATAATAACATCCCACTCTTCTATGACAATCACAGAACAGAAGGAAATTATTATGGAACAGACTAAAAAGTACAAAAAAGGCCCAAAGACCGAACTGCCTATTAATCTGCTCAAAATATTTCCCTTTGGGAGAAATGTCGGCAGCTGCAAAGGAAGATCTAAATGCGCTTTATGTAGAGCCCCGCGCCAGCATCCCTTTCAAACACCAGCAAACGCAGCAATCCAGCACCGAGGCCTGTATGCGATCAGTTGACTACATTAGCTTGTTAGACTTCTGCGGTGCCCTTCATGGCGAATGATCACAAGGAACTTCACTGAAACTAAACTCCGGCGTTTACCATATGACAACAGAAAAAGAGAGTCGGAGAATAAAACAAATTAGTTTTTCAAGGCTAAGGCTTAAGAAATGCCCAGGGCTCTATTAACGACAGAAGGCTTTGCAGCTCTTTGCATGCGTGAGCAAATTTGTCGGAGTGCAGAGAGAAGCCTCTGTGTGTTTTCCCCCTCTTTCTTCCTTACAAGTTTGTATGCTGCATATAGATTTCAGCGGGGAGAAAAATAAATAAATTAGCAATTCACGCTGCATCACAGAGATTGTGCCTTCCAACTTCAAGCCTTTGGTGTTGGTGTTGCAAGTGACCTACATAGGAGAATTTCAGCACGGGTTGGGGCTGAGGGATAGATGTGATTAACACAGGTGACTGACTGACTGCAGGAAACAGAGAGACTGAAGTGGGGGGGAGCCAATATCACAATATATTTTTTTACAAACAGGACTTGGGTATCATTAAAATTTAAATATGGCTTTTCAGGCTTGATTTATTTAAGGAAACTGTTCCTTCCTGGCTTTGCTGAGGCAGTGTTTCTCAAACACGGTCCTAGGGTCAGTTTGCACACTGTTACCACTGGGTTATTACTAGAGCCTTGAAAAGAGTAGAGGCCATTTTGTGTGATTAGTCCTCACCTATCTCTACGTAGTCCTCACCTCTTTCCCCCTCACAAAAACAAAGGGTGGTCCTTTTGTTTGGGTTGGCAAAGATACTGGCAGTAAGAGCGAGCGAGCTGGAGAGTCCAGGAAGAAATTCTGTTTCGAGCCAGACTCAAACTGGAAGAGGATTGAGCCCTGTTGTGGACAAGTGTCCCATTGAGCCAGAGTGTGTGTAGCCAATGAACACACCGGGGTGGAAAGTCAAACAATTTATACAGCCATGGCAGAAGGCACAGATTAGGTTAACACGCAAAGAAACTGTGGAACGCAAGACACATATTTATACAGTCCCCATACATCGTTACATGTGAAGAACACGTGATCATAGATATGCTATGCTAAAGTCAAGCAGGTAATACCTAGTTGCTAATTAACACTGAGCATAGACATGGACCTCACAGGAAACACCTTGTACAGTGGTGGAGGAAGTGGGGGCAGGGGGGCGGATCGCCCCGGGTGCCATATTTGAGGGGTGACAAGAAGGCACCCCATGGGGGGCTCGCCGCGCCACCAACCTTCTAGTCAGTCTTCAGGGTTTAAGGGGCTTAGTTCCTCAAAAAGCAAGTTTTAGCAGGTTCGGTGGTAACTCTCTGTCACTACCTACTCCCTCCTGGACAATGCCTTTTCAACAATGCCAGGAACTCTACAACCGTAAAGTCTCTCTACAACCACCAAACTCTACAACCACCAGGAAACTTCTAACCTTCCAACCACAAGGCCTGTCAAAAGTGGACCAGTTGACTTTTCTTCTAAAAGCACCTTGCAGACAGCTAAATGGGTCATGCATCACATAAACTAACTGGGGGAGAAGCCATCATTATGGACACACATAGGGCAAGAAGGTCTCTCTAGCCCCTTCAGCCCAGCTCAAAATGGAGTGCAGTTTTTGAATGGGGTAGAGTGGTACCTCTGGTTAAGAACTTAGTTCGTTCCGGAGGTCTGTTCTTAACCCGAAACTGTTCTTAACCTGAGGTACCACTTTAGCTAATGCGGCCTTCTGCTGCCGCCGTGCCACTGCCACACGATTTCTGTTCTCATCCTGAAGCAAAGTTCTTAACCCAAGGTACTATTTCTGGGCTAGCGGAGTCTGTAACCTGAAGTGTCTGTTACCCGAGGAACCACTGTACCAGATTTTTTTCAATGAATCCGGGAACACTTTTCAACTTCAATGGATTTTGTATGGGGGCTGATTTGTAAATCCGGGGAAACAGGGACGTCTGGTAACCTTAGGGTAGAGTTAACATTTCAACGACACAGGAGAGTATTCAACTAAGTTTTCCTTGGAGCAAACTCACTGAAATTAATGAACGTCACTAAGTTAGGTCTATCATATCAATAGGTCTACTCTGACTAAAACCTAGCTAACTACAAACTGCACCCATACAAAAAGCAGAATTCAAGCTTTCGGTAAGACGGTTGTTCCATCAACACGAAATTTTCTGCTTGCCAGATGCTTGCCAGATGGAACAATCTCCCCTATCCTCTCTCCCTAACCAGAGCAGATTTGGGCAGGACATGCGGGGGGCACAGGAGGAAGAGGGAGGGAAGCCCCACTGCATTAACAGGACTAATTCCTCTGGTTCAACTAGCACAACTTAGTGAATCCAGAGCAGAATAGACCACCAGAGCACCAGGAGCTCTGGAGGCTGTTGATGGGGACACCATTTTAATACTGTACTTCACACAGTCCCATTAAGTCAAGGGCTTCCTCTAACTTCTCAATCAACAAAGTGAAACCTCTCTTGATTCAGTATCCTAAATGGTGTGTGTGTGTGTGTGTGTGTGTGTGTGAGAGAGAGAGAGAGAGAGAGAGAGAGAGAGAGAGAGAGAGAGAGAGAGAGAGAGAGAGAGAGAGAGAATTTCTGGCACCAACCTGCCAAAGGAACAACAATGTTCACTTCCTAATTATTTAACATGAGAAATGTGAAAAATCCCCTCACATCGTAGCTATACACTTGACAATTGTTTTCTCACTTCGGCAGCCAAAGAGGCAGGCGCAAGTGATGTAATCCCTTTAACAGGGTGTCTACGGTTTTCTGTTCAGCAGAAGGAACGTACAGTACTTTTTTACTAGTGCTGAAGCCACAAAAACAAAGCCAGGGAGGTTGTTAAAATAATGAACAGTTGAAGAACAAATTTAATTCCCTCGCAAATGCACTGCCTGCCAAAGTCATAGACATAACTACAGACGTCTTGTGGCTATTACCAGCTGGGCAGAGGAAAGGAACATGGCTTCTCTCCCCCACAGTGAAACTCGGTTAGCGTTACACCCATTACAAAATCTAGCAGTGAACTCAAGCATATAAATAGATCAGGGAACTTCAGCCCTTTTTCTTGCTCCCCGTACGCATGCATATGTGTCCTGTTAACTCAGCATCCCACTACGATTATGACTTCATGAGAAAAATCTGTTTTCTGCTTAAGGATGGAATAGATAGGCAGACACACTGCACAGGAGGTTTCCTTATATAGGGTAGTCTGCATTCACTGAGAGGCTGTGTTGCGCAATGGTTAGAGCATCAGAGTAGGAATATGAAGACCTGGATTCAAAGTCCCGCTTAGCTCAGACCTCCTCACATGTTGAGCTTCTCAATGACACTGGAGGTTGAACAATAGACTTGACAGCCCATTTCCACCCAAGGTAAGGCGAAGTATCCTCGCCTAGCCTGACAGGTCAGCTTACTCTATGGTATTAACCGTTTCATGTGTTCACTGGACTTAAGCATGCTAGTTATACAGTGGTACCTCTACTTACGAATAACTCTACTTACGAATGTTTCTACTTACGAATGGAGCTCCGTCCGCCATCTTGGATGCGGTTTAGATAGGATTTTTTCTACTTACGAATTTTTAGATAGGGTTGCTTCTACTTACGATTTTTTTCTCCCAATGCATTCCTATGGGATTCGACTTACAAATTTTTTCGACTTACAAATGTGTGTTCGGAACACATTAAATTCGTAAGTAGAGGTACCACTGTATAAGGCTGGCTATCCCAGACATTCAACCCCTGAACACAAAGATGGATCATTCAGCTCATTGTGGTTCTATTTTCTATAGAGAGCAGAAAATTTAATTCTTTTTCCTAATATGCACACATGTGTGTCCTGTTAAGTAAGCAGCCTGCTCTGATTATGCCTCCACAGGAAAATCCAGTTCTCTTATTGAGAATGGGGTGGATAACCATATTCCTACTCAGTTTCTGAACGGCAACCAGTGCGAAGCCTGCACTGTCACTTGCAAAGAAAGGTTGACAGGATGTCACAGCTGTAGGCAACTGCAGAAGGGGGAGGAGGCGGGAACGCCTTTTAAAGGCGCAGTGTTGCTCTACTCCCATTGGTCAGGCTGCAGAAGGCCCGGAAGCACTCCTATCCTGACCCTTCCTTGTCCTTCCTTCCAAAGAACAGAACAGAGGTGGAAGAGCAGTGCTCTTCAAATTAATGCCCTTTTCCCGCTCTGCAAGAACGAACAGCAGCAACAAGAACAAAGGAGCAAAAATGTTTCATCTGTGTTTAATTGCTCCTTGGTTTTAGTTCTAATGAGTTGGGGGGGGGGGGTTAAAACAATGAAATGAGCATGTGCCATTAATGGAACTCTGGGTCCTGATTTCAGCTGCCTGCTGACTTGGTTATTGAATTAAGACTGCCGTAAGAATAATAGAAGGGCTCGTCCTTGTCCCGATCATCTACATGTTTATTTAATTATCTGTCCAACTGACTCTCGAATAAATTGGAAACAGATGCCAGTTTTGCCCCCCCTTCATTCAGTAGCTTCATTAGCCGCCCCCTGCTGCCACAAGCATGCAAATCCACAACGTAATTCATATAACGCAAAGGAAAACAAAACTAACAGAAAAGCCCATTCCCACCCCCAAAGGACAAGCCAGCAATGCGTTGTAATGTAGTGAAAGTTCCTCTCCCCATTTTTACCTGTAAGAAGATGGCAGAGAAGTGGAAAATGAAGAAAGGACTTTTTAATTTGTGCTCTCCTTGTGATATAAGGTCTCTTGCAAAAGTCAGGATTTACTGGCAAAAACAGCCAGGACTCCAGTTGGTGAGGTAAGTTTCTGTCTGTCTGCTATTTTTCCAATGTTTTGCTTATATCATTAGTACTAGTAGTATTACCACATTTAAGTTGAATGTTTTGGCACATGTGCTTCCCCACCGCTCCCCACAACAGCCCTGTGAGGTAGGTTAGGCTGAGAGACAGTGACAGGCCCAACTTCAGCTCAGTGTGCTCAGTGATTAAGCAAAAGCGTTGCAGACAACGTAGCCAACACAACGTAAGCAACGACAAGAAGCAGCAGCGGAGCAAGCTGATTGGGTGCCTGGGGTGGCGTGCGGGACCAGCCGCACACAGGGGCAGGACCAGCTGGGGCAGGATGCTCCATGGGGCCTCAGAGGAGTCTGCCTGCCTCCTCAAACTCAGCCACCCTACAGTTGAGGGGAAGGTGGCGGGCAGATCGCTTGGGCAGTAGGCAGTCTGCACGCCCAAGCTACTGTGTCTCGTTTTGCTGCAGGCCCCAAGATGAGTGCCGCCCGGCATTTTGTCACCCCCCTCAGTGGTGACAGCTGGGGAGACCCACCACTACCGCACCCCCTTCCTCTGCCCCTGACAAGAAGAGCTAAGTACCAAAACAACCAGCGCAAACAATTAATGCAAAATGGAGATGAAATAAAGCCTTATCTAATATGCCATGGAGCAAACCCCATCCTAACTCCCACCAGACCATCTACTTCAGGCATCCCCAAACTGCGGCCCTCCAGATGTTTTGGCCTACAACTCCCATGATCCCTAGCTAACAGGACCAGTGGTCAGGGATGATGGGAATTGCAGTCCAAAACATCTGGAGGGCCGAAGTTTGGGGATGCCTGGGCTACTTGATAAGCTAAAGCAAGTCGGAAAAGCTGGAACAAGTTTATTCCAAGTCTGAGAAATGTGTGGGCTACAGAGCTGGACCGAGACCTTTTGGTGCCTTGGGGAAAACATGCCACCAAGTGCCCCCACCCCAGATACAGGCCACCACTCCAGGACAGTGGGAGATGACCAGTGGCCATGCAGCCACTCTCTCCCCACCTTTCTGCTAAGGGTCTTAGCAAAAAAGGGGGCATTCAATGAGGCATTGCTGCTGCTCTCCCTGTCTTCAGCTTCCAGCTGCATCTTCGGTTTACCCAAAGCTAAGCCACAATTTGCCACCAAGGAGGCCAGATTGGGATCTCCCACCTACTGTGGTGCATGCCACCCAAGATAGGTTGCCTCAGATCACTCCATTGATGTGCCAGCCATACTAGGGCAGCAAGCTAGGTTAGGGGTTGCATTGCACACCACACCTTTGTAACCACTTTCCACCCCTCAGAATTTGCCACCTGAGGTAGCTGCCTCAATATGCCTCATGATAGTGCTGGGCCTGCCAAATATTTTCCTCCTCCTCCTTTAATCTCCTCACCCCAAAATACTATGGATTGTATTCAACATAGCACTAAAGCTAACATTGTGTCAGTGCAAGGGTTTTTTCCTGGCGCAGCAGGACTTCCCCCTCTGCTCCCCTCCATGCACCCCTTAACCCTCTGGAGGAGATCTAGGGACAGGGCAAAGTACACACAGTGGGAGGAGAGAGTAGAAAGTCCCACTGTGCTAGAGCCTCTTCTTGTGCTTGTGCAATAATTTAATAGAATGCTGCCCAGAGATAGAAAGGGCAGGAGATGGAATCATTATCAACCTCCTCATTTTATTTGCATGCTGCCTTTCCATAGTTAAAACAAGGTGGCGTACAACATGAAATGATTTGCATAGTTACAAACATAACAAAAGTAGTCATTTGCAATAAATAAAACACATCAAAACACGCCCAAACTGAACAATTTCCACATAAATCATAAATCGTAGTAAGATCTAACTAGAAAGGTACAAAAATTGAATGTCAATAACAGCAACAAACTCCACTAAACAATGCCCCTGCCCAATAGTCTGTTCAACAGCCTCAGCTTTTGTAGCTGGAGTCAGTCCTAGGCCAGGTGGGAAATGGCCTGCAAGGCAAGAAACAGGTCTTCCAAGACTCACAGCCAAGAAATCCAGCACTAACAGAAGGGGAAGGAAAGGGATTCCTGGAGAAAACTGTGGGTATAGACTGCTGGGAGCTGTGGTTTGTTAAGGGTTCTGGCAACTGGATCTCTGCGAGATGTAAACTGCAGCTCCCAGAAATCTTTAGGGGGAAGTAAGAGTGCTTTTAGGGGACGCGGGTGGCGCTGTGGGTGAAACCTCAGAGCCTAGGGCTTGCCGATGAGAAGGTCGGCGGTTCGAATCCCTGCGATGGGGTGAGCTCCTGTTGCTCGGTCCCAGTGCAAGTAGATAAATAGGTACCGCTACAGTGGGAAGGTAAACAGCGTTTCCGTGTGCTGCTCTGGTTTGCCAGAAGTGGCTTCTTCATGCTGGCCACATGACCTGGAAGCTGTACGCCGGCTCCCTCGGCCAATAATGCGAGATGAGCACCACAACCCCAGAGTCGGTCACGACTGGACCTAATGGTCAGGGGTCCCTTTACCCTTTACCTTTAAGAGTGTTTTTAAATGTTCAATGAACATGCTTTAAATGTATGGTGCAGATGTGACCAACATGGTGCCCTCCAGAGATTGCTGAACTCCATCCCTTGCCATTGGCCATGACGGCTTGGGCCAATGAGTTGTAGCCAGTAACATCTGGATTTCACCATGTTCACTACTGCTGGACTAGACAAGAATGTGCTAGATCTGACCTGGTGTGATGCAGCTTCCAGTGCCTTTTCCATCAGCAAACTTTCAGTGGCGAACTCTGTGGGGCAGAGAGCTGCTCTTTGTTTGTGTGGGTGTTATGCTGTACATCAGCTTTTGCCAACCTGGTAACTTCCAGATGTTTGGGACTCCAACTCCCATCAGCCCCAGACAGCGTGTGCCAATGGGAGTTGCGGTCCAAAACATCTGACGGAAACCAGGTTGGTGAAGGCAGCTGTACATTGATAGCCCTATATAAACAAGTGTATCCCACCACGAGAGGCTCCCTTAGGGACACTAATTCAGAAAAAGTGAAAATTGCCTGCGATAAATGCACTCAGATGAGAGGCTACAGATCGAAAGAGGGATTTCCTCAAACATTTGCTAGTGGGTGGTTTTTTTTGTTTGTTTGTGTTTTTTGCAGTTTTCAAATACAATTGGGGTGAGATTTTGCACGGGTTTTTGAATAAGTGCATTCCATTGTTTAATGCAGTAATTAAAGTGATGATACAAGTTAAATTGTCAGCATTGTGCAGCGCTGTTCTGGTATTCAATGTTTGCTGAAAAACCCATCACAAAGAAAGACCCAGCTCATAAGTGTGCCAGGCTAGATGTTTAAAAATGATTATCATAAGGAAGCATTTGCTTTATTCTCTTTCTATCAATAGAATAGATTTGCCATTATTTATACATAATGCGAGTCTATATTTAGGTATGAATGCAAAAGGCAATAGGCAGTAGGTTCAATTTCATAATGGCCTTTTTTCGCATTTAATCGACCTTCCTGTTTGAAAACATGTAATTTGTGCGGGAGATTCCATAATGTCACAAGCCAAGGCTGCAATCCACAAAGAGAAATTATCATTTGGGGTCCCAGCAATCTCCCACTCAGATAACAATATCTCTGCAAAATGGTAGTGCGGGGAATAAAAGTCGCAGGGAACAATCACAGTACTTAGCATTTATTAACTGACAAAAGGGTGCAATCCAGGCCCATTAAAACCAATGGGAGTTTTGTCACTGGCTTCAATGGGAGGTAGATTGCATCTCAAAACCCCATGTTGTAAAGGTGATACAAATCGTGGAGATTATCCAGATTATTTCCCTCTCTCCACCCCTCAACTGAAATCCACAAAAGCAAAGAAATACCAGCTACACTGACAGATAGCATTAGGGAGAAGATCACCATGTGCTTTATCAAAATCACTGTAGTTTACATATTGCACAGTGGATAGAGCGCTAAGTAGTCATGTACAGAGCTCCAGGTAGAAACTTCACTAATGCTTTTCGGTCCCCAGGCACCAGATTTGCATAGAAACTACATCTACCTGTTCAAATTTGGTCTAGTTCGATTGGGACTGCCCTCCCTTCCATGGTGCCAATTGCTCATTTCATTTTGAAAGCTGCTGGTGTTGTTTCACTTGCGGTTTGCATTTTTTTTAAAGGACTCAGAAACAGTGTGGCATCGTCGCAAATGTGTGTACCATTACGCTAATGAACATTATCTGGCATAGAAAAAACTGCAATATTACAGGAACACCAAGTTGGGCTTTCACCCGTCTCTTTCACTTGCTGTTGCACCACAACATGGATTTTGTAGTCTTATAGCTGTATAAATCATTTGCCATTCTTACATGTGCAATTATTGCACATTAATGTGCAAGAATTATATACCAAGGTCTACAAGTTTAAAATGTTTTGAGTGTTCAAAAGGTTGGGCATTCACAAATTTGGTTTCACTCACTGTTGCACTTCGTGATTGATTTTGTACAAATATTTGCAATTCTTTCACACACACGATAATTCGTGATGATACTTGACTCATCAGATGATGAGTATGACAGATCTGGACCCCCCCCCCCGAATTTCTTCATTCAGAAGCAGTAGATTCACACCATTAACCCCGAATACTGCTTCTTTCTTAGATATAACAACATAACTGTTTTACACAGCGTCATAATTGTCAAAGCTCACCACTTCTGCACTTAGTAAAATGTGACCTCTCATTCAAACGCACACATACCTGGTTGCATTTGTCTGAACCTTTACACTAAAGCAATAACTATGTAATTACATATTTCTTCATCTTTTTATCAAAGGTCTTCCTCAAGGACTTGCCAATGGCATTCTAAAAACAACCAATAAAAGCATTTCTTAAACAGAAAAGTGTGTGCATTGTTTCGTGTAGCTGATCTATCTTTGACTCCGCTATACATCTAATCGGCAAAGCATATATACAAATAGCCAGCCAGCCAATGTTCAAATCCGCCTGTTACGAGTGCTTTTGTTTTCTTTATATAAAGAGTCAACATCCCTGTCTCACCGGGGGGGGGGGGGGACCTATAGCAACCTGACTTTTGAAAGCCCGGAGCTGATCATAAAATCCCATTATTTAAGTGGTACGCACCAGCTAGAAACTCGTGCAGTAACTTACCCTGTTTGCAATCCCCCCCCCCCAATTTTGTTAGACTCTGTGGAGCCATGAATCTATCTTGTCTTTAAAAACCTGAAAAGGGGATCGAACAGGCTGTCACGGGGGCAGGTGGGGGCAGGGGAGAGTCTTGAGAAAAAGAAAAAAAGAATATAATGCTAAATTTATGTGCCACAGGAGTAACATATCAGGGCCTCTGGCTGATTAGAGCCAGATGTTGGTAACAATGTTGGCGTTATGGTCCAAGCGCAGGTGAGGGAATAGCCCCCTCCCCAGGACCTTCCGCAATCAGACTGCTGGTTTCTCCTGGCGCTTGGTTCAGACGTCCCTGTTCGCGCCACAATAGCATTGTTGTTCTCCAGCATTAGATCGTGTGTCATGTAAATTAAGTTGAATATATCGTTTAACTTGACAAGGTGATTAAGGCCAAGGATACATATGTTTGGCATTATAACCCAGCCAAGGTTAAACAATAATCATATTAATAGTAGGGGCAGGAAAGGAGGGGGGGGGAAACGGCCCTGATACTTCTTACGATACGAATATGTTCTTGGTTGGTTGCATTGTTATTGTTATTATTAATGGCTTATCGGGAGATTATCGCATTCTTATTTCCATCCAAACAAGACACGGTATTAATCCGGCCTGGGACTAGAACCATAATGAAAGTCAGACCCGGACGAAATGCTTGTACATTCTCAACCGGGCGGCTTTATACATGGAGAACTTGACAACCCAAGTGGTTTACTCCCTTTCGCCCCCGTTTGCGGCTCCCCGGTTTTACATCCGTCTTCCTTACCTTTTCCTCGTTAGTGTAAATGATCGGTGCATTTGCATCCCCTTTCCAATGGAGGAGGAAAGGCAGTCCGCTCCGAGGCAATGAATCTGCCTCATCAGTGCCAAGCAGAGCCTTTCCACCTCCTCTGGGCTTTGGGATATTTAGAACATTGCATTGGCTCACTAAAACATATTAAGGGCCCCATTAACTAAAGGACCTCTTCTTTCTCTCTCCCTCCCCCCCCACCCTCCATCTCTATATGCACACTTCTCATTAGTGTCAGTGAAGGGTTATGATTGGCTATGAACACAACCAGGCTATATCTCTATCTATCTATGCTATATGATCACTTTCGGGGGGGGGGGAGTTTCGTCTGGGTTAGAACTATAGGGATGCATTTAAGTTTCAACGGAGCCTTGCAGAATAAAGCATGAAACAGCTGAAGAAGTTAATGAGGCAGTTGCACACAGAGGTGTGAGTGAAACTTTGCTTATTTCAAAATGGATAGGGAGGCAATTTTCCGTTTAGTTTGGGAAAGTGTCATGTGCTAGGGGGACACTAGTTGTGGGGGATGTTTTTTGTTTGGCCCTCCAGATGCAGAACTGCAACTCTCATCGCCCCCTGGCCATTGGCCGCGCTTGCTGGAGCTGACAGGAGTTTGGAGGTCAGCAACATCTGGGGGGCCAAAAAGGCTCCCCACACCTGTTTGACACAACAGCTAAAAGTTACCTAGCCTTCGTCAGTGCTAATTACCTGCCCCCACAAATGCTCATTCCCAAGGCACAGTACAAGCTGGTCCAGTGGTTCTCAAACTTTTTTAACCACTGAATTCGAGCAAACGGCAATTGGGTTTTCTGCAGATTGCTCCAATGCAGCAGTAAAATCCTGGGCAAAGTGCCAGGACAAAAATAAACCACTCAGGGCTTATCCTGCTTTTGCCCTATTCTTTCTAGGGACAGGTCAGTGCTCTAAAGGGGTCTAAGCACCCTTTTTTCTTTTTGCTCCAGAGCTTTCCCTGCAAAAACTCACCCTTTAAACCTGAATTGGAGCAGATGGATATTGAGGTTTGCCATTTGCTCCGATTCAGGTTTTAAAAGCGGGTTTTTGCAGGGAACGCTCTGGAGCAAAGAAGAAGAAGGTGGCAGTGCACTTGAACGCAGAGCTTTAAAATACAGACCGTGCCTGGAAAGAGGGGAGGAAAGTTAAGTATGGATGATCCCGTACATCAAGAATGTCAACTAGGTGTTTTGGGGACACTTGGTATTTTCCAGCCTTCATCTGCCTTGCAAAGTTCTCATGAGGATAAAGGTAAAGGATCCCTAACAGTTAAGTCCAGTTGCAAACGACTCTGGGGTTGCGGCACTCACCTCGCTCTATAGGCCAAGGAAGCCGACATTTGTCTGCAGACAGTTTTTCCGGGTCATGTGGCCAGCATGACTAAGCCGCTTCTGGCGAAACCTTCCCGCCAGAGTGGTACCTATTTCTCTACTTGCACTTTGACCTGCTTTCGAACTGCTAGGTGGGCAGGAGCTGGGACCGAGCAACGGGAGCTCACCCCGTCGCGGGGATTCGAACCGCCGACCTTCCGATCGGCAAGCCCTAGGCTTTGTGGTTTAGACCACAGTGCCAGGATACAACATGTTTATTTTAAAATGCTTATATCTTGCTCTTCCATTTTAAAAAAATAAAGAAGGAAATGTGGATAGAGGCTCACGAAAATATTAAAATACAGATGAAAATGAATAATAAAATGCCATAAAAACAATCAACTGGCCAGAACCACCCAAAAGCAGAATGAAGTCACGCCCAACAACAGTTGCAATCAAAATAGGAAAACATAAAAGCCGGTTGATAACAAAGCAGTCAGAAAATGCCTGAAACGTCCTTTGAAACAGAAGGGTGTTGACATGACGCCGGAAGGCCAGGAGTTGCTCAGGGAGGGGGGGGAGATGGATCCCCACTAGGAGAAGGAACTCCAAAACCTGGGTGCAATCAATGGGGGAAGGCTCAGCGGCAGAGCATGATTTGCACGCAGGTCCCAGATTGAATCCCCAGCATCGCCAGGTAGGGCTGGGAAGGTCCCTGCCCTGCAACCCTGGCAGTTGGTGTAGACAACACTGAGCAACATGAACCAATGGTCTGAGCTTGCAGAGGCAGCGTCCGGTGCTTTTCTAAATTCTGGAACTGAGAATGCTTAGAGTAGCCTGCAGTGGGTTTTCGCGCAGAAGAACTGTGCATTCCATTCAGTTCTGATAACCAAGAGAAATTATTAGGCTCTGACTCTGCACAAGCCAGGTTCCCCCCCCCTCAAAAAAAAGGTATGTTCCTACATACGTTCCTGAAAAGCTCTGTATTGCTGGCCCGCTTAACTTCTGAGGGCAGATGGACACAGAGCAGGCCCACCCTGAGCTCCAAGGGGGGGAAAGGGCAAGATACAGAGGCAAGACATAATTCAAACATAGGTGTGGCACACTTCCCCACTCCATGCAGCACTGTGGTGGGAGAGCGGGCCATTACTGGGCCTCCCCCCTTGATTTCGGAATCCAATTAGGTTCAGAACGGAGGAAACCTGAAGAAATGGCACTGATAATTATGAACAGGCTGGAGCGTTTGATGTATCGCAGCTGTCTCCAATGCAATAAACTATTGACAATTTCATTTCCCCCAAAGCCAGTTCAGCATACCAAGAGACTACAGAGGGGAAAAGGAAGGACTGCCCAATTTATGCTCTGCTGTAGCAAAAGCCCATTGAGGTAGATGGAGGGCTTTCAAGGATAGCATCCTTTTAAAAATTATTATTATTAAATTTGTTAGTCGCTTCATCTTGCCCGAGGCAACCCAGAGCAACGGTACAACCATCCTTGAGAGCCGAACAGAGCCAATTCGCAGGTTGCTTTAAGGAGACACCTGAAAAATGTAAAATGCATAGACACACTTTGAGAGTTTCTTTTTACAATCAAGCGGTGTGTAGGTATTATGAAATAAATAAGTAAAATGAGCATATTTGCATGGCCAAGAAGTTCCCTGCTGAACAGATGCCACAGATGGCCAGTCAAGGCTTGACACTGTGTAATGAGAGTGAAGTTGCCCCAAGTATTTGGAATTCGATTTATGGAATCGGAGAAAAAGACCAAAGGCTCTGTATGCAGAAGGTCCCGGTTTCAATCCCAGCAGCTCCAGGTAGAACTGAGAAAGACTCCCGTCCAAGACCCTGGAGAGACCTTGCTCTCCCATCTTCCTAAACCAGCCATTTCCAACTTGGTGTCCTCCAGATGTTGTTGCATCCCATCACTCCTGACCATTGGTCCTGCTGGTCCTGTTGCCTTTGGCTGGTGGAAACAGGCATCCAACAACATCTGCGGGCCTCCAGGTTGGAGAAGCCTGTCCTAAAGCGTTCAAATCCACTTGATGTGGGGCAGGATCCTGGGCGTAGCCAGGATTTACGTGGGGGGGGGGCAGGACACCCACCCGTCACCATCCTCTGTCTAGCAGATTCAGAATGAAATGTCTCAACAACCATTGTTTTTAATTTCTTTATTTTGACCCCAAGCGCTCAGAAAAATCTGTCCAAATCTTTCTACAATTTATACTTTTAGCTAAGAAGAGACATCACCTTGCCTACAAAGGGCCATATAGTTAAAGCTATGCTTTTCCCAGTAGTGATGTATGGAAGTGAGAGCTAGACCATAAAGAAGGCTGATCGCCGAATAATTGATGCTTTTGAATTATGGTGCTGGAGGAGACTCTTGAGAGTCCCATGGACTGCAAGAAGATCAAACCTATCCATTCTGAAGGAAATCAGCCCTGAGTGCTCACTGGAAGGACAGGTCCTGAAGCTGAGGCTCCAATACTTTGGCCACCTCATGAGAAGAGAAGAATCCTTGGAAAAGACCCTGATGTTGGGAAAGATTGAGGGCACTAGGAGAAGGGGACGACAGAGGACAAGATGGTTGGACAGTGTTCTCGAAGCTACGAACATGAGTCTGACCAAACTGCGGGAGGCAGTGCAAGACAGGAGTGCCTGGCGTGCTCTGGTCCATGGGGTCACGAAGAGTCGGACACGACTAAACGACTACACAACAACAACAACAAAGCTAAGTATTTTTATGTATTTACGTGATGGGGGGCAGGGCAGCTGCCTCTTGCTCCCCCTAGCTATGCCCATGGGCAGGATATAACTTTAATACAATATAAGTGTGTTTGTGTGTGATATTTTATTGTGCTGAGTTTGTCCCATGTAGGCAGGAGTGGGGTTGGGGGGCGTTTTCAAGGCAGCCCTATAGAAAGCAAAGGGCGTGAAAGGAGAAGGATATCAGCGTTTGCTTTCTGCAAAGTAAGACATCCCGTAAAGCTGGCCGAAAAGAGCAAAGGTCCTTTGTCTTGTTGCAACAAGCACCCCTTACCTGACAGGTGGGACCTAATGAAAAGCATAAGCCTGCCTTTTGCACTGAGGGCCTTTCTTTCAAGTGTAGACAAAATACCTCTCAGAGCACACACAAGAATTCAGACGCAAGCCACCATCTAATGCAGCGAGAACTTACCCGCACCGGTTTGGCTTTAATGAGTCCTATCAAAGGAATCAGGAAGGCCCACCTCAAACAGACCCCTCCACATATAATCACAAAGCATACTGCCTTGGCTGTTTACATTTAAGGGCCATTCGCTAGGCAAGCCCGAGCGGTGAACAATAGGATTATTATGCTGAAAACTTGAGCAAATCTACCCCACCTTTCATCAATACCTTTTTTTATGAACCAAGGATTCCGTGGGGATGAATAGCATTATTCTACAAAGCGTTGCTGGGGGACAAAAAAAGAGGGGCCATTGTTAGCCGCACAATGGCTTTACTGATAACCGAATAGACGAGGTTGGATTGGGGGGGGGGGAGCGTAGAGGCATATTTCATTATTGCCAGCAAAGAAAAAAGCAAAGAGGTCTGCAAACAGGCAGAGAGGAAGGAATATGCTTTTAGCGAGCCTCTCATCTAGTTAAAAAATAACTAGCCTGCATGGAGGTAGCTAAACACAGGCAATGACTGATGTACGATTTCCTCACACTTCCCCCCCCCCAAACCCGCAGAGTTATCGTGTGCTGACAATTTAAAAAAACAACACGCGCAACCTTTGTTTTCTTTCAAGTTAACAGCTCTGTGATTGCATAATAGCATTTGATTCATTGATACTTTCTTTAAAAGGGATATCAGAGAAACATTTTGATTGGCATCAGCACGTTTTGGTGGTGGTGTTTTTCCCCCTGTGAGCTGCAGTTTTATTGCAGCCTCGTCAAGTTGTTGTTGTTGTTGTTGTTGTTGTTAAGATTTATAAAACGCCCTTCATCGTAAGATCTCATGGTGATTCACAGAATAAGAAGCAGGAGAAAATCAGGTAAATAATTAAAACAAAACAGTAAAACAATAAACCCCTTCCCAGAGACACATTTAAAAGGCTGTAGGATATTAACCAACCCAAGGCCTGGTTGAAGAGGAACATTTTCCTTCCTTTGGCTGGGTTTCTACATTTCCCATTCTTCTGACAGGCAGAAATTCAGCAGTTGGGGAGGATATGAGTCACTGAAATTAATGTGCATTGCTAACTTAGATCCATAAATTTCACTGGGTCTACTATGACCAGCATTGGAAACAACCCATTGTACTGGATTGCTTTGAAGTACCCGACTTGTCCCATATTTTGCCTGACCTATCCCTTATTTTGCCAGACTAAAGGTGACGATTCTACCCATTTAAGGCACATGATTTTCCTATGATATGGAAATTGCTAAGGATGATTTATAGTGAAACACAGTAAGGGGGGGGGGGCGAGGAAGTCATCAGAATGTGAAGAAATAAGAATTATAAGTATGATTTTTTTGTATTTCTCTTTTTTTGTTTTTGTTCCTTTTTATTGTTGTATTTTTTGTATTTTGTTGTTTGTTATTGTATTATTTGGAATTGTTTCTATGTGTATGTTGTGTGCTTATATTTAAAACGAATTTAAAAAATTGGGGGAAAAATAAAGCACATGATTTTCCTGAGAACTGCAGCTTTTTAAAGCATGCTAGGCATTAGGGAAAACTACAGCTCCCAAGTTTCTTTGGGGGAAGCCATTTGCTTTTAATGTGGGTATGCCTTAAATGTTTAGTGTGGATCTGCCCATGGTTAAGTTGGGCTTAAAAGTGTTAGTTTTGCCTTGAGAACGTCTGAAATGAAGAAAATGGACCTGCTGTTTGTTGGGGCAGATGTTTCCCTCGGCTTTGTTTTCTTTATGAACCCCCTTTATGAAAGCTTGCAATGCTCCATCACCCAGCCATTAAAGTCTGCTCCCCCGTCTAAACTATTCGGTGCATTAGGAGGTTTTTGGTTTACAGTAGTTTCGCAATACATTTCCAGTGAAATCTCTTCGGCCGTCCTTGTACTGCAAGAGTGTAAAACAATTTAATTGGCTGCGGCATCTTTTAAGGGTTCGCTGTAACTTATAAAAATGTGCCGGGCTCTCCTGGTCCAAGGTGATTATTTTGTGTGCACGGACCCTGTATTTCCTCGGTCAATACTGTACTCAACTGTACTTGAAAAAAGCCACATTCTGCCTTTCAGGTTTTGTTTCCACACTCTCCCCTTTCCACACGTTCCAAGTGCAGCTGCATACGATTGGCTCCCCATGTGAAAAAGAGAGAGCAGAAGATTCATGGCGTGTCTTATGATCAACTATTTATTTTTCAGAGATGCAGGTAGAGTGGGTAGGAAGCAAGCAAGCAATGTGTTCAGGCAGCACTAGCCTCAGACTAACCTTAGTCCAGAACCATTATTTCCTGAATTTCCAATACTTAGGCTGTGCGTGTTGTTGATGATATGGTCAAAACACCATCATCCGTGCACGAGAGACAGGTTTCAGCAGACTGGGGGAACCCAAGGTTTGTAGTGATACAAACATTTTGGGGGGAGGCAGGATCTAAAGTGAAAACCCCCAAAAGCACAATATCAGGAGCTGGAGTCAGGCGTAGGTCAACAACGAATCAATAAAGCACATGTCAGTGAAGTTAACTCTTGATTCAAAGAAACAAAACAACTCAATCCTAGTTGAGTTCCAATAAGGTAAAGGTAAAGGGACCCCTGACCATTAGGTCCAGTCGTGACCGACTCTGGGGTTGCGCGCTCATCTCGCATTATTGGCCGAGGGAGCCGGCGTACAGCTTCCAGGTCATGTGGCCAGCATGACAAAGCCACTTCTGGCGAACCAGAGCAGCACACGGAAACACCGTTTACGTTCCCGCTGTAGCGGTTCCTATTTATCTACTTGCATTTTGACGTGCTTTCGAACTGCTAGGTTGGCAGGAGCTGGGACCGAGGAACGGGAGCTCACCCTGTCGCAGGGATTCGAACTGCTGACCTTCTGATCAGCAAGCCCTAGGCTTTGTGGTTTAACCCACAGTGCCACCTGGGTCCCTAGTTGAGTTCCAATAGGTCTTGCCAATAGGTCTTGCCCCAATAATGCAGTTGTGAGAAGGTCCTTCCTGCCATTCTCCCGGTCCCCTCTGCTGCTCCATCCTTCCCAAGCATCCTAAGGCTCTATCATCTCATCTCTCATCGCTCTGCCCTCTTCATTTCTCTGCATTTCTATGAGACCGGGGGTGGGGGGTACAAGAGCTGCTCACAGCAAGAGGGGAAGGACTCCCTGGATGCTTCAAGCCTGCCTCATCTCTGCCTCTTGGGCTTTAGAAAATCAGATTGGTCTGCCATGATTTGTTTTTGAGAAACCCGTGCTGGGTCTTAGTAATCACAGCACCCATTTCTAAATGCTCACAGACCGACTGTTGAGTTATCTGTTCTAGGACCTTCCCTGGTACTAATGTCAAGTTCACTGGGTGGTAGTTACCTGGATATTCCCTTCCCCCCTTTTTGAAGATGGGGGCAACATTTGTTGGCCTCCAGTCTGTAGGGACTTTCCCTGTTCTCCAAGAATTCTCAAAGTTCATAGACAAAGTCTCTGAAATTACATCCGCAAGCTCCTTTAGTACCCTTAGATGCAGCTCATCAGGCCCTGGAGGTTCAAATTCGTTTAAAGTAGCTAGGTGTTCCCATACTACCTATTTTCCTACCTTGGGCTGCCGTTTCCTCCTTACACCATTTATTCTATTATCATTTATTTATTCTGGCCCACTTCATACATGCAAACTGGAGTGTGATTGTCACTGAAAAACCAACCACAACAAGACAACACAGTCGTACTAGTCAAGGCATGGCCAAACTCGGCCCTCCAGCTGTTTTGGGACTACAATTCCCATCATCCCTGACCACTGGTCTTGTTAGCTAGGGATTATGGGCGTTGTAGTCCCAAACAGCTGGAGGGCCAAGTTTGGCCATGCATGTCAGCACAAAGCCTCTTTTTTTTACCTGGGTATCCTTTTTAAATACCCACACTGCATTTTGCATGCAAAAAATAGGTCTTAGGCCCATGAGAAATGTGCAGTAATTGGATAAATTGTGTTTCAAGCTTCATGCACACAACCCCCCAAGAGGAAAAAAAAACATGAGGAGCGAGCAGGTCCAGGTCCAGGTCAGGCAGCTTCTGGGACCACGTCGTTGATGCCTGCACTGAGCCCTCCAGCTCCAGGCAGCAAGCTGCTACTTTAATTACCCACAGTAGTGTTGCTCTAACAGCTGCTTCCTCCCTGGAGCTGATCAGAGGGCCACCACCAAGTAAGCCTGCCAGAAGCTCTACTGATACAGAGGACACTTTGCAGAAGAATTACTTGACTTTTTATAATAATAATAATAATAATAATAATAATAATAATAATAATAAAGCATTTATACCCTGCCCATCTGGCTGGGTTTCCCCAGCCACTCTGGGCAGCTCCAAACAGAATATTAAAACAGAGTAAAACATCAAACATTTAAAACTTCCCTAAACAGGGCTGCCTTCAGATGTCTTCTAAAACTCAGGCAGATGTTTATTTCCTTGACATCTGATGAGAGGGCATTGCACAGGGCGGGCGCCACCACCGGTAAGGCCCTCTGCTTGGTTCCCGGTAACCTCACTTCTCGCAGGGAGGGAACCACCAGAAGGCCCTCGGAGCTGGACCTCTGTGTCCAGGCTGAACAATGGGGGTGTGTGGAGATGCTCCTTCAGGTATACTGGGCCGAGACTGTTTAGGGGTTTAAATGTCCACACCCACACTTTGAATTGTGCTCAGAAACGTACTGGGAGCCAATGTACGGTAGGTCTTTCAGGACTGGTGTTATATGGTCTCGGCAGCCATTCCCAGTCTAGCTGGCGCTTTCTGGATTAGTTGAAGTTTCCAGGTCACCTTCAAAGGTAGCCCCACATAGAGCGCATTCCTGTAGTCCAAGTGGGAGATAACTAGAGCATGCACCATTCCGGTGAGACAGTCTGCGGGCAGGTAGGGTGTCAGCCAGATGGAGCTGGACGGAACTCTGAGGCACCCCACAAGTGAGACCCCGGGAGTCTGAACACTTATCCCCCAACACCACTTTCTGAACATGGCCCAGGAGGAAGAAGCAGAACCACTTTGTAACAGTGCTCCCAGCTCCCAGCCCCTCTAGCCCATTTGGTAGGCCTTAGGGAAGCCAGAATTCACAAATCTCTGAGTACTGTTGTTGTTTAATTGTTTAGTCGTGTCCGATTCTTCGTGACCCCATGGACCATAGCACGCCAGGCACTCCTGTCTTCCACTGCCTCCCGCAGTTTGGTCAAACTAATGTTGGTAGCTTCAAGAACACTGCCCACCCATCTCGTCCTCTGTCGTCCCCTTTTCCTACTGCCCTCAATCTTTCCCAACATCAGGGGCTTTTCCAGGGAGTCTTCTCTTCTCATCAGGTGGCCAAAGTATTGCAGCCTCAGCTTCACGATCAGGGCTGATTTCCTTCAGAATGGACTCTGAGTACTAGGGCTGGGCAATATCTGGTTTTCAACATTGTGATATATCACCAGCCGAACATCACATGATGTCTGAAATAAGGATGGGGCTAGGTAGTGGCATTGGCCAGCTTTGCGGTTTTTCCTCGATTGTGATTTTTGCCAGTGCCTGCTTTTGTGTTTTTATGCCCCCTGCAAGAGATAGAAGACTGCTGAGACAGCAGAGTTAACAGAGGCTGCAGGAATCAAGAGGACCACTGCCTGGCTTCATGGTTTTCCCCACATTGTGTTTTTTTGCAAAGCACACACACATCATGATTCATGACATATTGGCAGGTCAAAAATTATGAAACCAATATCACAACTGTGATATTCATGATTATGAAACTAATATCAAACCAGTTTGGGGTGATATATCACCCAGCCCTTACATGCATCCTGATTCACAATGTATCGCTGGATCAAAAGTTATGAAACCAGTATCATGATTTGGACTTCAAACCAGTTTTGGATGATGTATTGATATATTGCTAGGCCCTACTGAGTACATATGCCTCAGCTTGGCCTGCAAACCAATTTGTTTCTGGTGGAGTTGGGGAGATGGTTTGCCACATCTTTAAATAGTGAATATGGCTCCATAAACCTCCCGTCTGAACAGTCATGGTCTGATAACCTTACAGGGCTCCTACTACATATGGGGTCACATCCATAGCTGCCAAGTCTCCCGTATTCCCCGGGAAACCCCCGTTTTTCCAGCCGTTCCCAGCTGGGAAAATGGATTTTTTTGTTTTTCCCCGGTTTACTTACCGGCCGGGGGAGGCTCCTTCTGCGCATGTCTGGAGTCTCCGGACATGCGCAGAAGCGATTTCTGGCACGGTGGCCATTTTGGAACTGGGTGGAGCATGCTCAGAAGCAACTTCCGGTGCTGCTCTACCCAGTTCCAAAATGGCGGCAGCGCTACTTCCGGTCTGCCGATCCCTTATTTTTCCGGCAGGAACTTGGCAGGTATGGCTCACATCGTCAGGACACATGGACACATAAAACTGTTTCATGAACACCGCAGCACCAACAGGAGAAGTAAAAGCCCTCTAATTAGCTACCGAGGTAACTTGCCCGGGTAACATTTTCATCTCCGATTCAACACCATTAAGCAAAATCACTTGTTGTTTCCTTGCTAATGTAGCTGAAGAACCATTCTCCCATGGATAAACCTCACCAAACAGAAAGAAACACAGGTAGTATGCAGTGTGATTTGTTGGATCAAAGGCCAGAGTCAAATCAATATGAACACTTCCTGAAATTAGGAAAAAAGCATTGTAGTGAATGGATATGACATTATCACCAAGGTTACCTCGAAAAAAACGCAGACAAGACCCCTGTAAACAGTGCATTATTTGTGAAGGGAAAGCTTGTTATGTTCTTGAGCGATTTGGACGGACAAAAAGCCCTGCAACAGCTTACAAATAGGCAATGTGTGGGTCTGGTAGTATTATATATTTAGTTGAATATTTCTTATATATGCTTCAATCCGTTTATGGATTCCTACTTTTCTAATTCATTTGCAGTGCTCTCAGATGCTCACAGGGGTTACTGCAGCCTGTGGCCCATGTGCTTGATGCAAACAGAAGTTCATGACATGCCCCCAAGGAGGGATTGTTCTGAAATGTGCCAGGCCTGAAGTAAATCTTCTTTAAAGCACCTGGACTTACTTTCTCTCTCCCCGCACCTTGCAACCATCAAAATAACACAAGTAATAGTGAACAACAATTCAAAGGCAAGCAATATAAATGGACTCTGCTAATAAAATAAAATAAATGCTCAGCAGATGAAAAGGATTTATTATTATTATTATTATTATTATTATTATTATTATTATTATTATTTCAATTTATTACCCATCCTTCACAATCAGGTCCTAGGGCGGGTTGCAATCAGTTAAGATTTGATATTAAAAACAGGTTATAACAAATTACAATCACAGGAATAGGGTGAGTCCGGAAAATATCTCTCTCACATGTCAAAGGCCAGGGTAAAAGGGGGCATCGTCAGCGTACGACAGAAATGATGCACTTCTGTGGGCAGAAGATTCTACAAACCTAAACAGGGTCCAATTTACAAAACCACAGCAGCCTGGCTTGGCAAAGAAGGGAGTCCATAGCTCAGTAGCAGATCATCTGATTTGAATGGCAGAAGGTGCAGGTTCAGGACCTTAAACATCTCAGGACCGCCTTTCTTCATACGAACCTACCTGGACCCTGAGATCATCCTCTGAGGCCCTTCTTCGTGTGCCTCCTCCATGAGAGGTCTGGATGGTGGCTACATGAGAACGGGGCCTTTTCTGCAGTGGCTCCCCGTTTGTGGAATGCTCTCCCCAAGGAGGGTCACCTGTCGCCTCCATTACATATCTTTAGGCTCCAGGCAAAAACATTCCTCTTCAACCAGGCCTATGGCTGATTGAAATCCTATGCCCTTTTAAATGTGTTTTTAAAAGACTGTGATATTATCAAATCATGAATCAAATGATTAAATAATTAAGATCAATGTACTGTCAAGAATTTACCTGTTACTAATCTCAACTGTTAACTATTTAAAATAAAATGCCACATTAATAAAAGTCTCATATGTACAATATTTGTAAATACACTGTAATGAAGTAGGACGGCAGATTTCGGGGATTATACATATTCAACGTCTCATTTATAACTAATAGCACTTTGCATAGTTTTAAAATTTCCTAACTTGAAAGCTACTGAGATAATGTGCGTGAAATGCAATGCACACTCCAAATTTGTGGTTAATAATATGATATTTTCAAAGTGTAAATATTTTAAGAGCATGTGAACAATGAAAAGGTATGATTTGAAAACAAAAGAAAGTATTTCAGTTAAATGGTATAATATCTCTCCTGGGTGTCTCTTTCTCTTTTATTTCTTCAAGTCAAAACCTGTAAAAACAGCATCCCCAAACTTTAACTGCAAAAGTCGCTAATCTCAACAAACCAATCTTATTTCTTTTTCTTCCCCCCACTCTTCCCTTTTAAATGTGCTTTCTCTTTCTTTCTTTTTCGGGTTTTTTTGGATGAAAGATTTTGCTTGGAGAACACACACATTTGCCCTCCCCCGTCTCCCAACTAACTTCTTTGCCATTTCAACAACCTTGCCAAAAGTATCCAAAAATATGGAAAATATCAAAATTTCGATTTTCCTCCCTTGCAACGTTTGACGTTTTGTTTCAGCGCCGTTGACGCGGAAGTGATGGCCGTGTCAAAACAAAGTCTCAAAATTGTCATAAAAATGGCATTGCTCTTTTCCAACCAGCTCTGCTGCCAAGCCGACATTTTTAGTCTCTGAACTAAACTTTGTTCCCTCAACACATAACCACTGAGCTCAGGGAAAAGAAAAGAAAGAACTAGAAAACAGCATGAACAAATCCTGTTTGGAAACTCTGATGTAATTGCTGTTGCAACTAGATATTAATTCATAGCGTGGTTTTGTAGGGTTTGTCTAAACATTACTATGCATTTTTTGACACTTACTGTGAGAAAAATGGGGCAAAACTATTCCGGTGTAGCATAGTGGCTAAAAATAAGAACTGGGGCGTCTCTGTTTCTAATCTCTCTTTATTGCTGAACTTACTTGGGAAGCATTTGCCAAGCCATTATACTTCTTGGCCTCAGTTTCACCTACCTACACCTGCAAAATGGGCATAATGATATTAACCTAACAGAGGGCTGTTTAGAGAATTGTTGAAGTAAGGTACATCAAGTGTTTTTAGCATTCTCTAAATGGCGAGTATTCTTTTCGTTCACAAACGGAGAATCTTTGGGGCAAGATTTGGGCAAGGTCATGGAATCGTAGACTCATAGAATTGTAAAGTTGGAAGGGACCCCCAAGGGCCACCCAATCCAACCCACTCTTATTCCTCTGACCTCTCCTCAGTGTCCCACCACCAATCCCCAGCCTCTGAGCCTAATAATAATAATAATAATAATAATAATAATAATAATAATAATAAATATATTATTTATACCCCACCCATCTGGCTGGGTTTCCCCAGTTACTCTGGCCAGCTTCCAGCAAAATATTAATCATCAAATATTAAAAGCTTCCCTAAACAGGACTGCCTTCAGATGTCTTCTAAAAGTCAGATAGTTGTTTATTTCATTGACATCTGATGAGAGGGCGTTCCACAGGGTGGGCGCCACTAGCAAGAAGTCCCTCTGCCTGGTTCCCTGTAACTTCACTTCTCGCAGTGAGGGAACCACCAGAAGGCCCTTGGAGCTGGACCTCCGTGTCCGGGCTGAATAATGGGAATGAAGATGTTCCTTCAGGTAGACAGGGCCAAGGCCATTTAGCGCTTTAAAGGTCAGCACCAACACTTTGAATTGTGCTCAGAAACACACTGGGAGCCAATGTAGGTCTTTCAGGACCAGTGTTATATGGTCTCGGCAGCCACTCCCAGTCACCAGTCTAGTTGCCGCATTTTGGATTAGTTGTAGTTTCCGGGTCACCTTCAAAGGTAGCCCCACATAGAGCGCATTGCGGTAGTCCAAGCGGGCAATAACCAGAGCATGCACCACTCTGGCGAGACAGTCTGTGGGCAGGTAGGGTCTCAGCCTGCGTACCAGATGGAAACACTGGCCTGCGAGCGCTCCGGTTAGAGAACAGCCTTTACCAAAGGTGTTGTGGACTTTGAAGAAACTCGATCTCAGGATGCAAGGGAGAAACATGCTAAAAGGAAGGCACGCTTGGCAAATCCACACCGTGATCAACTCCCACCTGGAAACCAATATCCCCACTGTGGAAGGACATGTGGATCCAGAATTGGCCTCCACAGTCACTTACGGACCCATTGTTAAAACCCATTGTTAAAACCCATTGTTAAAAACTTTATGAAAGACAATCTTACTCGGCTAAGAGTGATCGCCAAAGAAGAGTGATCACATGAATTGACTTGTGCCTCCATGGACAGCTGTGAGTCCAAAATGACTCCTAGGCTGCGCACCTGGTCCTTCAAGGGCACTTACCCCATTCAGGACCAGGGAGTCCTCCACACTCGTCTGCCCCCTGTCCCCCCCAAAACTCTGGGGTTTCCCCAGCTGGTGCCTCCCACCACTCCTTGTCATCGAGCCAGTCGGGGAAGGGATCTCTCTGTTGCTGCACCTCCCTGAGTGCACCCTGAGTACACTCAGGAGTAGCTGAGAGGCGTAGTACTGAAGAACATGCCTTTCCCTAAACTTGTAAGAGCACTGTTGACAACAAAGAGTTTATTCCTTCCTCTGGACATTCTTTGCATAGCAGCTCCGTGACGGAAGTCCCAAACCAATGGGAGCCTCAGCCAGTGCTGTCCTGTTACGGTGGCCCTGCAGGTGCCTCACCTGCAAGGTGGAGTAGTGCAATCAATTCTACCTCCCTTTTCTCTCGACTGTGAAGGCCAGGCCTGGGACAAGAAGAACCTGTAGCCCTCTGGACATTTGCAGAACTACAACTCCCAGCATCCCTGGACCACAGGCCATGCTGCCTGGGGCCGATGGGAGTTGGAGTCCAACAAGCCCTGGAGCTCCACAGCTTCCCCATCCCTGCCTTAGACAACTGCTGAAGGCTACCTGGTGGCGAGGCAACCTCTATACAATAGTGCAGTTTCTTTTCCTCTTGCAAGAACATTGTTCTCTGCAAAACGCAGCAACGTCTCTCCTGAGAACAACCATTCAAGTGTGTGCGTGAGGCAGCCAACATGCTAAGAGGGGGCAAAGATCACGTTTGCTTTCTTCTCTCACCTTCTAAGCCTTTATTTCCTGCAGATACCCTGATACTTAGTCTGCTGTTTAAGATCTCGGAGTTAAACATATACGGAAATTACAATAAGGGCTATGTAGCAGTAAGGTGTCAGTTGCATGTAAAGATGAAGTGTTGCAGTCATAATTAAATTTCAAATCTAATTATAATTCAAGGAGCCCTTTTAATTACATAGCAATGCTTTGCTTTTGTAGGACGGCAGTTGCTACAGCATCTTTTTTTTTATTTCTAATTCTCTTTTAATTAAAAAAATGTAAATAAATCAAAACCACATACTTAAAACTATTTCTTTCACAAATGGGGGGATGAGAACTTTTCCCCACCTCTAAATGGGTAGAACAGATTGAATTTGAATCCCTGTCTTGCAATTAAAGCGATGCCATAGTTAATATAACGGGGTAACAGAGTCTGGTGTTCTTAGTTTGCAGCCACCAATTTGCCTCTTCTTTTTCTTTTCTTTTTTAAGGTGTTATTCATTTATTTATTTGAAATCACATACATTTGGTCAGACCTGAAGTGTGAAGTAAAACCATTTTAATGTGCCCTACCATTTCCATGGTTCATTTTTGTCTCTCTTCCTTCGATTTCCTCCTTAAAACATTCTCCATGAAGCTTTTGTCCTAACCCCAACTTGTCCCCACACCCTACTGTAAACTAGCCTTCTAAATGATGTTAATACAGGTTGATAATGTGGTGACCGCCATATATTGTTGGACTACAATTCCCATCATCCATTCCAATAGACTACAGTTCCCATAACCCACACAATTTCCATCTACTGACACTGGAAAGACACCATTACTGGACACTTTTAGATGCCTGCTGAAAACTTTTCTGCCTATCCAGACACATGATTTGTTTACATCTGGTATTTTTTTAAAAAAATTGGGCGGGTTGTTGTTGTTTGGATGTTTTTCATAGTTTTACATATTTTAATGTTTTATTTCCAATTGAGAATCCATTCTGGGGGGGGGGGGTTGAGTATGAAAAATAAAATTTGGGAAAGGGCATCCTGATCAAGTTTGCAGATGACACCAAATTGGGAGGGGTGGCTAATACCCCAGAGGACAGGATCACACTTCAAAATGACCTTAACAGATTAGACAACTGGGCCAAAGCAAACAAGATGAATTTTAACAGGGAGAAATGTAAAGTACTACACTTGGGCAAAAAAATTTAAAGGCACAAATACAGGATGGGTGACACCTGGCTTGAGAGCAGTACATGTGAAAAGGATCTAGGAGTCTTGGTAGACCACAAACTTGACATGAGTCAACAGTGTGATATAGCAGCTAAAAAAAGCCAATGCAATTCTGGGCTGCATCAATAGGAGTATAGCATCTAGATCTAGGGAAGTAATAGTACCACTGTATTCCGCTCTGGTCAGACCTCACCTGGAGTACTGTGTCCAGTTCTGGGCACCACAGTTCAAGAAGGATACTGACAAGCTAGAACATGTCCAGAGGAGGGCAACCAAAATGGTCAAAGGCCTGGAAACGATGCCTTATGAGGAACAGCTTAGGGAGCTGGGTATGTTTAGCCTGGAGAGGAGAAGGTTAAGGGGTGATAGGATAGCCACGTTCAAATATATAAAAGGATGCCATATAGAGGAGGGAGAAAGGTTGTTTTCTGCTGCTCCAGAGAAGCGGACACGGAGCAATGGATTCAAACTACAAGAAAGAAGATTCCACCTAAACATTAGGAAGAACTTCCTGACAGTAAGAGCTGTTCGACAGTGGAATTTGATGCCAAGAAAAAAAAAGAATTTGCTGCCAAGGAGTGTGGTGGAGTCTCCTTCTTTGGAGGTCTTTAAGCGGAGGCTTGACAGCCATCTGTCAGGAATGCTTTGATGGTGTTTCCTGCTTGGCAGGGGGTTGGACTGGATGGCTCTTGTGGTCTCTTCCAACTCTATGATTCTATGATTCTATGATTTTATGAAAGGGAGTGTCTTGAAAGCAGGTGTGGCTGGCTGGCTGGCTGGCTCACTGAACAGCAGCACTGATTGATTGATTGATTGATTGATTGATTGATTGAGTTTACTTACATGCTGCTTTTCCACAATGAACTGTGCCCAACGCAGCTCGCATTCAAAACATCAAAACGCAAAGCACTGAAAATGCAAATGCACAATATACAGTGCATGCAAGTAAAAGAGAAAAACCTACAATTTAGCAAACACAGAATAAGCACCTTTTTAGGTGTGTAGAATTCTCTGCCCACAGAGGTGCACCTGGCACCTTCATTTCTGTCGAATGCTGAAGACACCCCTGTGAACCCTGGCCTTTGACACGTGAGCCACCCACTCTGGCTGGGGATCACGGGAGTTGCAGTCAGATACATCTGGAGGGCGCTAGGTTGGCGAAGGCTGCCTTACCCAAACGCAGGCTTAGCTCTGGCGATGCTCGGGAAAAAGAGGAAACACTTCAGAACAAAGGCTGCCCATCCATCCTGTATCAGGGGTGGCACTGGGACAATGCTGGGCACTCTATAAAAGGCCACTTTTCACGTCGCCCACCAATGTGAAGAAGGCCGAGTCATTCCACCCTACCCTCCATTTCACTATGAACGGCTGTTTGTTTCCTAACATGGCTGCCTCCTTGTTAAGAGAGCCTTTGGGAGGGTGAATTGTTCCGATTCGAACCGAGTTCTCCCCTTCACCGCCACTACCCATCTCCCCTTCCCTGCCGCCTACTTCGCAGGACATTCCTTGGACCAGATAGCCCGTTGCCATAGCGCACTTTTCTTAACTTGGCTCTGGTTCACTCTCGTGACCCTCCGCTCCCCGCAAGAAAGCCGGCCATTCTTCTTTGGGAGCCCTCTCCTTCCTCCTCTCGGAGCACAATGGCGCAGCGTTCAAATGGAGAGCTCAGGAGTTCCCTTGTGTGCCGTCTGTACCCTTGCCAGCCGTTGCTCCCCCTGGAGCAGAACAAACCAGACTCTCTCTCGCAGCCTGTGAATACTTTCCATTCTAGGACTGGGTGCCAGATTCCCCCCTACTCCTTGCTCCAAGTTTTCTGACAAGATACTTTTATAGCATGGCATACAGCAGATTTGCATATTGCATCCTGTGCCAGGTTCTCTCACAGCCTGATTCATTTTTTTCTGCACCGCTTCCACGTCCCTAACACTAGACATGTGGGAATATATATATATATATATATATATATATATATATATATATATATTATACACACACACACACACACACACGACAGCCAACCAGATTGCCAATACACAGTGGGAAATAGAATAACCTCAGTCTCGATATCTGCAGCGACTCCATCACAGGCTGCAGATTACTAAGGAAATCAATATCTTACATGATATAAACTTGCGGGGCTCCTTAAAAGTCTTTTTACCCCAGAGGAGGACCATAGCACAGTGGTAAAGCATTATAGGAAGCCCCAGGTCCAATTCCTGCCATCTCCAGTTCATAGCTGCCAAGTTTTCCCTTTTCTCGCGAGGAAGCCTATTCAGCATAAGGGAATTTCCCTTAAAAAAAGGGAGAACTTGGCAGCTATGCTCCAGTTTGAAAAAAGTACCATGCAGCAGGTGATAGAAAACACCCTGCCTTTTCCCCTGATAGACCCAGGAGAGTCATTGCCAGTCAGTATACAGAATACGATAGGCAGACAAAGCGTCTGAGCTGAAACAGGCATCTTTCTGCGTTTCCAAAACATACGCAAGCTCACGCACGCGCCCAACAATCTACAATAATTTGGTTCGGAATGAGTACCGCTTCCCCGTCCTGTGCTTAACCTGTTAATAAACATGAATTCAACAAGGGGGGCAGGGGGGATAATCTACCCCCTGTATAATTCCCCCCCCCATGAGTCCAGTAGAATGACTGAATAGAGTTAACGGGGTAACGAACCCCTGCCAAATGGTTTGGAGCAAGGCACTTCAGCGTTTTGCATGCTGCAAGAAACACTGGCCGGAATGGCAGCTCGAAGCAACTCTCGCCCTTAACCACCATCCGCCCAACATGAGTGGGTAATTCAGTGAAACATTTTAACGCACTCTTACTTCCAAACACACCTCTGTGCTGATCCAGCCTCAGTTTCCCAAGGGAGCTAAGGCCAAAAGGAGGACATTCTGAGGTGGATCTACGGAGGCTCTGCGTCCTCTCATTCCTCCACCCACAAAAGTTTGCCTCTGGCTAAGCCCACTAGTATGAATCCCAAGCCGGAATTAAGATTGCCGGAAGAAATATCAACAACCTCAGATATGCAGATGACACAACCTTGATGGCAGAAAGCGAGGAGGAATTAAAGAACCTTTTAATGAGGGTGAAAGAGGAGAGCGCAAAATATGGTCTGAAGCTCAACATCAAAAAAACCAAGATCATGGCCACTGGTCCCATCACCTCCTGGCAAATAGAAGGGGAAGAAATGGAGGCAGTGAGAGATTTTACTTTCTTGGGCTCCTTGATCACTGCAGATGGTGACAGCAGTCACGAAATTAAAAGACGCCTGCTTCTTGGGAGAAAAGCAATGACAAACCTAGACAGCATCTTAAAAAGCAGAGACATCACTTTGCCGACAAAGGTCCGTATAGTTAAAGCTATGGTTTTCCCAGTAGTGATGTATGGAAGTGAGAGCTGGACCATAAAGAAGGCTGATCGTCGAAGAATTGATGCTTTTGAATTATGGTGCTGGAGGAGACTCTTGAGAGTCCCATGGACTGCTAGAAGATCAAACCTATCCATTCTTAAGGAAATCAGCCCTGAGTGCTCCCTGGAAGGACAGATCGTGAAGCTGAGGCTCCAATATTTTGGCCACCTCATGAGAAGAGAAGAATCCTTGGAAAAGACCCTGATGTTGGGAAAGATTGAGGGCACTAGGAGAAGGGGACGACAGAGGACGAGATGGTTGGACAGTGTTCTCGAAGCTACGAACATGAGTTTGACCAAACTGCGGGAGGCAGTGCAAGACAGGAGTGCCTGGCGTGCTATGGTCCATGGGGTCACGAAGAGTCGGACACGACTAAACGACTAAACAACAACAACAAGCCCACTAGTGGCATGTGACTCCCCAGAAATTTGCCCAGAAGAGAAATTCAGACATCAGGCTGAAAAAGGGTTCCTCACCCATGTTGCTGTGAAGAGGACAAATTCAGCCCCCCCTTTTTTTTTTGCAGTGGGATAAACAAGTTCACCGCTCTGTGCTTACATGTGGACTGGAACACAGTGATAAATTGGGAGTGCACATTCCTCTGATTTTCATGTTGCAATTCTGTCCCCCAGATGTGCCAAAATTTCATGGGGAGATGCACCGAAAAGCATACAAAAAAGCTTGCTTGGGGGGGGGGGATGTGTACAAATTAAATGCAAACCTTTGATATTTTTTTTTAAGAAATGGAATGCAACAGACCTAGGACTAAGCACATGTGAAACTGAAATGAAACAGAAATAGCCTGATCCAACCATCTCTAGATGAATCACCCCCTCATCAAATTGCAGTATGTATAGCTGGGACTGTTCTCACTGTCGGGGAGTCATGGATAGCTGCAGAAAATGGCACTTTGACTGCATCAACAAGCAGAAGAAATCTTCCCTTTCCTTCCATCTTGCAACTGACTGAAGCCTCACAGCAACAAGAAGAACAGCCACTTTTGCAGACCATTTCCCCACCCATTTTCAACCCCCTCTCCTCGAGCTGTTCTTTGTCCTACTTTGGGGGGAAATGAAGGCTTGGTGAGGGGGGGGTTGTTTCTAGTGAGAAAACATCACAGGGAGGGATAGGTTAACACCCTCTGCTTTTTGTGACAAAAGTGACTAGTGTTTAGAACTTCCTTGCTTTTCTTTTTTAAAAACAAGAAGCAGCAAAAACAGACATGTGTAACTGAAACCCTAAGCATACAGTAGAATCCCATCAAGCTCAATGGGCTGTGAATGGGTTGGGCAGTGTCTTTTTAAATCATCTCTTTCCCTTCACCTGAATATTTACATATGCTGCTGGAGACTTCTGTTAAGCAGGATGACATATTTATGCCAGCAATTATCAGTTTACGGTGCAATGAGCAATTGGATGCCTGCACTCCAGAGCTGACTGAAGCAGACTAACTGGTTTCATAAACTGGCACTCCATTTATACCTTACGTTGCTTGCAATGGGAAGTGGCGCTGCAAAGCTAAACCAAGTGGTTGGTGCATTAGCCAGTACCACCAATTTGCCACCTAAAGTGCTACCTTTTCTGTCTACAACTAAGCACATAGTAAATACAATCTCCCAGACAGGGGTGGGGAAATTTTTTTTTATTCAGTTCGCAATGTAAAGTCAAACCTACACGATTCACATTTTCCGAAACAATTCGCAAGCGAAAATACATCCGCCCTCCGAAATTCACGCTGTTTTGAATTTTGCAATACGTTTCTCCAGCCAAACAATGTCTACCAAAATGTGTATGCTAGGCTAAAATGCATATATTTGCATAATAATATATAATATATAACAACAACAACAACAACAACAACAACAACAACAACAACAACAACAACATACAAAGATGCATTGTATTAAGGGAAATTGCCATGCAAAAAAAGTGTATTAAGTAAAACTTCATACAAAAATGTGTACATTGGAAGAAATTTGTGCTGCAATGCTGATGGGTTTTCATGAGAACTTTAGAAACAAAACTGGCAAGCTGATGTGGAAATGTGGAGAACTGACCTTAAGATTAGAAAATCCAGGTGCCAAGATTGACAAATTTGCCCATCTTTAATAAAGAGGCACCGCTTCTCCTAAATTTCACCTGCATGCGAGTACTCCCTTGGCTGTGCGGCCCAAACTCTCTCGCACAGAATTTGTGTGGGTAAAACTATCACAGTTACTCTGCCCATAAATAAAAAAATTCCTTCAGTAGCACCTTAAAGACCAACTAAGTTTATATTTTGGTATGAGCTTTCGTGTGCATGCACACTTCTTCAGACGAAAGCTCATACCAAAATATAAACTTAGTTGGTCTTTAAGGTGCTACTGAAGGAATTTTTTTATTTTGCTTCGACTCAGACCAACACGGCTACCTATCTGCCCATAAAGATTGCAAACTAATGCGGAAATATGGAAAATGTGAATTGGACTGGGAAAATGAGAAACCAAGAGAATCTGAAATTAGCAGAGTCACTCATTTCTACTCCCAGATGTGTTTGGCCTTTCCTTAGTCAAGTGCAGGGGTGAATCTACTATGAAATGAATGAAGCCTAAACTTCAGGGTCCCTCGTCTCAGAGGGACCCCAGAGGTAACTTGAGTCCACATAGCTTTTTTTAAAAAAAATGGGTCTCATACAGTAGACCCCATTTGAGTTGCATGACTCAAATTGATTGGATTTTTTGTGTTTTGTATATTTCAACAAGTTTGAGAGTCAGTGGCACAGATGTTGTAAAGGTGGAGCATTGCATTAAGTTAGCTGCTATGGCTAATGTAATTTCTTTCCCCTTTCTAACAGAGACCAAGACCCTAGAGCAGGCATGGCCAAACTTGGCCCTCCAGCTGTTTTGGGACTACAATTCCCATCATCCCTGACCACTGGTCCTGTTAGCTAGGGATGATGGGAGTTGTAGTCCCAAAACAGCTGGAGGGCCAAGTTTGGCCATGCCTGCCCTAGAGGAATAGCCATGAGATCACGAAAGCACTTAAGCAGTACCCAAAAACAAAAACTTGCGGAAAATTTGTGGTGTGCCGTCGTGGAACAACCCCATTGAAGAAGATAGCGGAGGTTACCCAGACATCGTTGCTGGCTGCGAAGAGGCCCGCATAACAGTTCAAGCTTCAGGGCCCCCAAAATGTGGGTCCACCACTGTTCAAGGGTTGTCCTCCCCACCCCACCCCATCCCACTCCTTACAATGCCCAATAATGTGAAGGAGGAGTTGACAAGTGCTTGTTCCTCAAATTACACATTACAAAGAAAGGTAAAGGTAAAGGGACCCCTGACCATTAGGTCCAGTCACGGATGACTCTGGGGTTGTGGTGCTCATCTCGCTTTACTGGCCGTGGGAGCCGGCATACAGCTTCTGGGTCATGTGGCCAGCATGACTAAGCCACTTCCGGCGAACCAGAGCAGCACACGGAAACGCCGTTTACCTTCCCACCGGAGCAGTACCTATTTATCTACTTGCACTTTGACATGCTTTTGAACTGCTAGGTTGGCAGGAACAGGGACCGAGCAACGGGAGATCACTCCGTCGCAGGGATTTGAACCAACGACCTTCTGATTGGCAAGCCCTAGGCTCAGTGGTTTAGACCACAGCGCCACCCACTTTATAAAGAAAGGTAGAGAAATGCAATTTGGGATCTTTGCAACTTGTACCCCTTCTAGTTCTTACAGTTCCTTACAGACAAGGAAACTCCTTATATCTGCATTTGCCAACCTGGTGCTATCCAGATGTTTTGGACTGTCACTCTGATCAGCCGCATCCAGTGTGGTGATTGGATTTTCAGTCCAGGTTAGGGAAGGCTGCCTTATATCCTTGGCCAGTGATTTACCCTCGTCCAAGCAGAAAATGAAAGGCGGTTAAAAGCTTTAACACCTGAACTCTCTTAACGTTGCAGGAGCCTGTGTGAGTATGGAAACAATTGTTAGCATAGGCAGAGCACCAAAAAAAAGTGGGGCGGGGGGAGAGAATAAGAAGAACCCAGGGCAAACCATTTAAAATATATCCCAACTATCAAAGCCATTGATGTCTTGATAGAACCTTACAAATCTCATAATCGGCAATAAGTAGCAGCTAAGACCTTGGCTTCCCCCACGTGTCTGCAAGTGGAAAAGGACCAAGAGGATAATTTATCCAAGCCCAGGGTAATGAAGTGTTAACCAAAACCAGATGAAGTTATTATTACAACCACAGGCCACAAAACACAAATGGGAGGAGAAAGAAATCTCTCGGGGGTGGGGAGGGGAAAGTCTCATTGTTTCATCCATCTTTTCCTTCCTGGATCACCTAAAGGCATTCACCAAAAAAAGGAGAAAAAGAAGAAAATGAGGCAATGCAATTGGCATAAAGTGATTCATTAGCTCTAATGAACAATGCCGATCATATTGTCTCTAAAATATGGTCGAAGGACGTTGATGTATATGTGCCTTAACTCATTCTTCCCAACTTTTATTAGGTACATATGTCTAAGGCAGACACAAATGAAACATTCCACAACTAGGCTCCCAGCCAAAAACTAATTTATTCTTTAATGTGGTAGTGATTACTTGGTGGTTCCTTGAGTAGAGATGACAGGTCCGCGCTAATGGAGTCATACTGTAAGTTAATATAAATCATGACAGAGCAATTAATTACAGAAACCGCTGCAAATCCCTTTGTTAGTTTTCCCCATCACCAGAAGGATTTAATAACGTTCATTTTGCTAAGTTCCAGTGACATTTACAAGTCTTAAACCATTTTTAATCAAATCAATATCACAGCGCTGCTGAATTTAGTTGTGCTACGCTAGCAAGTCCTGGAATGCGTTGATACGAGTGTGCGCCTTGCCTTCTGTTTTGAATGAATCATACCGAATCCACACACTTCCTCTTCATTTGTTTATGCTGGATAATTGGGGTCAAAAAAATGATGGAGATCAGAATGGCAAGAGGGGCAGATATCACTGCCCCTGTGTAGGAACAATTTAGCATACAATGCTCTACACGCACAACATCATGACAGCTCTTTACTTTCAATCTATAGGGCAGGATTCACTACAGATATTTTGGACTACAGGTGTCAGAACAACCATTGATCTCAACTGATCTTGGAGCAGGGTACTACATATCACAGATAGCAACAATTCAGCAAATGCCTAACTTCCCAAAAACTAGGTTGCTATTGTCTGGCTGGTAGTGTTTCTCTTGGGTATCAACTAGGGCAGTGTTTCCCAACCAGTGTGCCTCCAGATGTTTTGGGACTACAACTCCCATCATTCCTGACCACTGGTCTTGCTAGCTAGGGATGATGGGAGTTGTAGTCCCAAAACATCTGGAGGCACACTGGTTGGTAAACACTGAACTAGGGGCCCATATCGTGACCTGAATCTTTTGATTTGGGGTGGTGGAGATTGAACTCTAGACCTTCTGCATAGAAACAATGTGCTCTGCTCCTAGCTATCACCCCCCCCCTTTAAAAAACCAGCAATCAACCATACTTTGGAGCTCCATGTGACCAGCAATCTAAATAAATTTCACCAGCACCCAAGGTGAAATTACACATTATAAGAAAGAGGGGTCTGTCGCCCAAAATGGCAGCTCTCTGTCACATTCCTTGCTATGAAAGAGCCCATGCAAATTATTCTGTAACCTGACATCATCAAGTTGTTCAGATTTTGAATTCTGCTCCAATTCTATCCCAGTTGTTTGGAGATTGAGTGCCCAGTGTCAACTCTAATAAGAAGAAAAGTTGCATGTATATCCATATGTGGATTAAATAGTATTTATTTTTGCAAAGGAGATTAAAAAGGTTAATATTGCAAGAGCCCCACTTAACAAAATTGCTCCTTTCTCTTGTAGAGGATATAGTGGCCAAATGATTGAGGCTCCTACCTCTATTCCTGGGGGATGACGAGTCCTGGCTCTACAACACCAAACAACAGCATTTAATCAACCTGGCTCATTAGACTGCAAAAATCAAAAGTGTTTGGATGCAACATGTCCTACAGCACTTTCTTGCAAGACAGTCCGTGGAATTGGCATGGCTCAACTACACTATCCATTGTGTGAGAAACATTTTAATTCAACTTCGGACTTTTCTCTGGTTGAAGGAGGCAGAGGGTCTTTTGAAGCCAAGTTGGATAGGAAGAGGACAAAGCCTCTTATCTCTCAGGATGAAATGCCTTTGATATGCGGACTTGTTTCTATCAACACATGGATTTCTGAGCTCTTTGATGACATGGTTTCATGTCCCTGGGATATCTCATTTCACAGGGCTAAACAATAAAGAAAATGTAAAACAACACAACACAAAAGGACGAGCAGCTCTTGCAATGGTTGTTTTGCGTCTCTCCAAACAACAGAAACAACAACTTGAAGGGCCTTGGCATTGTATTTTATTTAGAACTCTTCCTCTCCACCACCCCACTCCTCCATACTGACAATATCCATATTTGCAACAATAACTTTCAGATCTCCACAATCCCCAAGGGACCCACCACCGGTCATGGAATAAAACTACCAAGCGCATGAGCAATGAATCATGAAAGAGACATGCAAGTAAGTCTTCAAAGGCATTGCTAGCTCTGAGGTCCAAGGGCTTTGGAGACCTTGTGTCATGCTCCTCCTGCTTCATCTTGCTGGTTTATTCATTCATTTGTGCGCAACTCAACAACAACAACAACAATGTTGAATCTAGTCCTTGCATACATGGGGTGAAAGAGCTGGTAAATATATTTTGGACAAAAAGGACTTCTGCCTTTGTGAGAGCACAAGGCTGAGGCTGGTTACTCACAAGGAATTCCACCAACTATCTATCTATCCAACCTTAACTCACAACAGGCTTGAGGTGGTGTGCAAAATTTAAAATGTCATGCATTAATAAAAAAAGCAGAATGTAATAAAATAAGCAGAAAACAGGAAGGAAATGAATAGATCAAATATTGGAAGGGAGCGCCAGCAAAGGTCTGGGTGCAAAGGTAAGACTTAGGGAGACACTGAAAGATGAAGGGAAGATCAGGGAAGATGCCTGCCTCAATTTAACAGGAAGGTGTTTCCCCATGTGGGGCGGCACACAACAGAAATGTCTCGCTTTCTGGACCCAGCTAATTATAGGACTCAAGTGCATTGTGCTTCTGAGATCATAGCCATCACGATGAGCCAACACCCATAATAATAATAATAATAATAATAATAATAATAATAATAATAATAGAAATAATAATAGAAATAATAATAATAATTTATTTATACCCCGCCCATCTGGCTGGGCTTCCCCAGCCACTCTGGGCGACTTCCAACAGAAAAATATAATACAGTAATCTATTAAACATTAAAAGCCTCCCTAAACAGGGCTGCCTTCAGATGTCTTCTAAAAATCTGGTAGTTATTTTTCTCTTTGACATTAGATGGGAGGGCGTTCCACAGGGCGGGCACCACTACCGAGAAGGCCCTTAACCTGGCTTTGCAATCTTTGAAGGCCACCCAGGATGGTTGCCATCACTACAGCACGTGGGAGCGAATTCTGCAGTTCAACTATGTTTTTTGGGTTGTGTCCAGTTAGGTTTTACTCAGAGAAGACACATGAAAAGGCCATGTCCATTATTTTTCAGTGGGTCTACTCTGACAAATGCTGGATACACCCTTGTATGGAGAAGTGGTTACCTCTATCATGCCTTCCCGCCTTTAGACACCTTTTCTCTAAACTTAACAGCCCCAAATGTTTCACTGTATCTGAAGAAGTGTGCAAGCACACGAAAGCTCATACCAAAATAAAAACTTAGTTGGTCTTTAAGGTGCTACTGAAGGAATTTTTTTTATTTTAGCCCCAAATGTTGCAAGCTTATCTCATAGGGGAGTTGCTCCGTTCCCTTGATAATTTTGGTTGCCCTTTTCCAGCCCTGCAAACCCTTTTTGAGGCGTGGCAACCAGATGGACTAAGGGGTCTTCAAGTTCAGAGCACAGTCAGCAAGTCATATATTCAAACATCACACCAGGAAGGGGAGGGAAAGCACTTCGTTCAAAACGCAGCTAGGCTGGAGGCTCCAACCGATTTGGGATCCTGCTTGCATTATCATTCTCAAAATAATAAGGCTCTAATTAGGCTGTTTGAATGTTTACATACATAAGATTCACTACAGGGGAGGCGGGAAGCACAACACAATGGTCTTTGCTTTGCACAGGATTTTTTATTTCGTTTTTTTTAATTTCTTTTCACTAAGAGCAAATGGGTCTTTACTGGCAGGGATTCGCAAAATGACCACAGTTAAAAGTGGATTTGCTGCTGGTGCATTGCCCAGAAGGAGTATTAAATGTGGGGTTGTGGGGGACAGGCAGATGAGGACTAGAGTTTCATGTATGTATGTATGTGTATGTGTATATTGTTATAATAATTTTGAGGTCACGCATATATAATAAATGTTCATAAATGTACCAAGCAAACAGTACAGGAAGACAGGCCTGAAAACCATTTTGACTCTCCCAAACTGACCAGAATTAAAGTCAAAATAAAAATAAAAAATCCTTCCAGTAGCACCTTAGAGACCAACTAAGTTTGTCATAGGTATGAGCTTTCGTGTGCATACACTTCAGTGTATCTGAAGAAGTGTGCATGCACACGAAAGCTCATACCTATGACAAACTTAGTTGGTCTCTAAGGTGCTACTGGAAGGATTTTTTATTTTTATTTTGACTGCGTCAGACCAACACGGCTACCTACCTGTAACCAGAATTAAAGTGATATCCATCATGTTGTAGGAATTTCCCCCACCCCACTGAATCACACACACACACACATTTCCACATGACTCGCAACATGGGAGCCATAATCCTGTAAGCCGGAGGCTCTGCCAACTGGACATTTCCCCATCAATGGTGCCAGACTGCTAGCCATCTCATTCACAATGGAAGACTCCTCCGAAACAAAAGACAGTGATCAGCTCTTACGAAAATGTTAATTTCTCTTTGTGTTTAGGAATTCACAGCGGGGAGGGGTGAGAGGAGGACTAGGAGAGGTGTCAAAAGTGCTCAGATTTCTACTTTGAACCCTCCTTTTTTGTGAGGTATTGATTACATAGCTGTGATGTAGGAATGATGTATTGGGGGTGTTTCTTGGTGATGGGAAAACTGATAAAAGTGGAGGTTCTCTTTTGTTCTGGGTTCCTTCCTTGTTCTCCTGCGTGAGGGGAAGGACCCTGTTGCAACAGCAAAAATAAAGGCTTTGCTTCTCAAAATTCTCCGGTTGGCCTCTGTTATATTCTCTGACCGATGGAGAACCCAATAAGGGCTCTTGTGTACCCCATAAGGGAATAAAGGCAGATTTTTGCTTTAAAAGTATCAACAAGTAGGTGTTTGTGTTTGTGTGTGTGTGTGTGTTTGCTTGTGTACACACACACACACACACACACACACACACACACACACACTCAAACTGGAAAGAAAAGCAAGCCAGGGCAGCGTGCATAAGTCCTGGGCTGCCCAGACGACAAGACCCGCCCCCCTCTCAGCCTCGCTGCTGTGGTCCAAAGAAAGCAGAGCTATCCGTTTGGCACCAGCTCGGCTACAGGAGTCACCGGAAGGAGGCATGTAAGGTGCCATGCAACTGTCTTAGGGACTCCACTCCAGATTTGTGTGGAGGGTTTACCCTTTAGCCTTTTCTTCTCCTAAATATATACCACAAGGCAACGGAGGTTTAGTATTACAGTTTTCGTTCTCTTAGATGGGCTCCCTTCCCAGGGAGATGAGCCCCACCTGCCCCTCACTTCCCTCCACAGCACACGCAGAAACTATGGACTATTAGACCCACTTCTAGTCCCGTCTGCTCAATCTGCCAGAGCCTGTCTTCACATGCAGGAGAAGTTCCTAATTCACAGAGGGTTCGAGACCCATCGTCTACCCTCACCTGGTTTAGCCGGCCAGTCGAAGCCGTTCCCGAGGTGGTCGCTGTCGCATGCTGTTGTGCCACTTAAAAAGGCATAGGTCCAGTTTGAAATTATTTAATTGACTGCCCCTCCTATCGTTTTCAGCACTGTGGTGGGCGACATATTTTCATTTCTGTAGAAAGGCAGAACGGACCACTGACCTGAATGCAGCCAAACTCCCTTCACACCTAAATGGGGAGTTCTACAGCTCAGTCCTATGCATGTCTACTCAGCAGCAAACCCTTCCAAGTTCAGTGGGACTTACTCCCAGGTAAATGGGAATAGGATTGCAACCTGAGAACAGTTTTGTGCAATCAGTCCAGCTGGCAGGACACTCCACCCTGCGCCATCTCCCAGGGGGTGGGAAGTTAATATACATCAGTCAAACCCTGTTTCAACACCTTACTGGTAAGTTTTCCCCCTACTTAATAATATGTTTCGTGTCTGAATGAGTTGATTTAAAACAAGCCTTTATATCTTAACCTAGAATGTCTTTACATTCCCCCCTGTCCTCTCTCTCCCCCCCCTCTTTCTTTTTTCTTAATTCAAATTACACTGGGCATTAGAAGGCACCAGAGAATTCAAGGATCCCAGAGGAGGGTTTGATTAAAATTGGATGTTTAAAAAAAAAATTATGATCAGAGCAATAATTTCCTCTGCTCTTCACGCACTCCCCACGTCCATGCATTCTAGCATTACAGGAGTCTCATTAATAGATAGGTTGGCCCAGTTTGTCATCTGTTTCATTATGCAAAATATATACGTTTCATTTACAGTTCCTGTGGCGGGGGAAAATCAGTTACCTTCAGCAGAATATAATGATTTCTTTGGGTTTCTTCTCAACCCCCTGAATGTCTCCAGCCCCTAAAATCTCAACTGGTGGTAGAATACCAGGAGAACCCTGATGTGTGCCAATTTTAACATAATGATCTTTATGTTCGCATTGAAATGCGAATCGTTAACAGTTCAGAAAGCTGACCACCGGGCAAACTGAACGGTTGACCTGTAAGGAAAAGAAAATAGCTTCAAAAGCTCTCTGAACATCATTAAAAGAGTTGTTTGACGTGGAAATTAAAGTCGGTACTCCTTAAATGGAGCCTTCATTCCACTCTCTCTCTGGCTCTATTGACGCCTGTGAATTAAGAACCAAAAAGTTTTGTCGTATGGTTCTCATCTTTTTGACTAAAACTAAAAACAGAGCTTTCCCAGTTCGGTAAATGGATTAGTGGAGCATGGGAGCCATTCCAGGGTTGCCATATGTCCTCTTTTTCCAGGACAGGTCCTCTTTTTCATGAGTAGAGTCGTCATAGTGATCCATAGTTAAAAGCAGAAGTCGGCAAATGTGTCCTCTTTTCTGCTCTTCAGAAATTGTGTTTAAGAAAAGTTGTGTTGGAAGTTATTCACACCATGTTCATTGCTTTTATTGCTCAGCTCGCAACTTTGTGTTTCTCTCCTGCTGGATCAGGACAGGCCCTACCATTAGGCAGCATGATGTAGCCACCTCAGGTGTCAGATTCTCTTAAAAATTCCCCTGCTCAACTCACTGGAGCCTCATGGTTCCATTTGCCTGAACAGGGGGATATCAAGAGGCTGCACACACAAACACACAAGCTGAGGAAAGGGAAGGACAGAATCCCAGCCAGTCACCCAGCCGTGCCCTCTTTCCGGGCATTCTATTCCATTTCCCCTCCCTCCTGGTTTTCTGTTCCCTCCCTGCCTGAACAGCCAGTCAGAATTCTAAGGCCACAGACCCTGCTTGGTCCATATTGGACCCTGCTTCCAGGGATCCTTTGTACTTCTGTAAACCTGAAACAGCCTCTTATGTGCCGGTGGTGCAGTTTTGGTAACTTAAGGATCCATACCTGGGAAACCTGAGCTCATTATTAGTATATATACTTATTCTCCAGCTTCGATGCCACCTATAGGCAATAAACTCACTTCATTTTACTGTTTGATAGAACTTTTCTCACTGAACCAAGTTATCTGTTCCTGCACCATGAAACATTGTAGCCCACAGTAAAACCTCCGTTCCCATATGCCTTGGGAGCCAAATGTTCCGGCTCCCGAACAAATGAAAACTGGAAGCAATTGTTCCGATTTTCGAACGTTCTTTGGAAGCCGAACACCCGGTGCGGCTTCTGCAGGTTCTGATTGGCTGCAGGAAGCTGCTGCAGCCAATCAGAAGCCTTGCCTTGCCTTGCCTTGCCTTGGGAATCAAACAGATGCCCGGAACTGATTAAGTTCAGGAACCAAGGTTCCACTGTACCAGCCTAAACTATAATTACCGAGGTGTGTCATATACTGTACATGTTACTACAATTTCAGGTGAAATATCTCCCTCCATATACCACTGAGCTTATCACTGATAGGAGACCCCTTTTCATTTATTCATTTTTTTACTTAATGCATTTTACACAAAAGTCAAAAGTCATTTTATTACATTAAAATAGCCAGCCACTGAGACAAAGTGCAATTAAGTCCAGGAACATGATCACAACAACCAAAAATACCCTTGCCTGTTCTGATTATGAATTCTCTGTGTTGACAAACACAGGTGTTTACTGAACATTACCAAAATTATACCTCACATTTTTTTAAAAAGCAACATCCCCTTTTATTAAAACAAAACAAAACAGATGACTATAGATACACTAATGTGTAACTAATGCATATTAGCATACCTGCCTTTTCCCCCCTCCCAAAGCGCAATTACTCAGAAGTAAATTCAATTAAAATATTGTTTCCTTACCTTCAAGCCAGCTTGCTTTATTGCCTAGGTTTCCTCTTGTCTGTGCTGAAAACAAAATAATTAAACAAGTCATTCTAAAAGTTGGATCTAGGCGCTGTTGCAATCAGAAGAGTTGGGGCGGTTACAAGGTACTCATGACTGCAGATTCAAACTTCAAAAAATGAGCACAGACAATAGTGGAAAAAAGTAAAACCTTGGTTTAGTGCAGGTATCCCCAACCTTTGGCCCTCCAGATGTTTTGGACTACAATTCCCATCATTCCTGACCACTGGTCCTGTTAGCTAGGGATCATGGGAGTTGTAGGCCAAAACATCTGGAGGGCCGCAGGTTGGGGATGCCTGGTTTACTGGCTCATTTGAACTGGGACTATTGCTTAAGCTTTCCCCATTGCCAGTCACAAGGTTTGTTTTCTGCAGTCATTACAACATCCCTAGAAGGCAGCCCTTTATTATTACCTCCACATTGCAGATTGGAGGCATAGAAAAATTGACTCACCTGGTGACCACTTGACAAAATAGAGCTATCTGAAAAGGCAGCTTTTTGGATTGCAGTTTACTCTCTTTCTTACTGAGCTACACCGGAATATGCAAATTATTTTAATTGCATTCACAGCAGGAAAATTAGCTGCACCCATCAACTCATGATAGATTTCCAAAATTCTAACTCGACTAAAGAATCAGCAGGTAATTGTGGGAACAATGCATCATATGTGGTGGGTGTGCAAGGTGATTAAACCATTCTGGACTAAGATACATGAAGAGGTGAAAAGAATATTTAAGAGCACAATTCTGAAGAAGAAGAAGAAGAAGAAGAAGAAGAAGAAGAAGAAGAAGAAGAAGAAGAAGAAGAAGAAGAAGAAGAAGAAGAAGAAGAAGAAGAGTAGTTTGGATTTGATGTCCCGCTTTATCGCTACCCGAAGGAGTCTCAAATCGGCTAACATTCTCCTTTTCCTTCCTCCCCCCACAACAAACACTCTGTGAGGTGAGTGGGGCTGAGAGACCTCAAAGAAGTGTGACTAGCCCAAGGTCACCCAGCAGCTGCATGTGGAGGAGCGGAGACGCGAACCCAGTTCCCCAGATTACGAGTCTACTACTCTTAACCACTACACCACACTGGCTCACCACACTGAAGCATATCTGGTGGGCTTAATAACTACTGTAATGATATTCCCAAAGACAAAATGAACATATTCCTCTACGGGACAGCAGCGGCGAGACTACTAGTGGCAAAAAAAATTGGATAACAGGAAAAATACCAGAAATGTCAGAATGGAGAACCAAGATTTGTGAATTTATGCCAATGGCAAAAAGAACGGCTTCAATTAGAGGCAGCTCCAAGCAAAAGGTTAAGAGAGAGTGGGAGTGTGTAGAGACATATATGGAAAAATATGGAAATGGAAATAAATTTTAATATAAACATAAAAGGAAATACTCACAAGGATACAAGATAATAGTACAAAGGATAGAATCATTAAGTACAAACAATTGTTAACACAACAAGAAGCAATAATATAAATACCAATAAGATCGCACATGGGTGAGGGGAAGTTGGGAGGGAGGGAAGTAGAAGGTGGTATCTGAAGAATTATTAAGAACCTTTAAGAACGTGACATAAAAGCAAAATGATATATGTAATTGGAAACATGTTGATTGATTGTGGCTGTAAGCTTTTTATTTTCAAATAAAAATGAAGAAAAAGAAGAAAAAAGATCGGGGGAAAAGAATCAACAGGTAAATAAGGTCTTACTGTATTTAGAAAGATTTGAATACAAACTTTAAGAAAAGCACAGGTAAGTTTAGATGCGGCAGTGATTGTTCATGCTGGTTTTAAATGCAGTGTGCCATAAGTGCAGTGTGGGTCTGGTAAACTAAAAAGCTGTTGATTGCCGCATGAGCTCAATAGCAAAAATTAGGGCCCCACCAGCATTATAAAGCAGTATTATACCACTTTAACTCATACCTGCCAAGTCTCTCGCGGAGAAATCTGGGATCGGCAGCCGCGCAACACCAGAAGTTGTGTAGACGCAACTTCTGGTGTCGCTTTGCCCATCTATTTTTTTTAAAATACTTTTTATTAATTTTATACAGACAAAACAAACAAAACATACAATATAACACTGTCCCTTCGTTTTCCCTCCACCCTCCGGTCCACCTCTGCCACCGGTAGTACCCGTGTGCGTTGAGAATCAAAGGGGTCCATTGTCAGTTGGGTTTAGCCTCCCCCCTCCCTCCTCCCCCCCACATCCCCCCCCTGCCACTGAAGGGACAGGAGTGGAGGAGCTCTGAGAATTGGCTTCCCCCAGCTCTTTCATAAGCATATTTCAACAAATACAAACAACACAACAACAATAGGGAATAGTTATAAATTCCCAATTCTTATTATCTTAACATTTTAATTGTGACTTCCTCGATACTCTTCCTTCTGGTTTTCCTGACAATCTCTAATTGCTTATGGCGGGTTTCCTATCCAAATCAAAATCTTATTCTTATAATATTAACTTTAATCCTCCTCCTTTTCCATGCTGTCCTCCCACAGACCCCCTCCTGCCACAAGAGGAACCCGCAGGGCACAGCACTTCCAAGGTTCCATTATTGTGTCTGGGTTTCCTTCCACCCCCTCCTCCCCCCTCCGAGCACCCCCTGCCACTGGGTATCTCAGAGTAAGGAGAGGAGGATAGGCAGCTCTCTGCCCAGACACTTATCTGAACTCACAAACATTAGTATTTAACCTAAAAATTCTTTCCTCAGCCATTCTTCTAACACCCTCCAGAAAATACAGCAATTTTTTTCCTTTTTTTTTTTTACCCTCCATCCCTTCTCCCTAAGTCTTTTCCCCCAAATGGATCAGCATTTCCATTGACAAGCCAAGATTTCAAAAACCGTCTTTCAAAAACCAAAACAAAACCTTTTAACTAAAATTTTCACCCCACACCTATTCTTTCCCAGTTCCATCTCCAGGCCTTTGTCCCCCCCTGCCCCTGTCTTTCCCTTCCCTCATTAACACCACTCCACATTTTAACCCCTCCAGGATCTTCAATTCCATTAATCATCATGTCTCTTTGCTTCTCATTTTCTTGCTCTGCTTGTTTCTCTTCCTTTTGAAGTCCGTGCTTTGCTTCATCCCAGACATATTTTTTATAGCCCAAATCCCCTTCAAGATTCTCATCAAGTTGTTTCTCCTCACACACAGTCTCAAACTCCACAGCCTCCAAGTCCAAATTATACTCTAAGTCCTGAACTTGGGCTTCAGCCTCGACTGATGGTAAATTGGGATGTTGCCGTTCCTTGTAAATGTCCTCCCATGTTTGTAGATAGTTCAGCACCGCCTCCTGGAAGGCTCGAGAGTACTTTGTTTTCATTCTTCTCTTAACCACAGACAAACAGGAGATAGGGAGCAAAGGGTACTGGAAAATTCCTTCCTGTTAGACGATCGACTCCATTTTGGCTGTCCTTTTCCTTTGTCTTTAACTCAATCACAAATCCATTCTTGATTCCAAATTAAATAGTTCTGCCTCACTTTCAAACAATTTTTTACTGTTGACAGCAACGCGATAAAATCCACCCGATCTTTTGACAGTTTGACAGCTTTTGACAGCTGTCAAAGCACTCTTCCCCTCGGTAATGCTGTACCTCGAGGGGTGCCGGACTCGGGAGCTGGGAAGGTTCGGAAAAGTCTCTCTTTCTTTCGGGTCCACCGACCCTGAAACTTTTTTCTCTTTCGGCTTGAGTTTATTTAAGACGCCTCCCGGTTTTCCATTAGGAAGAGACCGACTTCCGTTTCTTTAAAGTCTCTCCTATTTTTCCAATTAATGATTTTATAGTCCAAATAAACGTTCCACTTACTTTATGGAAAACTTTAATTTTGTTCGGAAGAATCCGCCGCTTGCCGGGTCAGGACTCGGAGCTTCGCTTCTCGGAGGTAAGATATATCCCAAAATGGCTCCCGCGGTTCCACCCCGCCGGCTCTCGATCGCTCTATTGAGCTCTCGGGCAGCAGGGGATCCGCAAAACGGAGCAGCCGCTGGGCACGTGAGTCACCGGGACTCTCTACCCGGTGTTTTTACGGGGAGTCCGCTCGCTCTGCGGACTTCCCCCCCCTCCGCGAGGCCAGGGACTTCGGCACGCGAAGTCCCTGCGTCCTTCTCTCCGCCGCGACAGACCGGAAGTCCGTCGCTTTGCCCATCTATGGGCACCAAAAATGGCCAGCGCTGGCGCAGAAGTAACGTCTACACATGTCCGGAAATGCGTAGGCGCAACTTCCGGTTTCGGCGCCGACCCTTTTCAGTGCCCATAGATGGGCAAAGCAACACCAGAAAAATGGCTGCCGACAGGAACCAAAATAAGGGAGATTAACAAGAGAGAAGCTGAAATGGAAGACCTCCGGGAAACGGTAAGGAAAAACGGAGATTTCCCAGGAAATACGGGGTACTTGGCAGCTATGCTTTAAATAGTCATGGCTTCCCCCAAAGAAGCATGGGAACTGTAGTTTGCTAAGGGTGGTGAGAGTTGTTAGGAGATCCCATTACCTTCACAGAACTACAATTCCCAGAGTTCCCTTGGAAGAAGGATTGGCTGTTAAACCACTCAGAAAATTGCAGCTCTGCCCAGGAAATAGGTGTCTTCTAAAGACTCTCAGAGCTCTTAACAAACTACAATTCCCAGGATTCTTTGGGGAAGCCGTGCATGTTTAAAGTGGTATGATGCTGCTTTAAATGTATGGTGCAGATGGTACCTAATTTTATATCCTAAATAACAGATTGTTTCCCCCCAAGGAAACAACACAGGACCTACAACACAGAATCTACAACTCCAGCTTCCCTGACAGCTCTGCACAGTTTCTGCTTAAATGCTGTCAGGAGATTCTGCCACCTCCCAAGGCAGGCTAGTCCACTGTCAAACCGCCCTTGCCATTAGAAATATTGACAGCTGAACTCTGCTGCCTTAGAAGTTCCCCCTATTAGTTAGAACTCAGCTCTCTGGATCAACAGAAATCAAGGCTGCTCCCAGATTTGTACATGACAGATATTTGAAGACAGAAGTCAGGTTTGTGACTGCAGCTTGCCTGCTAACATTGCAGCATAGGAAACTGCTGTATAGACCACCAATCCATCCAACTCAATATTGTCAACACTGACCGGCAGTAGATCTCCAGGGTTGAACTTAACTTGAAAGCTGAAGCACATGGAATTATTTATCCATCTAGTAAAACCAGACTTTCTGTTCTGCTGGATTCCACACACACACACCCATGCATTTCCCAGCGGTATATAACACATATACTTGCACACACATATCCCATTTCTGACAGCTGAAGATTTCTTTATACTCTTACAAAGATAATAAAAGTCTCATTAATTATCCAGCGATGTACAGTTTCTCTTTTGGCTCCGGAACTAGCCAGAAGAAAAGACTGAGGCAAAACAGACGTGAGAACTTCCAGAAAATGAAGGCATTCTTGTGAAAGGGGTGGGGGGAGAGAGAGAAGGAGAAGAAGAAAGTACAGGTTTCGGAAGGAAACAAACACAGCTAATTATGTTGGGCATCTTAAGCCAGAAAAACATCTGAGGTGGAGAGCAAAGGAACAGAACGTAAGGGGGAAGGCGAACGCCATCTTGGAAATACCCTGCCAGCAACCGCCAAAGGGAATCGAGCTACAGCCAGCTTGGCTTAAGGCCCAGCACCATCTGTGAAATATTTTACGCAGTGTGAAATGGGGAGCCAAAGTTAAAAAACACTTTTCTTCAGTTTCTCCATGACAGAGGTGAGATGGGAGAAAGCAGCTCTTCTGCAGAGAGGGTGTAGTCTGGTAGCTGAAAGTGTGAGCTGAGGAAAGCCCGGTTCATGAGGTACCTCGGCCATTAACTCACCAGGTGGCCTCAGGCTAGCAACTGTGCTCAACCCAAGCTCTCCATTCACAAGAAGGAGAAGATAACATCAGTGTGTCTCCATGGCTAGAATAAAGTTTAGTGAGATAAATGTGAAGCCCTTGGAGCTGAAATTCCCTGCATACACACCTTTGTCCAGGTCAATTTGGAGAATGCGAAATTGAAGGGCATTGTGGAGAATACAAACCGGAAGCCACCATAGTTGTTGCTGCTGACATTTGAAGAAGACCTGAGGGGGAAGGGGTGTGGAGAAAGAAAAAGATGTCTCCCCAATAAATGGTTGGATAATTTTTCCTCCCATTGCCAGCACATCCAGCTCCATGGTCCCCAACACTCTGCTGAAACAACATCCTTTACAGCTCAGCCAGAAGCACTTGCCATGAGCTGTCCAGGGTCCTGCTTAGAGAGAGTCTGGCCTGGCCAGCTTGGGAGAGGTCATCTTTATTGTGTCCACTTCTCCAAGAACTCCCAATAGAAAAGGAAGGAAATACGCAGCCCTAAAATCTCTAGCAAAGCCTCATTACAAGTTTCATGAAGACTAAAACTCGCAGGTAACCCATGAAATTTGGACTATAAATTCAAGATGGTTTCATCTGAGAATTGTTTTTGCATCCAGTGGGGAAAAGAGTGTCTCCTGATAGCTATGCATGATGTGAATTATTTGACCCGAGAAATATTTCAGCACCTGCTCAAAACAGCTCGTTTTATTAGCATGCTGCACTGAAGCTTAATACAAAAATGCCTTTGGCTGGGAAAAGTTGCTATGAAAGTTTGACTGTCCACCTTGCAATTTGCATTTAGGAAATTTCAAATGCAATTTGCAGGGGATGGGAAGAGTTCCGTGTTAGATACAATACTGATCCTCCTTTAAGCCAAGAATTTAAATTATATTGCTTTTAACTTGGTGAGAGGAGCACAGAGGTTGGACAGAGAACTGTGCAACCAGCCTGCCAACATTGCAGTTAATTCAGCACTACCTCCCCAGTGGATAATATGGTTAATAATTCCCTTAGACTTGGGTGGGTAGGCGGGGACTACTTCTTGGTATTAATCTGTTGCCATCAGAACACCAAAGGCCCAGCCCTAAGTCTAAATGCCAAATCCTATTGGCATCATCCCACTAGGCAGGATCAGCCTTGTGACTCATCCTGGAAAGAGGAAGAATCAGGAGCCCAGGAAAAAAATGGCGCCAAACAACAACAGCCAAGGAGAACCATGATGCCAAATATAACTGAAAGGAGTGGATATTTGCAGAGTCAAAGTCGTTTCCAGAAGAAATATTCCTTCCTACCCAAATTGCTAGTTTCAATCCATAAAGCTACGTGCAGCTGTGTTCTTGCTTCCGTGCGGATTTTATTATTTTATTTTGCATTGTAGTTTAGTATTGTCTCGTATTATAAGTAGGGTTGCTTTTAAAAAAAAAGTATAAATGGATTTGTTATAACAAAATAAAAAAATTCCTTCCAGCAGCACCTTAGAGACCAACTAAGTTTGTCATTGGTATGAGGTTTCGTGTGCATGCACACTTCTTCACTTCTTTATTTTATTTTGTTTCGACTACGTCAGACCAACACGGCTACCTACCTGTAACTGGATTTGTTATATACATTCAGTTATTTAAAGTACGTATCTATATCACCACAACTGCATCTCAAAGCAGCTTACAAAATAAAAGCATAAACAACATATGAAGTGTGTCTTATATTATAGGATTGTAAGACTGTCACCACGACAGAAATATAATGCTGAGACACTACAGTGTGGTGCAGTGGTCAGAGTGGCAGACCGGGACGTGGGAGGCCTGGGTTCAGATTCCCCACTAGGTGACCTTGGACCAGTCATTGGCCTTTCACCCAACACCGAAACCAATTGTCCTGGGCCAAAATCAAGTTGTGTGTTGTACTAATTCATTTCCACTACTGACATTTCATTATACTTAAATTTCCCTGCTCGGAGCCTTATCTCAAGATTCAAATCTCATGCCATTTTTTTATCCCACTCCAATCATTCCTCCCCTCCCTCCAGAATGAGGATTTTCGGCCCCTCATAAAAGCAGTCTGGCTGACATTTTCTCTCTTTCTCATTTACTGCAGCTGCCATGTCTGTTCTTCTATTCCAAGGTGTTTCTGTGGCAGAATTGGGAAAACAACAACAACAACAACAACAACACTGAGTATTAAAAGGACCAGCATTTAAAATGTTATGCTGTTTCTTTAGTCTTTCATTCTTCCATGCAGTCTACTTTCTGCAACCCAAGAGGCTGGATCTGCCCTTGCCAGCATAATCAAGAGTCTGGTTTATAATGTCACCATAGATTCACTATGGGTAATGTAAGTTGAGCAGTTAATGTGCATAACAGCTAGCCACTGTGCAACATTCACCATTTATCATAGATAATGTGCACATTACCTATCAATGAAAAGGGAATTGTGCACATTTCCTAGTCTCTCCCTCTCTCTCTCCAACAAGCCTTGGGAGTTTTTAAACAGAGCTTGGATGGCCATCTGTCATGGATGCCTTAGCTGAGATCCCAGCACTGCAGGGGGTTGGACTAGATGTCCCTCGGGGTCCCTTCCAACCCTACAATTCTATGATTCTATGGCAAGTCTCTTCCCCAGCCCCCTGGAAGTACCAACTTTCTGGTGCTGCCATTATTGCACTTCCATTGCCAGCCCTCTTCTCCACCAGCAGAAGCACCTGCGCATCAACCTGACCACTACCACCCAGTGAACAGCCCTGGATTGTATCCTTCCATTCTGAAATGCCCAAATCCGCAATTTGCTTGAGCCCTGACTCTGCAGCTTCATCCAGGACAGCAGAATGTGTTTGTAAGGCATTTCCCCTTCAAATGCTTCTGACTATGTTTTGAGCCTTTCCTCCTTCACTAGATTCTGGAAACTCCAGTTCCTATGCAGCCGTAAGTGGTGCCGAGGGGGCTGCTCAAGGAGCTCTACGCAGCCCAGTAAGCAGCCCAGCTGTCACCATCCTTGAAGAGGATGGCAATGCTAATAACCTCCCACCTGTGCTCAAAGGCGCCTGAAGACTGGCGCTTGCAGTCTGCGTGGTGCGCCCACATGACAAAACAAGCATTCTGGTGCCACTTGAGAGCACAACTCCCCGCTCTAAGTGACTTTTGCGCTTTCAAGCACACGTTGAAAGTGACTCTCTTGAATAAAAGACCTTCCCACGAGGCCACTAATAAAATATATGTGCAGTATTTTGTGGCTAAAAGGAGGCATGCCTCACTACCTTTTTTCACTGTAACAAACAGGAGGGGAGCATAGCAGTCTTCTCATCTCCTGGCTAAACATACTCAACTCCTTCAACCGTTCCTCATAAGGCTTGGTTTCCAGATCCTTTAGGGTGTTGTTTTTTTTTTTAATTATAAGTTTTTGTTTATATTTTTCAGGGGGAAAAATGTCTTATGTCTTTGTAAACATATACAAAAAGGGTGGCAAGAAAATGGGGAAATGCCAGCAAACTGTAATGAAGTCTTCAACATTTCAGAACGTTTGGGTGGACTTTGCAGTTGTTGGGAAGCTGGGGTGGGTTAATAATTTGTTCAGGCCATGCAGCTTCTGAACCCTAAAGGTAAAGGTAAAGGACCCCTGACAGTTAAGTCCAGTCGCGGACGAGTCTAGGGTTGTGGCGCTCATCTCGCTTTACTGGCAGTGGGAGCTGGCGTTTGTCTGCAGACAGTTTTTTCAGGTCATGTGGCCTGCATGACTAAGCCGCTTCTGGCAAAACCAGAGCAGTGCACAGAAATGCATTTACCCTCCCGCCGGAGCGGTACCTATTTATCTACTTGCACTTTGATGTGCTTTCAAACTGCTAGGTTGACAGGAGCTAGCACCGGGCAACAGGAGCTCACCACGTCACCGGGATTTGAACTGCCGGCCTTCCAATCTGAACCCTACACCCCATCAAATGCACTTTTCAAAATCTCTGCTTGAGCCCGCCCTCAGAATTCTCATAATGATTTGCATCACTGAGTATTAATTCAGTTTAATATACTCTCTCTCTCTCTCTCTCTCTCTCTCTCACACACACACACACACACACACACAGAGAGAGAGAGAGAGAGAGAGAGAGAGAGAGAGAGAGAGAGAGAGAGAGAGAGAGAGAGAGAGAGAGAAAATGAGAATATACAGTACCACCTCCAAACACTCTCAATCCCCGATTGAGGAAGGTGTATTAAAAGACCCAAAGCAAATAAGGTCGAAAATCTATTTTCTTTTGCATCTGCAAGAACAACAATGAAGTGATAATGACCATAAGGAGGCCAGTTTTCCTTTATTCCAACTTTGGTCCATTAGATGCAGCTTTGGCCTTAGGAACTGCTAAGGGCTGCACGTCTTTTTAAGTGAGCTAAAACCTTGAGAAGCAACGTCCCTGAGGACATTCTTTCCATTAGATGACAACTGGCATAAAATATAAAGAGCATTGTGGAGGCAATGTAAACTCCCCCATCACTTTGGCTGTAACAACTTTTTGCAGTGCATAAATACTTCCGAGGACTTGCTTCTCCCTGCATGAAACTCAACAAACACAAATCACGATGTATAAACAAAAACGGTCAAGAGCCCAGCAAAAAATGCCAATTAGCTCTGGCAGTTAGCTAGATGCAATCCTTGTGTTTGTGTTTCACACCCAGACAAATCGCTCTCAGAGGCCAGTCTTTGGGACTATTCGTAAAAGTATGCCACATTTTTAAAGAGCGAAGACAGAAAAGTTGTTTTCTTCTCCCTTTCCCATGATACTTGAACCCGGGATCATATACAGAAGCTGAATGTTGGGAGATTTAGGGCAAGCAAATAAAGTTTTTATTCACATCATTATATAGTTTGCGACGTATGCTGAAGACCCACCTCTTTAGGCTGGATGTTGTTGTAGCTGTGAGCTCAGCATTTAGACTCAGTTCTAAGACTGCAGACTGAATTAGTCTCTCTGCTATATACTGCAATGGTCAGGTTACACACCTAGAAGTCTGAGAAAAAGAAGCAATGACTGAGCCCGATTTTTAACAGCACAAAGTCTGGCTGTTACCCACAACCATATTGTGCAACTTCAAGGGAAACGCACAGGTTCCATACCAGGCAGAGAAAGAAAAGACTGCAAAATATGGCAGTCTTTTGCATTTGCATACCCCTAAGTTAATTTTGGGGGTCGTTCTATGTAAAAGAGCCAAACAATCTATAATATAGTACAGATTCTATACCATTAAGGAAAAAGAAGTCAAGCTATGAGGGTGTTTCAGAAAATTACAGCAATCTTCAGCATACAGCATAGGCAGCTATTTTTGCCGTTGCTTTCCAAAAGATCCTTGTTTCCTCATTTATTAAAGATATGTTTTATATTTGGTATTTGGGGCAGCTTACAAAATTGAAAACATCCAAATAAAATAAACGACATCACATCCCTTACGCAGGGATGTTAGTTCTGAACATTTCGTGGTTCTTGAGTTATTCTTGAGTTAGTGCTATTCGTGTTGTTCTGCTTGCTTTGTGCACTCACACAGTTGTTGTTCTCTCCCTCTCTCTTAATCATCGGACCTTGGAGTTGTCCTTGTCGCCGGTCTTCGCAAAAGGGAGGCGGGATATGCACAATTGTACACGTTTTCCTTTATTTCAAAAAAAATGCACTTTAAGACAATCAAAAGGATGTAAGGAAAACACGGTATGCGAGAAGCGCCCGGGGCACCTCTAGATAAAAGCCTCAGATACAAGCGCACAACATTCACGTTGCGAAGCTTGAGTTTGTATGCCGCGTGAATAGTCTTGCAGGGGCTTCTGGGATATATATAAAAAAAGAACAACAATGCACCACGCCAAGGCCATCACACCTAAAGAGAAAGAATAATATGGGGGGTGGGAAGAGCAAAAGAACATCCATAGAGCCTTGTTGGGTGAAACAAAAGGCTAGTACAGGCATAGGCAACCTTGGCTCTCCAGATGTTTTGGAACTACAACTCCCATGATCCCTGATCACTGCCCCTGTTAGCTAAGGATCATTGGAGTTGTAGTTCCAAAACATCTGGAGAGCCAAGGTTGCCTATGCCTGGGCTAGTATATTCTGGAATTCTGTTTCCTACAGGGACATCAGGCTGATGTTCCTACAAGAACATCAGCCCTCTCAAACCAATGCTGGTTGGTAGTCCAAGACATCTGGAGGGCAACCAGACTGGGAAGGCTATGCAACATATCTGTTCCGATAGAGGATTTGCAGAAAGCAATAGCTACTTGCTGGCTTCTTTTGGATATGGGCTCTGCTAATTGCTTGCTGATGTTTGGATAGTGCATCTGCTGCCTGGCTTCTGTAAGCATAAACCTTGCATGGTTTCCTTGGCCAGTATTTGCTGCCTCCTCCCCATCACGCCTTAACCGGGAAGATGAGCTGGATGTGATCTGTAAATATTAAGGTAATGCACTTTGGGGATCTGAGGTGCATTCTTTGGGAATTCTGGCTCACAGTGAGTTAGGAGGAAGGAGCGCAGTTGGAAATGGGTGGTTCCTTGGGAGGGCAGGAACTTGAAAATTAAACATGCAATTGGCCCAAATGGCAATGAAGGGCTGCAGGTCCTAATGGAATGTGGATTACCGCCTGGCAAGAATCTCGAATGGATCGGAACATCTGGTGTCTGAGGTGATGCTGTTTATCTAAACCACCGATAGCATCTGCACAGTCAGGCTGTGCCAAATTCCATATGAAAAGCCGCAAAGTAAATTAACAAACAGAAAGTATCTTACAGCACATGAGTGTGGCGGTGGGGAGGGGATCTCCTCTCTAGCATCTTAATTTCCTACACACTTAAAATCCCAGTCTGGCCCCTCACCTTCTGAAATGCAAATCCAAAGATTTTATTTAGATGGTTTATATGCCATCCTTTGCAAAGGGTGGTTTTTAAGAATAATAAAAACAAGTAAATGAGAATACATAAAGTTAATTAAAAACAACAACAACAAATCACTAAATGACAGTTGCCACTAGCAACAGCAGAAATAAGCTATTTCTTCCTCCAAATGCCCTCTGAAAAAGATGTGCCTTGACCAACTGCCTGAAGCTATAAAGTTGAGGCCAGATCTGGACTATGAGTAGCAAAATGATTATTTATAAGATTTCTTACCCGCCCTTCACCATAAGGTCCCAGCGCAGGTTGCAACAACAGAATATACAACTATAGAAAACAAATAAAACTATTACAAAACACACAACACCATTCCAAATGGGAAATCACAGTATGAATTCAACGAAGGAGGCAAGTCCTACAAAATGAAATACAGTAGTACCTCAACGGTCACAGGCCAAGGTAACAAGGTGAGCGCTGTAGGAGGAAGATACTAGGGGCACTTCTGTAAGGAGGGAACAGCACAATTTAGGGGTTGCCACAGAGAAAGCCCTTTCCTGATCCACCATTCCGCACACTTTTCCTAGAGACCCTCACCTACCACCACAACATCTTTTCTGGCCCCCGGCAAAGCATTTCTTGTTCTCCTCGTCCTCCCAAACCTATTTCTGTAATTTTAATTTTAATTTCTGTAATTTTAATTTTACAGCCAGGCCCTACGTTACAACCGTATCTGTTCCAACTCTACAGACAGAGAATCTCACCTAAGAGATCTACAGCAAACCTTTTTAGAACTAAAATATCCACCTGATGAAGTTAAACAACAGATCAACAGAGCCAGACTGATACCTAGGGAGAACCTGCTGCAAGACAGACCCAAAAAAGAAAATAACAGAACACCACTAGTCATCACATACAGCTCCCAAGTTAAAACAGTACAACGCATCATCAGAGATCTACAGCCTCTCCTGGACAATGACAGCTCCCTTTCTCAAGCTCTGGGAGGAAGACCTTTCATTGCCTACAGACAGCCACCCAATCTTAAACAACTCCTCACCCACAATAATACAACCACCAGACTTAACATGGACACTGGTACCAGAGCCTGCAATAAACCCAGATGCCAACTTTGCTGCCACATACACCCGGACAACATCATTACTGGCCCCAACAACATCCAACATACCATCTCAGGACTATTTAATTGCTCATCTTCTAACATTGTGTATGCCATCAAATGCCAACGGTGCCCTTCAGCTCTCTATATTGGACAAACAGGCCAAACCCTACGCCAAAGGATAAATGGACATACATCTGACATCAGGAACCATAAGACTGAAAAACCAGTAGGAGAACACTTCAATCTCCCAGGACATTCTATACAAGATCTCAAAGCAGCTGTTTTATTACAGGGAAATTTCAGGAACAGACTGGAAAGAGAAGTTGCTGAATTGGAAATCATTACCAAGCTTAAAACCATGGAAGCACCTGGGATGAATAGAGACATCGGATTCTTATCTCATTATGCATGATCAAGCTTTCTTTAGCACCTCAGCCCAGGACTAATTGCAGCCATCAGCAGCCATTAACAGCCATCTACAGGTTTACCACTCCCATCAGCCCATCACCCATTCCCACCCACCCCCACCACCCTCTGTATATATATGGGGTCTGACACTTCTGTTTCTAGTGTATCTGAAGAAGTGTGCATGCACACGAAAGCTCATACCAAAATATAAACTTAGTTGGTCTTTAAGGTGCTACTGAAGGAATTTTTTTTATTTTGCTTCGACTCAGACCAACACGGCTACCTACCTGTATCTGTAATTTTAAGTTAGGATCATAGAATTGTAGAGTTTGGAGGCACTCCAGGGTCATCTAGTCCAACCCCTGGCAGTGCAGGAGTCACAGCTAAATTGTCCCTGGCAGATGGCCATTGTTCTAAACAGTTTTTAATGTTGTGCTTTAATGGATGTAATTTGCCCTGGGACGTGGGGGTGAAAGGCAGGTATTAAGTTGTAAACAGCAACATGCGTAGACAGATAGCTATAGATAATTATCCTCCTCTACTTGACCTATTTATCAACCTGTTATTTATCCTGATTTGCTTAAGCAAAGTTTACGTGGAACTTAGATTCTATCCAGTCATTTCTGAGCATTCATACTGATTTGTTTCCTGGGTGTATGATAAGAATCCACCCTGATTTGCTTGAGTGGGGCTTTTGTGTCTTCCTGTCAATCATTCATTCATTCCACACTTCTCAGCAAATTTCCCTGTTACTTTCCTAACAGCAAATATTCTGCCAAAAAAAAACTTTTTTAAAGTGTGTTTGCTGTACTAGGATAACAGAACACTTTAATCCGCTTTAATTATGCAACCCTAAATTTCCTGGCATATGCCTGAATCCCTCCTGCAAAATATTTAACAGTCTGGAGCGGCCCCGACACACCTGCCAAAATATATGTTTTTTGAGAAAATGAAAACGCCATCAAGAGCAGGAGAGGGTGTGGGAGACCCTAGGAGCACCTTTTTGCTGTTGTTTTAACAAACGGGAAAAGACCATTGTCTAAGAACTAATCTCTTTATTTCAGGAAGCATGGTGATCTAACGAACTTAAATGAAACGACTCACAAACATTTATCCTGTATTAACAAAGGCATAAAACAGAAGATTATAGAAAAAAATGAGCCCTAACCTGCTGTTAAGCTTTATCCGTCACCTCAGAACCCTACCACATTCCTGTTTAATTTGCATAATGACTGGTTCAGGATTCCAGTCCTGAATTTGAAGGTTAGTTACGTTTTATGCAATTAATGGAAGAGAATTAACACCATGTCACTACAAAGCACCGTCTGAGAGAGGGAGAGAAAGGAGAGTTTAATGAGGCCTTGTAAAGTAAAGTGACCAGGTGTATGCATAACCACATTTCTCAGGAGAAAGCGTTAGCTATTTTGCAGCTGGAGCAGTGAGCTTGGAAGGAGGCCTTTGGCCTGTGTTCAGTCCGCTCCGACTGCAAACGAGCCCTGTGGTCCGAGGGATGATTTACACGTTAAAGCTGCCATGTTCAAGCCACATTACAGCAGTCCATGTGGCCACTCTTACTCAACAGTAAACAAAGCACATACAGAGAGCCCTGTTGGATCACACCTCATTCACACCATACATTTAATGCACTATGATGCTGTGACGAAAAAGTTGGTTTTGTCCTAAATCGACCACTAGTCAATAATAGCTCTATGTAGGGTTGCCAGACTCAATAGAGGACAGGACTTCTGTGCCTTTAATTGCCCTGCTCTCTTTTGAGTCTGGAAACCTTAAAGAGAAACCAGCAGACCCTTTGTTTAATTTCCAAGCAAAGGGTCTGCTGGTTTCTCTTTAAGGTTTCCAGACTCAAAAGAGAGCAGGGCAATTAAAGGCACAGAAGTCCTGTCCTCTATTGAGTCTGGCAACCCTTGCTGCATGCCAGTATTATTATTACTGCGGGAGGAACAGTGAAACTTGTCCATTGCTGATATTCTCACTGGGGAAATCCTTCTACTCTTCCAAGGAAAGCCAGAATTTTCCAAGGCACAGTCTTGCCAATTACCATCAGGGATTGCTGTTGCACCCTAAGGCCTAATACATTTGTCAAGGCATAAGGCTTAATGGACAAGTAACCCACTTCACCAGACGCAACCGAAAATTGCCAGTCGAGGGTGTCATTGCTAGCTTTTAAGTTAGCACAGACTGATTTACTGAGCAGAAAGGAGCATTCCGTCCCAGTTCAAAGGGCAACACAAAACGGTCAAGCCAAGGTGTTTCTTCACCTACACTACATCTCTCGTTCTCCGGGACTAAATTTTCAGAAATTGTTGATTTACTGGTGTCCTGTATGGTGAAGACTAGAGCAAGCTCCTTCAACTTTTGCTTCATCTTTTTTCTGTGGATAAAAAGGAAGAAAGGATAGAGGAAAACGGGTGGAGGAAAATAGGTCTTTGAATTTCAAGAGCATAATAAGTTGAAGAAGAAGACAAGTTTTAGGCATCCCTGGAGATGAAGCAGACGTAACGGGGCAGAAAATACGGCGAGAAAGTTCCGGATGAACAGAAGGAAATATTCCGTATTTGTGAAATCTGTCAAACCATGGAATAACGTCTCCTGGGAAGTCCCCTTCCCAGAATGATGTCAAAGAAGACGCCGGAATATACAATAGGGTACAGTTAGGAAACTGCCATTACCTCATAGGTGTTTCCAGGCTCGGCCTTCAATGACTGCGTTGGCATTAATTGGGGCGAGTTTGTTCCATCAAACGTAACTTTCTCCTTGATGGTTCCACAGACATGGCTGTGGCATTTAGCTCGTCCTTTGCACATTTTAGAGAAAACACTAACCACCCCCTTCCTATGGGAAGGAATTGGGTCTTCTGACGTCCAAACAAGGCTGACATCAGATCACTGTAGGCCTGAGGCTTACAAACCCCACATGTTTAGGCTCTATCCCCTCAAGAGTCTGCAGTGTAGGGCCACAGGCAGACTATACATTTATAACACCATGACACCACTTTAAACGCTCATGGTTTTCCCCAAATTATCCTGGGAGCTGTAGTTTGTAAAGGGTGCTGAGAGCTGTCGGTCCCCCTCACAGAGCTACGGTTTCCAGAGTAGTTTAACAGTGAATCTCTCTTCACAGGGAACTCTGTGAATTGTGGCTCTGTGCGGGAAATCAATGTCTCATAACAACCCGTCCCTTAGCCCCTTTCACAAAGTTTCTTTGACTCTTGAGAGGACAGAGTAGGCCTTAGAGTTTGAGGGTGCCATTTTAGAATGATCTCTCCAACATGTTTGAGGGTGCCATTTTAAAATGCCCTGCAGAATGTTTGTTTGTTTGTTTGTTTTTAATTTTTAAAAAACCTCCCTGCAAAGTTTATAAACAACTAGCTGCACAAGGTTTGCCAACCTTTGGGGGCCAGTGGGAACACGTGGGATTTTGAGAGACACGTTACAAAACAGATGCAGAGGCATAGATAGCACGACACAAAATGGATGTCATGGAGGCTCGGCGTAACAGCTGCCACATCGGAAGGAGCAATTCCTACCTTTCTCTTAGGACTGACTGACCCACATTCAGCTGGTGTTCCAATTGAGTGATGGGCGTAGCCAGGATTTATGCCAGGGGGTGTAGAACACCCACCTGCCCTCTTCCTCTGTTTGCCTCTGTCTAGCAGATTCAGAATGGAATGTCTCAACAACAGTTGTTTAACATCACTTTCTTTTAAATTACTTTCTTTTGACCTCCCAAAGTATTTCAGTTCCAAATATTCTGGTTATTTCTACTTTCAGTCAAGTATTTTTATTTATTTACCTGAAACTCCACACAAGTCCACACCCAAGGTTTCAAGGGCTGCCACCATGGCCCTCTTATTCATTGCGGCACAGTCTTGCTCCCTGACCGCACCCCAAAGCTTACCCCCATGAGACTACTGGCTGGGTTGTGCTTTGACCCAGCAAGTTCTTCTACTTCCATGTTTACCTTCCCTTGACTTTGGTGTGGCTTTGGAACTTAAGAGTGGCATTCAGCACACTCCGTCCACCAGCATGATGACTTTTGGCTCCACAAGAGAACTTCTTTCCCCTGTGCGCCTCCTAAATGTGCACTGGAGGATCCCGCAAAAAATATGCCTTCACATGGATGTGGTTAAGCTATGGAAGTTGCTTCCAGCGATGGCCACCGAATCAGATGGATTTAAAAGATGGTGAGACAAATTCATGGAGGATAAGGCTATCTGTGGCTGCTAGCCATGATGGCTATGGGGTATCTCCACAGCTGGAGGCTATACGCTTCTGGATACCAGTTGCTGGGAACCAAGAAGGGAGAGTGCTTTGGTTCTCGGGTTCTGCTTCCATCTGGCAGCAGGTTGGCAGATGTCCATCTGGCAGCAAGAGAAGGTTAAGGGGTGATGGGATAGCCATGTTCAAATATATAAAAGGATGTCATACAGAAGAGGGTGAAAGGTTGTTTTCTGCTGCTCCAGAGAAGCGGACACGGAGCAATGGAGTCAAGCAACAAGAAAGAAGATCCCACCTAAACATTAGGAAGAACTTCCTGACAGTAAGAGCTGTTCGACAGTGGAATTTTCTGCCAAGGAGTGTGGTGGAGTCTCCTTCTTTGGAGGTCTTTAAGCGGAGGCTTGACAGCCATCTGTCAGGAATGCTTTGATGATGTTTCCTGCTTGGCAGGGGGTTGGACTGGATGGCCTCTTCAAACTCTATGATTCTATGATTCTAGATGGGCTATTGACCTGATCTAGTAGGCTCCTCTTACATTCTTTGGTGGGGAGGATGTGTGGCAGGTGTGCGGAGGGGAGAGGCAAACCCTCCAGCTGTCCCTATTTTCCAGGGACAGTCCTGGATTTGATCCCAGAACGTCCCGCTTTTTCTTAGGATGTCCCTGTTTTCATTGGAGGAACATTGAAGGGTATGGAGCAGGCTTCCTCAAACTCGGCCCTGAAGATGTTTTGGCCTACAACTCCCATGATCCCTAGCTAACAGGACCAGTGGTCAGAGATGGTGGGAATTGTAGTTTGATGAAGCCTGGTATGGAGTCATCCTACCTACGAGCCAAGGAGATGAGTAACTCTACAACAGGGGTCCCCAGACTACGGCCTGGGGGCCGGATGTGGCCCAATTGGCCTGCCAATCCGGCCCGCGAGGACCCCCGCCGCCGCCCGCTCTTACAGCGCGCGGCGCGCGGCGTGGCAGCGCTCTTCTGGGTCGGGAAAAAAACGCCGAAAATCCTTTGTGCGCATGCGTATGGGCCTCTCCTGACCCAGAAGAGGTCATTTCTGGTGCACTTCCAGGTCGGGGGAGGCCCATACGCATGAGCACAATGGATTTTCGGTGCTTTTTCCACCCTGGAAGCGCGCCGCCGCGCCAGTAAGCGCCCGCGCACATGTGCATGGGCGCGCACTCCCCCGCCCGCCGGCCCGCACAGGCGCGCGCTCCCCCGCCCTCCGGCCCGCCGCGCAATCGGCGCGGTGGGAACCGGCCCAAACGCTGGTAACTCTGGGGACCCCTGCTCTACAACCTTTAGAAGACATCTGAAGGCAGCCCTATTATGCTTTTATATATGTCAGAAGCTGCCCGGAATGGCTAGGGCAACCCGGTCAGATGGATGGGGTATAAATAATAAAAATTATTATTATGGAATAGGCTTGCTGATCAGAAGATTGGCGGTTCGAATCCCTGCGACGGGGTGAGCTCCCGTTTCTTGGTCCCAGCTCCTGCCAACCTAGCAGTTCGAAAGCATGTCAAAGTGCAAGTAGATAAATAGGTACTGCTACAGTGGGAAGGTAAACAGTGTTTCCATGTGCTGCTCTGGTTCGCCAGAAGCGGCTTTGTCATGCTGGCCACATGACCCGGAAGCTGTACGCCGTCTCCCTCAGCCAATAACGGGAGATGAGCGCCGCAACCCTAGAGTCAGTCATGACTGGACCTAATGGTCAGGGGTCCCTTTACCTTTTTATTTCATCAGAGAAATATTGGAGGGTATGGAGAGGGGAGCATTTGGAAATCTTTGCACTCATGGAAGGAGTGCATTGGACACAGGTTCCAGCCTCAAAATAGGAGGATTGGCAGAGCCTTCAGTTCTCTCTTATAATCTGAACACATCTTGGGAAGCACTTCCTTTACAGGAGAACTGGAACTATGAGCAGAAGCACTGACCTTTTGCTCTCAGGGTAGGGAAAGAGGCATCCTACCACTGTACCCCCTGGACATCCCTCGCAATAAATGAGTCGGACAGCAGCTCTCCCTGCCTGTCTCCCCTCCGCCGCCTGCAACTTTTGCCAACTGATTCACAGAGCGGAATATGCATAAACCCTTGAAAAGAGATGCTCATTAGCATTCTCTGCCGGAGGCAATGTGCCACAATTTCGTGAGGCGGCGGGTCAGGAGGAGAAAAAAAAAGGAGTGTTGGAGGAGGAGAGGCAAAATAATGGAAATCTTCATAGAACAAGTCAATTCTCTCAGACAAGTGATCGCTTTGTCTAGGGCAGATGAACAGGCCCTTCTCTGCTCGGGAGGACTATTAAAATAGGAAGAAAACAAAGAGAGATTCTATGTAGTATTTTTATCAGCAGCCAAGAAGTAAATGACGGTGACAGAGACAATTGGGAAATTCAGCTGGGCCACAGGATGCTGGGAATACCAAGGCAAAGTGGGCCTGGCCCATCAGCAGCTCTCCTGATCAAAACCTCTTCACTTGGAGTTCATAGAATAGAATCATACAATCGGGAGGGGACACTTGAGGACATCTAGTTCAATCTCAGCTTCATCCTGGATCTGTGATCCAGCAGCTACAGCTGATGGATGACCATCCAGCCTCTTTGCGGATGATACAACAGTCATTGGGCTCATCCGGGAGGAGGATGAATCTGCATATAGGCAGGAAGTAGATCATATTGTCTCGTGGTGCAGCAGCAATAATTGGTGCTAAATGCCCAAAAGACAGTGGAAATGATAATTGATTTTAGAAGGCATCCTCTCATCTCGTTGCCAATCTCCATTCTTGGTAACATGGTTGTAGTGGTAGAGTCCATTAAGTTCTTGGGCTCTATGATCTCTCAAAAATTGGTGAGATAACATCAATATTATTATTTTAAAAGGTACACCAGAGATTGTATTTCTGGTGCAACAACTAAGGAAATTTAATCTGCACCAAGAATCGCTGGTCCAATTTTATAGAGGTACTATTGAAACTGTTCTCTGTAATTCCATTACTGTCTGGTACGGTGCAGCCTCTAAGCTGGATAAGAAGAGGTTCCAACGAGCAGTAAGAACTACAAACTAATTGGTGTTAGTTTGCCTCCAATAGAGACACTTTATGCTGCTTGAGTCAGGAAGAGAGCAGAGAGAATTGCTGTAGACCCTTCGCATCCTGGTCATCACCTGTTTGATTTACTCCCATCCGGACGTCGGTACAGGACTCCATATACAAAAATGTCTAGGCACAGGAATAGCTTTTTTCCTTGTGCCATCAAATTGTTGAATCTGTAGTTGTGGGCGGAAGGGAAGCCAGTTGGTGGTATGGGGTCTTTTCGCTGTGCTGTTAAACAGAAAGTGCTGCAGTTCAGTGTCTCAACCACATGGAGCAGCTGTCTCCAGATCCCAGTGCCCCCTGACAGGAAGTTAAGCAGAAAGCGAAAAAGAGAGCAGACAGGAAACAGGAAGTTACAGTCCACCTAAAAGATACAGGCACATGTATCATATGTCACACAGTTAATCTTCACTTAGGCTAGAGCTTGCCAAACCTACCATGTTAGTGACACACTTTTTGGACATGCATCACCTTGCAACACAATAATTCAGTTTTACTAGCAAATTGGAGGTTAAACTAACCCCTTTCCAACCCTGGGAAGAGTATGGGGAGCGTTCACGTGACACAGCTACACACTGCAGCCAACACACTAACGTGTCACAACACACCATTTAGATTCCTGAACCCACATCCAATCCATTATTTGCCAGACTACCCTTCACTCACTTTCAAACAATTGGCATTTTAATAACTTTGCCATTGAGTGGGGCCTGCTAACATTATTTCAGATCTTCATTATTCTCCTTAAAGCTGTTATCTTTTTCTTCCTCTCCTTTTTTTAAGTACATCAACTGTGTTGGTGTATATAATTTTGTCTGAGATAAAACGGTGCCTCCCTCTCATCCTGAATTCCCAGAAACCAGAGAGAAAGGGTTGGGAAGGAGATAGAAAAGAGGGTTGTTGCGATAGTTATTCAATTTTTCTTTTCGTCTAAGTGATATATCACTTTTCCTATTAGGCTTTAATTTGCTTAAGCATTGGAGGCATCAGTGAGTAAGTTCTGCTTTAATTAGACAGGTACTAAACAGCCTGGTAGTAATTTGAATACTGACAAGCCGGGGTGCTCACTGGTCCGTGAACAAAAACGATTTTATAACATGAAGTCTACTTGAAGGGGAAGACGGGGGAAGCAGGGGGGGGGCTGAGGGAATCCTCTACACATTTCACATGCAAGAGAGGGAAGGGCAAGGGGTGTTCCAGGCCCCACATTACACAACTAAGGGCCTGTCCTGAGATCCTTTTTGAAATGTAGGTTGGTTCCCACAAGGCAAGACACAGTGATAACAGCAAGAACCTTTATTGAACTACAGAACTGGACAATGGGGGCAAAGCAACTGCTTATATATATTTCTGGAGGCCTGGGCCACTCCCATTCCCAACGTGGTTGGCTGTCTAAACTTCCGAGCTGCGAATCATGACTCAGAGTTTAAGGACCAATGGCAGAGGCCCAAATCCTGAAATGTTCTGTGATTGGTTATCATGTATCAAATCAGAACACAAGAGCTCAGACTCCTTAGTCCAGACTCAAGCTCAGGCAACACATACCACTGAATACATAACACTTTTTATTGCACGTTCACAATGATTTGTGCTCATGATGCTATCGGGGCAGTCACACACAATGCCACTTTCAATGCTGCTTGTGCCCTTAATAGGGTTGCCATATTTTGAAGAGCAAAAAAGGAGGACACATTTGCCAACTACTACTTTTAACAATGGATCTCTAGGGCGACTCTTGTTATGAAAAAGAGGGCGTATCCTAGAAAAGGAGGGCATATGGCAACCCTACCTTGAAAATTTGGGGGGCAATCATCCTGCTTCACCTCCAATCACCACCTGTCCTGTAACTTGCTGCTGAAATCCCACAATTTTTTCCCCTACCACATATTATCTGCTCAGATCAAGTGGGATTTGGTTGCCTCACTTTTTTGCTATATAGCCCCTCCAGACAGCAACAATATGGCAGCTTCAGGAGAGCATCTCAGAACAAACCAAAGTGGAATAAATAAATAAAAATTGCCCAGTAGCACCTTAGAGACCCATTGAGTCAATCACCCATCTCCTACTGACCTTCTGAGAAATAGCCCACCCTCCCACTATATATAAGGGTCTGGTAACTTCTGCTTCAGTGTATCTGAAGAAGTGTGCAGCAACACGAAAGCTTATACCCTAAATGGCCTCGGTCCAGTATACCTGAAGGAGCGTCTCCACCTCCATCATTCTGCCCGGACACTGAGGTCCAATGCTGAGGGCCTTCTGGCAGTTCCCTCGGTGCGAGATGCCAAGTTGCAGGGAACTAGGCAGAGGGCCTTCTCGGTGGTGGCACCCGCCCTGTGGAACGCCCTCCCAACAGATGTCAAAGAGGAAAACAACTACCAGACTTTTAGAAGACACCTGAAGGCAGCCCTATTCAGGGAGGCTTTTAATGTTTAATAGATTATTGTGTTTTATTTTTCTGTTGGAAGCCACCCAGAGTGGCTGGGGAAACCCAGCCAGATGGGCGGGGTATAAATAATAAATTATTATAATAATATTATTATTATACCCAGAACAAACTTAGCTGGTCTCTAAGGTGCTACTGGACAATTTTTTAAAAAAAAATTATTTATTTCGACTGCATCAGACCAACACGGCTACCTACCAGTACCTGAATCTCAAGTGGAATAAATCCACTATTAAGTCAACACCATTAGAATCATAGAATTTTAGAGATGGAAGGGACCATGAGAATCATCTAGTCCATCCCCTGCAATGTTGCAGAATACACCCTCAATAAAACACAGGCCTAGTGGGCCCCTAACTGAGAGTTCCCACCAAGAGCAACTTTAAGTAGAGACAGGTCCTCAGCTGCATCCCTATGGGTGCATGAGTATAAGTATAAGTCCATTTGGTATAATAAGCATTTGGTATAAGTCCAAATGGTCTCCCCAAAACCATAAACACCCCCCCCCCACACACACACACAAACACACTGAAAAAAGAAGCCCAAGACATGACTCTTCCCGAATGCCTCCGTTTTGGAATATTTTGGCTCCCGAACGCCAAAAAAATGGAAGTCACTGTTCCAGTTTTTGAACTATTTTCGGAAGCTGAATGGCTTCCAAGCCGTGTTTTTCATCCCCCCCCCCCATTGACTTTACAGCCAGCCCATTGATCCTTGGTTTTTGAACTTTTCGGAAGCCGAACATCCTCCGGAATGGATTAAGTTTGAAAACCGAGGTTCCACTGTATGTATTTTTGCCAGTGACATAATCCCCCCATGGGGGTGTAGGAAGCTGTCTTATAATGAGTCAGACCATTGCTCCATCTAGCTTAGTATTGTCTACAGTCTACAGTGACTGGCCACAGTTCCCAGGGATTTTGGACAAGGGACCTTCTCCGTCCTTCTGAATACAAAGAAAGTGCTCTTCCCCCCTCTGCTGCCTGAAGCTTTGCCACTTGATTTCCACTGAAAATGCACACTGGAGTGTATTCCGAACAATGTACCTGCACGATACCCATAATTTCAAACACTTGCTTGGCACAGTCACCTATTCTGATGTGCTCTAGAAAGGCATTGTATTGCACTTGGGTTGGGCAATTCTCCCTTCACTGGTGGCCAAGCTACAGTTCCTCCCATCTGCTCTCTAGTCATGGCTTTTCTGGAATCCCTTTGCAAGGAGGAATGGTGGACGGAAGAGTCTGCCTTTCAAAGTACATTCTGCCTTTTACCTCCTAAATCAGCTGGCGGGCTCAACTGCCATAGTTTTCGAGTTTACTTTACATTTTTTTGTGGTTTTGTGCTCATGCCCACCAGCCCAGTTCCTTCAGAGGAGGAGAGGAGAAGCTGAGACAAAACAGAAGGCTGAGATAAGAATCATCATAACAAGATTGCAAAATCATCTCCCCCGCCCTTGATTGAGAGATCCGCCTTGATGGTGAGCCAATGGCCTTATATAAGGGTTGAACCAAGAATGCATCTGTTTGATCTGGAAATCCCTCCACGTTCCACTGCAATTAAGCCCACTCAACCAGCCCTGATGTGGCCTGCTTTCTTGTTTCTCTTGTGATGCTTTTTCCGTCCTCCAAACGTCTTTGGAGAGTAGCATGTGAGCTGCATTTGTGGTGATAGGTCTCTCCACGCTTTAATTGTGAAGAATCAGAGACAACAGCCCAGTGTTGTCATCCATCCAGCGAGTTATTGGCTGCCCCAAATACAGAGTTTTCAGAAGCGCAAACAAACAACTCCTTTTGTTGAGCCATTCTTCTCTCCTAGTGACAGATGCATCACAAGACACTGAAAATTCATTTTTCAAAAAACCAACAAGCCAGGAACAATTAAAAGAAACCTCACCAAGACCAACATCCAGTCATAGGATTTATAGCTTTGCCCAAACTGTCATGGGTTGCATATCCTGAAGTACAATGGGATGGAAGTCTAAAGGTACGTAATGTCTTTCTGGGATATTCCATGGGGAACAAGCAACTTGGGCACCATGGCATACCCTCCAACATTTCTCCGATGAAAATAGGGATGTCCTATACCATAATAATAATTTTATTATTTATACTCCACTCATCTGACTGCAGTACGCGGGTGGCGCTGTGGGTTAAACCACTGAGCCTAGGGCTTGCCGATCAGAAGGTCGGCGGTTCAAATCCCCGCGACGGGGTGAGCTCCCGTTGCTCGGTCCCAGCTCCTGCCAACCTAGCAGTTCGAAAGCACGTCAAAGTGCAAGTAGATAAATAGGTACCGCTACTGCAGGAAGGTAAACGGCGTTTCCGTGTGCTGCTCTGGTTCTCCAGAAGCAGCTTTGTCATGCTGGCCACATGACCTGGAAGCTATACACTGGCTCCCTCGGCCAATAATGCGAGATGAGCGCCGAAACCCCAGAGTCGGTCACAACTGGACCTAATGGTCAGGGGTCCCTTTACCTTTACATCTGACTGGGTTGCCCCAATCACTCTGGCCAGCTTCCAACATATATAAAAACATAATAAAACATGAAGCATTAAATAACTTCCCTGTTCAGGGCTGTCTTCAGGTATGTTCTAAAGGTTGTCTTCTAAAGGTTAACTCCTTGACTCAGGGCTCACATAACTCCATACCCTCCAACATTTCTCCAATGAAAATAGGGATGCCCTAAGGAAAAGCAGGACATTTCAGGATCAAATCAGAAACCAGGACAGCTTCTGTAAATCCAGGACTGTCCCTGGGAATTAGGGACACTTGGAGGGTCTGCTATGGCTATGCTTTTTCAGGCTTTCAAACTTTGCAGACCATTTTCCTTGCTGACTGCTTGTGAGTCCCAGCATGTTGCAAAGGACTCTGGGACATGTACATGGTTTATGTCACGCTGGCCTGTGGCCCCCAGAAAGTTCCCCAGAAGTGAATGTGGCCCTTGAATCAAACAAGTTTCCCTTCTTCTGCTGTAAAGCACTAGCCCAGCCTATGAAGCCGTCTCCCATTTGAACCAACACTCTCCTGAAGCTATGCATTTCTTAGGAATGTCAGTGGTGTCTGGGCATATGATACTATCAGCATGCCTCTCTGAGTGTGAAGGGCGCACCTTTACAGATTTACTCATTTGGGGCTGTTTCAGACTTTATTTAAAACTGGCTTTCCGTGATACTTTTTCTGCCATATGTCAGCACTTAGAACAGTTTATAAATTCATTACGCTTCTGTCTATTTCAGAAACTCGGGCTGCATTACTTTCCATGCTTATCTGGGACTGGGAATAAGTCATATCAAATTAAACATAGCAGAGCAAATGCATTTAGGTCACATCCACACCTTATATTTAAAGCACTACGGTGCCGTTTTAAACAGCCGTGGCTTATCCCAAAGCATCCTGGGAGCTGTAGTTTGTTAAGGGTGCTAAGAGCTGATAGGAGATTCAAATTTCCCCTCACAGAACTGCAATTCGCAGAGTTTCCTTGCAAAAGCGACTGACTGTTAAATCGCTCTGGTAAATGTGAGGGGAATATGGGCCCCATCAGAAGCAGGGTCCTAGCCCCCAATTCTGATACATGTGCTTCTGTTTGAGAGATGCGACTCCACTTCAGCACAGCGTTGGCAACTGACGCCTATTTTGTGCTTGTAAAATTTATTTATATCAATAATATTTTTAGATTTGAAAATTAAGAAATAAAATAAAATAAAAAGGGAGCTGGCCTTTAACTGCTAAGCCATCTTCTAACCTATGTCAAACGACACTTTCAAGTTGGAGAAAAGTAATACGAGATGATTGGATATTGATTTATTTCCACTCCTGAAACTTTTTCCTCCCACCCGCATCACTGTGAGTGGTTCTGTGGCTTCCCAGGCATTATGAGCCAACTGTGTCATCTTCCCCCTGGTGCTGGCATCCAAGTTTCTCACTCTCTGCATCGGCAGTCCGTTTTCCATTCATTCCCCTGCGGGAACAAATGTGATTGCAATTGGTTCCCACCAGGGAAGGAATAGAAGGATTGTTTTTTAAAAAATGCCACTGCTTTGAATCCCCAAGAGAAGGGAATTTGAACAATACTGTAACTGAAGACACCTTTTCTCTCTTTGAAGCCATGGCTGATGCCTGCACTTTCTGCTTTTAGGAATGTAGGAAGCTGAGTTATACTGATACAGGTAGATGCTTAGTTTTACTGTATCAGACCACTGGTCCCTCTAGCTTAGTATTGTTTACACTGACTGGAAGCTACTCCCCAGGGTTCCAGGCAGGGGGTATCCCTTCCCCGACCTGGAGATGCCGGGGGATTGAACCAGGCACCTTTTGCATGCTAATAAGGTGCTCTACCAATGAGCCGCTTCTATCTCTGTGCCACTCATAGCTGCCAAGTTATCCCTTTTTTAAAGGGATTTTCCCTTATGCTGAATAGGCTTCCTCGCGAGAAAAGGGAAAACTTGGCAGCTATGGTGCCGCTTTTCCAGAAAAGAACAATATTAACACATATTTCAAGAACTGTTCATAGAAAAAGAACGATTGGGTTAAAAGCTGTGTCCCTTCTGCTGCACAGGTTCAAGATTTAGTTCAATCAATTAAGATTAAAACTACATATATGTTGTGGACTGGCTGGATGCAGAGGAGTGGTGAGGGGAACCAACTGGGGAACCCCCAAGGGAAGAAGACTCAGAGCCATGGGATTGATGGTGGGGTGACGATGAGGGGGTCAGAGGGAATAGAGGGAGCAGACTGGGAGGAGGAGGTGTCGGAAGTGGAAGAGGCAACAGGGTTTCGTGAGCAGGAGGAGGCTGTGACAGACAGCAGTCCAGAATCAGAGGCAGAAGCGGGGGGGGGGGTCAAGAGGCAGAGTGGAGGCATGTTGTTGGAAGAATCCAGGGAGTCTCTCCCTCCTGCTGCAACCAGCTCCTCTCTCCCTGGTCTCCCAGAACGTGAAGGGAAACGAAGAGGGGGGAGCAAAGAGAGGCAAGGCAAAGAAGCCTCAGTTTGCTGGGGAAGGAGCCAGGAGAGGAGCCTTAGAGAGCGTTGGGAAGGCAGGGACCTTCAGTCCCTGCAACCGCCTCATTGGGGCAAGAGCTACTGGGAAGAGTTGCTGTGACCACTAGACCTGTTTTGGTTTCTTTGAATAAAGAGTTAACCCCCTGGTCTCCCAGAACACGTAGAGAAATGAAGAGGGCAGAGCAAAGAGAGACAAGACGAAGGAGCCTTGGGCTGCTGGGGAAGGAACTGCCCAGACTTGTGTTACAGGGAGGGTCACTTCAGTGCTGCTAGCATAGCAGTTTGATCTCACCCCCGGAGGCACACTCCACTGTCGCTTGAGACAGACGGATGCCAACATCTATGTGGACAGGCAGGAGGATTGAACCTGGGACCTTCTGCATGCAAAGCAGGTGCTATGCTACTTACCTACACTAGGAAAATGCCTTATACAGAGTCAGACCATTGACCCCTCTAGCACAGTATTGGTTCTGCAGTATCTACAGGCAGCGGCTCTTCAGGATTTTGGACAGCGGTTCTCTCCCTGCCCTACCTGGAGATGCTGGGGATTGAACCTGGGACATTGGGTGTTTGAAGCAGGTCCTCTGCCACTGAGCTAAACTATCTATCTGTGCTTCTCAGAACACATCCCCTGTATGGAGCTCAGGGAAAGCTGGTTTCTTTAGAGACTGACAACCTATCCCAATGTTGAGAATCAGTTCAGTGCAGCACTCGAGACCAAACGTAACATTTCCCTTGTCAGAATGAAATGCCATAAATTTTTAAGCCTAATGCTTAATGTACCTACATATTGAACATAAGGGCGTTTATTGTCCACTTAATGGCCCTTAAATCTTCCAGAAATATTACTTGCACTTTTAAGGTTCTCAAAGGTCCTCTAAATAGGGCAGAGAGTTGAAGGTACAAGTTGTTCCCCATTTTGTTCAGAAAACATCTTGCACCCCACAGGCTAACGTGGGGTGGGGGATGTTGTGTATTAAAGTAATAGCACAGCCAAGTATGTAGTGTAATATAATATATAGAGTTTATTGTATTGTATTGCAGAGTTTATTTGAATGCATAAGTTCCAGCGGGAACGTATATCATTTGCTGGTTCAGAGTGCAGGATTTGGATCCGCTGCTGGATTGGTTTACGCTGGAGGGAATCCTTGCCATTGGTTCCCGCCAAAATGTATCTTTTCCCTGCTAGTTCTCTGTTACTATATAAGTCCCAGTTTTCCCCATTCCCTGTGTTCTGGCTCTTACTTGTTCTTTGAAGTAAAGAGATGTTGTACCAGATCATCGCCTCCTGTTCTTATTTGCACTGAGCTGAAATCACTGAAGACCCACTACACAACAGGGGAATCCTAGAACATCCCTACATAGAGCACGTTATAGTAGTCTAATCTGAACATTAGGATAGCACAGGAAGTTTTCCAGCCTCGCTCATACCGTAATACTAGAACTTTGTGAGCATTCAATGAAGCTGAATGTTGGAAAATTCGGGACAAATGAAAGGAGTACTTATTCACACAGTGCAGACTTAAATGATTTTTGAAAGAAGATTAGACAAATTTCGGGCAGATAAGGCTATCAGTGGCTAGTAGCCACAATGCCTATGTTCTACCTCAATTATTACTGGTACAGACAATACGTGTCTGAATGACACTTGCTGGGAATCACAGGTGTGGGGAGAGCTCTGCTGTCCTCAAGTTCTGCTGGTGGGCTTCCAGTGGGCCTCTGGTTGGCCTCTGTGAGAACAGGATGCTGGATAGCTCAGTCAGTAGAGCAGGAGACTCTCAATCTGGGGGTTGTGGGTTCAAGCCCCATGTTGGGCAAGAGATTCCTGCATCACAGGAGGTTGGGCTAAAGGACCCTCGTGGTCCCTTCCAACTGTACCATTCTATGATTCTATGACTGGGTCACCTGGTCCAAAGGGGCTCTTCTTAAGTTCTTCTGTTGATGGATGAATTTGGACTTCATTCCCCAGGGGAAATTCTGCACATCCCAATATCCTGCTTGATTCTGTGGGTAAAGCTAGACTCACCTGCTGAGCTGCCAGGTGTCTAAAAGCAAGCTTTCGCCAGGGTTGGAGACCCTGTGGCTTCCAGGGTCAAGGATTATGGGAGTTGGGATCCAGCAACACCAGGAGAGGCACACATTTCCAATGCTGGATTGTGCCTTCAAACAGCCTAGGGACTGAGCTTCTCCAGCGTCCTCTAGCACAGCTTTCTGCAACCTGGTGCCCTCCAGATATTTTGGACAGTGCCTCCTATCATCCTCAGTCAGCATGGTCAATGGTCAGGAACCATTGCAGGAACTATGCAGAAATGAGAAACTGAGGAAGATAGACCAAAATAGACAGATCCTTCTATCCCTGGTCTCCAGTGAAGGAGCTCCTGTGCTAGTCTGTACTAGTGTTTCAACAGCTCTTGCCGCTAAGACATTTCTCCTAATATTTAGCTGAAATCTGCTTCTCTGCTATTCCCACCCGTTGCTTCTACTCCTGTTCTCTGAAACAAGAGAAAATGAACTGGCTCCTCATCTTCTGTATGCCAGTTCTTCAGATAGTTGAACAGCCCTTGGGCCTCTCCTTAAATTTCCTCCGCATCAGGCAACCCAGTTCTTCTAACTATTCTTCTCAAATGACTTTACACCTCTACACTTAAAGGGTCGAGCGGCCTAACAGTCACTCGCATCTACAAACTGCATTGCAAGGCACGTACGCCTCAGACTTTTCCCGTAGCCTGAAATAAATAAATAACAACAACCACAATTAAAATAATTAGTGCATGTGAATTATAGACTGCATTCAGAAATGTTGGTAAATACAATCATTATGACTCAGCCCATGAAGCTGACATTTGCTGTCGGATTTAGAGAAACGTCTGGTTTCTTTGTTTGCGCCTCTGCTGTTGATGGTGGCTTTCCTCGCACACCTGTTGTTAACTTTCACTTTACAAGGTGCACTTGGGGGTGGGGGAGAAATCCCTTCTTAGGCTATTCTGGTTGTTCCGAAGACTGGCATTTAATTGCGTCGGTAGCCTGGGCCTGTTGCGGATGCCGTGGCCAAGATCAAAGCCCATGTCTTACGAGGGGGAGGGGGAGGAGGAAGAGCTGTTGACGGAGCCAGAGGACCTCACGGTGGAACTCTCCCAGCCATGGGTTGCCAAGGTGACCGTCAGAGCAGTTTCCAAATTGTGTGGCAAGGCGACCCCCACCCCACCCTTCAGTCCTCGCCAATACCAAGAATAAGAGGTATGGCAACAAATGCTTGGGTTAATCAGGGCACAACTTCATTGACTACAGATGTAAGCAGTGTGGCATAGGTTCTGGCCCACCTGCTGGAAGAATTTGTGATTTGGGGTCAACCAGAAATAAGGGAGTCCCTGACCTGTGTTGTTGTTTAGTCGTTTAGTCGTGTCCGACTCTTCGTGACCCCATGGACCATAGCACGCCAGGCACTCCTGTCTTCCACTGCCTCCCGCAGTTTGGTCAAACTCATGTTCGTAGCTTCGAGAACACTGTCCAACCATCTCGTCCTCTGTCGTCCCCTTCTCCTAGTGCCCTCAATCTTTCCCAACATCAGGGTCTTTTCCAAGGATTCTTCTCTTCTCATGAGGTGGCCAAAGTATTGGAGCCTCAGCTTCACGATCTGTCCTGTTCCCTGACCTGTGTCAAGGAGTAAATTCCCCACTGGATTGCACCTGGGGAGTGCTATGGCCCCTCGCCCCCCCCCTCATGGGCATCCAGAAAGAACCACCTCCCCTGGATAGCTTTACCAGGACACCCCATTTCAAAGCAGGGGCTACAGCCTCCCCTCCGTCCAGGACTACACCTATCGAATGCCTAATCCACCCAAGTTGTGGTGATTGCTATGAGGATGGTGAAAACCAGAGGGCTGGAGCCAATTTGTGTGTTTGTTTTTTAAAAGAATATTGAGGTATGCAATGAAAAGAGAAAAATCCCATGCCTCTTGCTCAGAAGTGAGTCAGAGTGCAATCCTAACTACGGTACGTCTATTCAGAAGAAAGTCCTATTGGATTCAAGTAAGCACTCGTTGATATGCATAGCTGTCAAGTTTTCCCTTTTCTCGCGAGGAAGCCTATTCAGCATAAGGGAACTTCCCTTTTAAAAAGGGAGAACTTGACAGCTATGCTGATATGTCTTCATCGAAAACCAGTGGCTCTTTTTTCAGATCTGCTGGTTTCAATAAAGAGATTTAAACGCACATGGCTCGATTGCACCTGTTGTTAACTGAATTGCAAGCTGTCTTACATTTCCTTCGTTATCTTAAGAATGAGCTCGCATCAGGAAGTTGGTCAACAGGAACCTAGGAAGCTGCCGTATAGCAGTGGCGGACTTGGGTAATATGGCACCCTGGGCGAGGCCAAAAATTGACACCCTCGTGCTGCCTTCCTGAAGTCGAGTAAGAGGTGTGGAACTTTGGAAAGAAGGCATGAGGCTCTAGCAGGCTCCTAGAGCCTTCCAGCTCCCTCCCCAAATCTGGGGCTTTGTGGAAGGAGGTGGGAGCACTCTAGGACCCTGCCAGAGTGCTTTGTTTACCGGACTTTGTTTACTGGGCAAATCGGAAAGAAAAAATGGCGCCGGCAGGAGAAAATAACGGAGAAAAACGGGAGACGAAGTGATACGGGGGACTACCGGGAAAAGGTAAGTAAAAACGGGGGTTTCCTGGGGAAAACGGGGTACTTGGCAGCTATGACTTTGAGAAGGTGCCCCCCCCCAGCTCATCTTCCCACTCAGGCAGCCCTGAACCCATCCCTGCTTATAGTCAGACTAGCTCAATCTTGTCTGCACTGACTGGCAGCGATTTGCCAAGGTTTCAGGCAAGATGCAATCCCAGCCCTACCAGGAAGTGATGGAGATTGTGCATGGGAACTTTTGCATGCAAATGGGATGCTCTGACACCGAACTATGGCCTCTAAAATATGCAATGGATCATATCCTATTCAATGGTGTCTGTTTATTTCAGTGGGCCGACTCCGAGTATGGCTTAGGTGGCTGCTACACCCAAAAATGAAATCTATTAATTAACTGAACAAAAACAATGGATAGTAAAATCACGAGAAATTCCATTGAAGAATCTGCTTTTTATTTAAAAATAAAAAATATATCTTTTTTTTCTCCTTTGTCTGCTTCTGGGATTCATCATTTTCGCAGGGGTGGGCTTGCACCTTGATTCTTAGATAAACTTACTTACAGTTTAAAGAATGCCATGATCAGCCAATAAAAACAATTAAGCAAAGCATAGTTTACAACTGTTGACCAGAGTAGACGTACCGGGCAGAATTCAGTGCTCATATGTAACCCAGAGAGAGAGAGAAAAAAAACATTAACAGCCTGAGGGATATATTAGTCCACTTAACATCCGGAAATCTCAGTGCAATGTACAAGAGAATAAAAGGCATACAACACACCAACAAGCAGAATAAAACAGAGTAAGATACAGTTCAAATTTCACTGTGGACAGTAATATGCAGGAAAAGGCATGACCTGTGTGACACCTGGTCTCAAAGACCCCAGGTAAATGGGGTCAGGACTGCAGCCTAGTGTCTGTTTAGGATTGCACCCAGAGTCACGTTTATTTAAAGAGGACAGTTGAGTGTGTGTTTCTCTCTCTCTCTCTCTCTCTCTCTCTCTCTCTCTCTCTCTCTCTCTCTCTCTCTCCATCAAAGCCCACTGAATCTCCAAAGTTAAGCCCTATTCGAGATCTGTTGGTTTGAATAAGGAGAATCGAATGCATATGGGCTGCATTGTGCTCACTAATAATAAAAAAATCTTTATTTCCACTCAGTTATTTTCTACCAAAAACATCAAGATCATAGATAGATCTGTATGAACTGTAAGTAGGTAGGTAGAAGCTAGGCAATGGCTGTAATCAGGATTGTAGGATTTTATTCATTATTTGTTTATTAAATTAATATACCACCCTTCATCCAAAGACCACAGGGTGGTTTACAACAGCAAAGTATTTTACCGCATGGTGCTTTAAGAACATAAGAATTGCCCAGCTGATAGATAAGGAATAGGAATCAGAAGTTTTTTTATTTTCCTTCCTTCCTTTCTTCCTTCCTTCCCCTCCCCCCCATTACTTATTCTCTTTTTCTTCTTCTTTTCCTTTTTCTCTATCTTTCTCCTCTTTTCTCAATTCCCTTTCCCCCCCTTTCTTTTGTTTGTTGCAGTTTGTGCTTTTATCTAGATCAATGTTTCAATTTTGATTTTTTTTAAAAAAAAGTTATTTGGCAATAATTTCTGTACACCTTTTTATAAATTCCAATAAAATCCATTAAAAAAAAAAAGCAAAGGGGGAAAAAAGAACAGCCTGGCTGGATGAGGCCAAAGACCCACCTAGCCCAGCATCCTGTTCTCACAGCGGCCAAACAGATGCCTCTGAGTAGCCTGTAAGCAGGACCTAAGTACAAGAACACTCTCCCCTCCTTCAATTCCCAACAACTTGTATTCAGGGGCACACTGCCTTGGACAGTGGAGACAGAACATAGCTGTGATGGCTGGAAGCCTTTGATAGCTTTATACTCCATAAATTTACTTTGTTGTTGTTGTTTAGTCGTTTAGTCGTGTCCGACTCTTCGTGACCCCATGGACCAGAGCACGCCAGGCACTCCTGTCTTCCACTGCCTCCCACAGTTTGGTCAAACTCATGTTCGTAGCTTCGAGAACACTGTCCAACCATCTTGTCCTCTGTCATCCCCTTCTCCTAGTGCCCTCAATCTTTCCCAACATCAGGGTCTTTTCCAAGGATTCTTCTCTTCTCATGAGGTGGCCAAAGTATTGGAGCCTCAGCTTCACGATCTGTCCTTCCAATGAACACTCAGGGCTGATTTCCTTCAGAATGGATAGGTTTGATCTCCTTGCAGTCCATGGGACTCTCAAGAGTCTCCTCCAGCACCATAATTCAAAAGCATCCATTCTTCGGCGATCAGCCTTCTTTATGGTCCAGCTCTCACTTCCATACATCACTACTGGGAAAACCATAGCTTTAACTACCGGTATACGGACCTTTGTTGGCAAGGTAATGTCTCTGCTTTTTAAGATGCCGTCTAGATTTGTCATTGCTTTTCTCCCAAGAAGCAGGCGTCTTTTAATTTCGTGACTGCTGTCACCATCTGCAGTGATCAAGGAGCCCAAGAAAGTAAAATCTCTCACTGAATTTACTTGAATTTACTTAAACCTCTCTTGAAGCCAACCCAGTTGCTGGCCACATATCCATTTAGACAGATGTGGCTATATCTAAAGGTAAAGGGACCCCTGACCGTTAGGTACAGTCGCGGACGACTCTGGGGTTGCAGCGCTCATCTCGCTTTACTGGCCGCAGACAGTTTTTCTGGGTCATGTGGCCAGCATGACTTAGCCGCTTCTGGCAAACCGGGGCAGCGCACGGAAACGGCGTTTACCTTCCTGCTGGAGCGGTACCTATTTATCTACTTGCACTTTGACATGCTTTCGAACTGCTAGGTTGGCAGGAGCTGGGACCGAACAACGGGAGCTCACCCTGTCTAGCTCTAGGCTCTGTGGTTTAGACCGCAGCGCCACCCACGCCCCAAGTGTATCTACAATAATCAAAATTCTGCATTGAGAAAGCCTGGGTTCTATTTCACATTTCCGCACACTTCAGTAATGCAGGACACTGATCCCCCCCCCCTCTTAAGGCCTCCCTTTTTTTACTTCTATCTGTTTTTATTTGTTTTCACAATGCTGTTTTACTTTTTTATGGTACTGGGTTTTTTGGGGGGGTATCTTTTTTTCTACGCCGCTTAAGAGATTTTTAAATATCAAGCAGCTTGGAAACACTTTCCAAATAGATAAAACTTCCTGCAGCACTTGAACAAATGTCTTGGGGGGGGGGGAATCCCTGAAATGTCAACTTCCAATGGCTAGCTGTTTCACTCCAGGCGCTGAATACAAGGTTATGTGGCCTAAAATCCAGAAACAGAACAATCGTAGGGGGGGGGGCTTTTCCTACAACATTTTAAATCATCTGTCAGCCAAAATAATAATAATAGATCTCTCACCAACAGTATAAAATTAGTACAGCTGGTTAGCTCCATCAATTCCTTATGAGTTGGGTTGCACTTTTTGTGTTTACTTTAAAAAAAAATCACAGAAAGATACAAAACAAAACCTACAATTCATGCACTCAATAATTGCTTGAATTGCTGCTGTGCAGTCCGTCATAAATGGTTTATGGATAACCATCAATCTGTTCTGCTCATCCCTCTTAAGAAGTTTGATGGACTTCTCAGAGCAAAGGATGCGTCTCTATTTAACAGCTCTTGGCAGGAAAATTTGTTGCGTGACACAACTTTACAAAGAACATTAAAATCAATGACAATTTATACACCAGAGGCTGGGAATTATGCTTTGGATTCTCATAATTCATCAGAATAAAGCTGTCAGAGACCTTTTATTATAAATTAATAACATGCTGTCGGAAAGTGCCACACTTGCTGGAGCCCTTAGCAAGTGAAGCAGTGACATCTAATGGCCATCCTCAGCTACTGCAGCATCTGTCCAAATAATACCTAGGGTTGGAATACTCAAAAGACAAGTTTCTTCGATCTTTCAATCAGGTTTATGTCTATTCATTAGCATTTCAGGGCAGAAGGAGCCCTGCAAATGTTGGATTTCAACTTCCTGCCTGCAGGGCTTTCCAGAACATCTGGACGGGAATCATGCTGAGTATTACTTTTTTTAGGACCCCAGTTTTTAAAGCCCAAACTCTTCTGAAATATATTTGTGGCAGCCAGGAGAATTTTGGGGAAATATCTCTACAATGTGTCATATTCTTCAAAACTGTTTGCAACTGCAGCTGTAAACTAAATTCTCTTGCTTCGGTTTTGTGGTGGAACCTAGCAAATTATGGCTGGCCCCCTTTTCTCCTGCTTTGAGGGTAATTTTCAGGGGACGCTTTGGCCGAATCCTAAAACAGAGGAAAGACGATGATGCAAAATGCTCCATGCCATTTGGGGAGGGGGAGGGACTTCCAATGACGGGAAGGGGATCTTTTTATTATATATATTACATCTTTGTTTTTATCTATATTCTCCATAACTTTTAAAAGTGCCTCTGGGATGGAAGAATGGTGGCAATGGGTGCTTTGTTACTACTGCTGCTGCCCCTGTCCCCCTCCAGCACCATTTCAGGGTTCAAAAGGCTCGCCCTCATTTGCCTTCTGCGAGAAAACTATTATTCTCACACACCCTGGGGGAAAAACCCCAGTGTGCAAATATTTCCCTTATTTCAACTTCGCTTGGCAGTGTCAATATCCAGACAGAGGGCCTTCTCGGTAGTGGCACCTGTCCTGTGGAACGTCCTCCCACCAGATGTCAAGGAAATAAACATCTGACTTTTAGAAGACATCTGAAGGCAGCCCTGTTTAGGGAAGTTTTTTAATGTTTGAAGTTTTATTCTGTTTTTACTGTTCTTTTGATAGCCGCCCAGAGTGGCTGGGAAAACCCAGCCAGATGGGCAGGGTAGAAATAATAAAATAATAATAATAATAATAATATTCCTTCAACTAACAATACTCCTTCCATACCCAGCTTTGACTACTACTTCTCTTTGTTTGTTTGTTTATTTGTCACCTGTGTGGCCATTTCAGGAACAAACACACACATACACACGCACAATGCAAGTAGGAATCACTCCGTTGACAGAAATGACTTCAGAACACTGAACAGCCAATAAATTTAGCCAGCTGCTCATCCCACGAAGAGCAAGGGAGAACATCTGAGCACAGTTGTTAAATGAGTAAGTGAGCCAATTTGCAAGGAGTGCTAAAATCTCAAAGCAGGAGTTGCCTGCTGGGCCTACCCACAATATTCGCAACGGCCGCCAGCACCTATGCTGTCACCCAACCAACATGTGCACAATGTTGGCATAGCTTAGCTGGGATCCTAAGTTCCCTGTCCTGCCCCAAGCCAGTATAAGTGAACCATAAGATGGAAATACGGCTCACTGGTTATGGTCAGGGCCGGCTCTAGGTAGACCCCCGGTGGCGCAGGGCACCACGGCACCAGCCCGCCAGGAGGGCGCCGCGAGCTGCGCCCGCCCGCTGGCCGGCCGGTCCGCCGGTTCGACGCGCAGCTGCACCCACAGCAACCACGCTGTGCCTGCCCGCCCGCCGTGCAGCAGCGCCCGCCCACCGCGCTGGGAAACGGGGCGGGGGGCGCCGGAAGGATCCGACAATCCACGGCGCCAGGGGCACTTGGTGGAGGCACTGTGCTAGGTTCCCAGTGCACCGTGGGCAGAGGTGAAAGAGAAAAGGGGCTAGATGGCGGGGAGGTCAGGATGCTGCAAACACACTGCCAGAGTCCATCCACCGCTCCTGCCAATGCATTTCTACTGCACCAACCTCCCTGCTGCCTCACCCAACGTTGACCCACCTGCCAGGAAGCTTGCATGGCAGCCCTGCCTCACCTGCTGAGCTGCTTCTGATAGGATTGTGCTAACAACAGCTTTCAAGCTGTTCTTAGTAGGCTATATCCAATGAAGTTATAGTCAGAGCAGACCCCTTGAAATCAGTAGTCCTTTAGCTAGTCAAGTGCATCATTTTCAACGGATCTGCTCTGAGTAGGGCTAACGCGGGAAATAACCCCATGTTTCTTGTTTTGTTATTCATTGTGGGTCTTAAAAGAATCTATGCCACTTTGAACATGGGGGGGGGGTTAAAAATGTATAAAAGTGTTGTGTGGTTTATCTTCTTCCCCTGGCTTCTGGCTGACCTGTTAAGAAATAGCCCTTTTTAACAAGCCACCATCGCAGAAAAATATTGCTCGGGTAGTTCAGACTCTAGCTTGTCTTTGACATGTGTTCTTTCAAGAAGTTAATACTCTACCATTTCTATAAATGAAAAAAAAATTAGGGCACTCCAAATTGGTCTTTTGAAGTCTGTTTAAATGAGACATTGGATATTAAAAAGGCTTTTGGATGCTGTGATGGTTCCTTGTGTTGAGCGTTTAGTCAAATGTCTATCACACCCTGCAGAGCTGATACTCTTGGCTTCAGATGGTAATAAAGTAGAGAATCTTTTAATACTTCCTTTGCCTTCCACACTTAGTTTGGTCTTTCTTGTCCCTGTATGATGATAATATACATAAAAGTTGCAAGAAAAGAATTGTATCAAGTTTCCCCACCACCAGCATCTAGCACTCTTGTGGGCTCACAGAGGTCCTGGCGATAAAAAGGAATACATGAAAAGATAACGTATTAAAAATGTACTGTATAATGTCAGCGGATATAGAGCTGATAATGTCAAATGCAGGAGGTGAACCGATGTAGTTATAAATGCTGTTCACACAGGGCTGTTTCAGCCTTTCGTATGGAAGGGGCAGAAATTCAATCTGTTTTGCACCGAAAGGCTAACTTACCAATTCACACTTTCTGAAACAATACACGAACCCAAACACAGCCCCCCTGCAAAATTCTGACTTCTCCGAATTTTGCAGCGTGGTTCTGCAGCTGAGTAGTGTGCACGAGAATGGATATATTCAAGGAAAATATTAGGAAACATTGCTTTGCAAAAAATGTGTCTATTAGGAGAAATTCACAATATAAAATGCTGGTGAATATTCATGAGGGCTTAAGAAATAAACAAATGAAATCACAAATGTGGGAATGCGGAGAACGGGAGGTTAGGAAAATGGGAAACCGATAGAAACTGAAATGGACATATTCGCCCATCGCTTCCTGTGGGAAGTATATATCTCCAGGTCTTCTCAAATGCAGCCGTCTGAATTTCGGCTTTCTGAGTTTTATGCAAGTCACATCCTTGTATGAATATTCTTGGCCCTAATAGTACATTAAAACCCCAAGTACAGTCAGATACTGAAAAGATTAAAATTGGTCTGGTTGGTTCTAATCTGTGAGAGCGAGGAAAGCCATTCACAAAAGTGCCAGACTTGGATCGTCAGGCTCCATACATTTCTGAGAAGGGCATGTCAAAGCAGATCAGGGCAGCGGGGTTTAGCAGATTAAGTGGAAAGCACTCCCCCCCCCTCTAATTTAGCTATTGTAAGTTACTGCTCCAATATGGCATGTTTTACAGAAATAGTGTATCGCATAGTGAGAAACATTAGCTTTGTTGCTAAATAGCAGCTTTGAAAAATCAGAACTCCTTGGAAGTACTTCCGTGGGCCAAATCTGCAAGCGATGCAGGACAGGCTTCACCAACCTGGTGCCCACCAGATGTTTGCGACTGCATTCCCCACCAGCTGATCGTGGTTGCCGTCCAAAACATGGAGGGCACCAAGTTGGCGAAGGCTGTTGCGACGGTATGTTGCAAGTTAACACTTGCTCACAGGGACAGTGTGGTGTAATAGTTAGAGCAGGGATGGGCTGACTGGGCATGTCAGATCTACTTTGTGTTATGTGTGTTTTTTAACTAGAACCCCAATATCTTTGCAAAGCAGAGGCAGGCACCAAGAGACATACAGTGAAAATTAAAGAAGAGGGTGCCTCTGAGCACATTCTGAGGCTGCAGAATTGTTTTCCATGCCAGAATTCACCAGAGCAACTTCCACAAAAAAAGGCCAGTAGGATGCAGCTTCCTACTTCAATTAAGTCATGATCTGTCTTTACATTAGACCAGCTTTTGCCACCCTGGGGCCCTCCAAATGGACGGACGGATTATCATTTCCATCAGCTCCAACCAGTACAGCAGGCTTCCTCAACCTCGGCCCTCCAGATGTTTTGAGACTACATTTCCCACCATCCCTGGCCACTGGTCCTGTTAGCTAGGGATCATGGGAGTTGTAGGCCAGAAACATCTGGAGGGCCGAGGTTGAGGAAGCCTGCAGTACAGCTTGCCAAAGCTGCATCAAACTATCCCAGCCCATAGCTGCCAAGTCTCCCGTATTCCCCGGGAAACCCCCGTTTTTCCAGCTGTCCCCAGCCGAAAAACGGATTTTTTTGTTTTTTCCCAGTTTATTCTGGCGCAGCGGCCATTTTGGAACTGGGCGGAGCATGCTCAGAAGCGACTTTTGATGCTGCTTTGCCCAGTTCCAAAATGGCCACAGCGCAACTTCTGGTGCGACGGCCATTTTGGAACAGGGCAGAGCATCATCAAAAGTAGCTTCTGAGCATGCTCCGCCCAGTTCCAAAATGGCGGCAGCGCTACTTCCGGTCTGCTACTTCCGGTCCAGTCCCTTATTTCTCAGGCCGGAACTTGGCAGCTATGAGCCAGCCCTGCCTTTCTTCAACACAGCAGCCTACTTCAGGCTTGGGGAAATCATTGTGTTGTCACTATTATTAAATCTTTGGGAGTCAGAAATCCTTGCAGATCTACTGCAAATCACCCAGCAGTGTACTAGCAGATCCCAATCTACCTTCCATGCAAACTGGGGTTAAAGTTTCAGAGAAGGATCGGGGAGATGAGATCCCTGTTCAATTCCCACTCAGTCCCTGAGCTTGGGCGAATCTCTCTCTGCCTAGCCTGTTCTGAAAGATGTGTTCACTATCCCTGCTAAGTGGGACTGCAACTGCTTCAAGTCTCCTCTCTTCTTAACTACAGCCACCCCCCTCCTGCAGACTCTCTCTCTGGCTCTTTTGATAGGAGGAATTTCCCTCAAGCCTGCAGGCTCAATCTAGAAGGAAGGTCTCTGTCTTAGCCAGTGTGCCCCCCCCCTTCGAAATATAGGTGCCGGAACTCACCATGAAGTTGGTAAGTCAGCGGGCAACTCAGGGCATACCAGTGCCCCCTGGTTCTGGTGCGGGTCAAATAAATGCACCCCCAACTCCCTCTTAGATTCAGGCAGATGGCTAGGGCAGCTTGGAAGGGTCCTCATGCAGATGTGCATGTGTGCAACAGTAGAGGCCAGGCTGGAAACCTTAAAGCCCGCTGCCACTACACAGAAGACAGATTGGCGAAAAGGGAATATGAATTGGCCCCACCCAGTAGCTTGACCAATCACGGCTAGGAGCTAGGTGGAGTCATAGATCTAAAACAGAGTATAGACTCGCACACGCTACCCAGCTTCCGTTTTGACTTGGAATGTTCGTTTTGGGTTTCTCAGACTTACATAAAGGCAAGGCGGGGGGGGAGTGCCAGCCTGCAATGGTGCCCACCTGAGAGGCACCGGAACTGCGCTCCATCTGAAAAAAAGCACTGGTCTCAGCTGAGCAAGTTTCTGCCTACGTTGCTCTTCCTTCTCCATTTGGTAAGGCATCCCCTCCTGCATTGGGGCATCCTTCTAGGAACAAAGGACACTGCTTTCAATAGACACCGTCCATTGGTATTGCTCAATCTCATCTACACTGACTGGCAAGAGCTCTCCAGGTTATCAGGCAAGAGATGCCTAGGGATGACGGAGATCAGACCAGGGACCTTCTGCTTGCAGAGCAGATCCGGCATCACCAAGCTATGGCCCTCCCCTCGTGACACACAAATGGGGCAGATCCTTTGGACTCTGCAAAATATCCAGTCAACTCCAGGATCCAAATTCAAAGACAGGTTAAAGTTTAAAATAAGGAAGTGGATAAGCAAAGCAGTTCTAAGTAACCAACACAGATTTGCATAGGATCAATAGTCTTACTTGCCCATGTAGCCATGCACCCTCCTGTTAGAACACCCTGCAGCGTGGGTGTATTAGACTGCAATAATCACATGCGGTTTCCTGAGTTCAAAAGCTTTATTCATGCAGGAACTATTTGCAGGGTGAGTGGAGATGAGAGAGAGAAAATAACATATTGTCTCAAGTTGGGAGAAAACAATAAACATAGTGACTCCACTCAAGCATAGAAGCTACAAATAGGTGCTGGCTAGACAAACAGTGCCCTCATGTGGTTTAAAGTAACACATGTGTTAACTACAAACTAAAGAGACCAAAATGTATTTGCTTTTCTCCATCATAACAGCATAGAGCTTCTTCTAGAGGCCTCCTCCTTCTAGCTACCAACTGCCATTGCTGAGACCATCAGAGGAAGAGGAAGCAACAGCCTTTCCACTGTTCAGGGATCCAGCTCTATGACCTGCTGAGTTACCAGCTACCCAACTTTGTAAATAAGAACCAGTGACACTTTTCTTCTTCTTCCCTTCCCTTTTCCTTTTGTGCTGCTCTGAGGGCAGGCTCTGTTTTATCTCTGCAGGAGCCTGAGGTGACAGTAGGGGGGCAATGAATGGGGAACTCAGTTGTATTCCAGCCATGCAAAAATCAGAGGTATACACACATGCTTCTCTCCATCCAGACAAGCAAGAGACATTACAGTTCAAAGACACATCCAAGCCAGGCCAAAGCACCCAGGGAGAGCCTGGGGCAGGGCTGGTTGGGGGTGTAGCAAGGGAAGATGGCATGCCTAAGGGAGAAGCGGACACGGAGCAATGGATTCAAACTACAAGAAAGAAGATTCCACCTAAACATTAGGAAGAACTTCCTGACAGTAAGAGCTGTTCGGCAGTGGAATTTGCTACCAAGGAGTGTGGTGGAATCTCCTTCTTTGGAAGTCTTTAAGCAGAGGCTTGACAGGCATATGTCAAGAATGCTTTGATGATGTTTCCTGCTCGGCAGGGGGTTGGACTGGATGGCCCTTGTGGTCTCTTCCAACTCTATGATTCTATGAATCCCAAGGGATGGACAGAGAGGGGTGGAAGGCTGCAAGAAGCCCCTAGGGCTATGTACATACTTCTGAAAATCCCAACCAGCACAAGGTAGAGCATGAGACTCTTACTCTCAGGGTAATGGGTTCGATCCCCGCATGGGACAAGAGTATCCTGCATTGCAGGGGGTTGGCTTAGATGACCCTCATGGTCCCTTGCAACTCTACAATTCTATGATTAGGTCCAAGGACTGCTAGAATAACTACCCTATCCTAATGCTTACTAAAGCACATGAGGTTTTGATGGCAGAAATAAGCACACACAGGTAACTTTTAAGCCTCCCAAATGCGACAGCAAAAAGGGTGGATAAAAGTGGGTGTAACTAATTATCATCATTATTTATTAATTGTGTATTCCACCCTTCCTCTGAAGATCGCAGGGTCGTTCACAACATGAAAATACAAAACGAGAACACCAAATACATAATAAAACTAAAACAAACCAATAATCCATTACAATGATTCTGAATAACTGCCTTGCAAAATTGTATGCACTTTAAAATGGATCCAGTACTTTGCTAAATTATATGAACCTGGAATGCAACAGCCTGCCTCAAAACTTGTATTTTCCCTTCTCCCTCTCCCTCTCTCTCTTTTAAAGTATGCATCCAAAAGGTTTTCTTCCCACTTTGTAAAAAAGAATGAATAGCCTGGGGCCATGGTGCTACTGCTGTTGAAACATATGTGATGTGGAAGGCACATTGAATTTCCAGCCAAGGATTTCTCTCAAACAGTAGGGGAACAAATTTCAGAACAAAGAGAGCAAAGTTGATCTGCGTAGCCTGCGGTTGCCAGATCTTACACAGGATGAGTCTCCTTTGCCTTCTAGGGCCATTTTGCAGGTTATTCTTCCCAGCATGCAATATCAGCAAACCGCTCTATGCGCTGTGACCCAAAATAGACCTTTATGGTGCTTTTCAGACCTTACGGAATAGTAGCGTTGAGAGGAATTTCTTCCCACAAGTCTTCCTCAAAATCCTTCACAGTGGATTAAGTACCCATCGTCAGCATCTTAAAAGAGTGGGCTCTGTTGCCATAGCGACAAGAGGGTGGGCCTTTTCCTACCTCTCTTGGCTCGATGACACATCATCCTTGGAAGGGGAACAAGGGGCCAAGGTAAACGGAAACAGGAGCAGAAATTCGTCCCATGTCCGGAACAGAAATCAATCCAGGGAATGCGTTCGGTAGTGACTGCCATTGTTGCTTTCAGTCCACAAACGATACTTTATTATGTCCTGTCCCACCCCACCCCTGCATGGCATTTCATTTGCATTGACTTGAATGTGGTGGAATAATGCAATTTGCACAAGTACATTGGTTCTCAAACTTAATCCGTTCCGGAAGTCCGTTCCAAAACCAAAGCGTTCCAAAACCAAGGTGCACTTTCCCCATAGAAAGTAATGCAAAATGGATTAATCTGTTCCAGACTTTTAAAAACAACTCCAAAACGGCAATTTAACATGAATTTTACTATCTAACGAGACCATTGATCCACAAAATGAAAGCAATAATCAATGCACTGTACTATAAAATAAATAAAACAGTATTGTATATTATTAAAATTAAAAAAAATATTATCTGCACTGATGATAGCCATTGTTTGGATGGGGGGGGGGGTTATCCATTTCCGCAGTCACACAATCAAATCAAATCAATCAATCAGTAGCTGAACTGGGATCCAACCCACACAGTCACAAAAACAAATTAACTGAAAAAGCCTCAAAACAAAAAAAATGCAAAATAAATAGCAAAAACAAAAGCACCAAATATAAGCTTCAAATATCACCTCAGAACACTGCAATCGGAAACAGAAGGCTTGAATTACAATGAGGGGGTGCAAATTAGCAGCACAACAGGAAACACAGGGGGGCGCAAAACAGAGCACATTCAGCTTCCGAAAAAACGTTTGAAAACAAGAACACCTACTTCCAGTTTTACAGCATTTGGGTTCCAAGTTGTTCATGAACTAAGCTGTTTGAAAACCAAGGTACCACTGTAGTGTAGGTTTTGGCAGAAGACGAACTGCAGCAATACAGAAACATTGCTGCCTGCAATGAATACAGGGAGAGACAGGAAACTGTGGCTTCTTACAACCCTGCAATCCATAAAAAGGCTTTCAACCCCACCCGGGAGAACTAAGCCCCAGACTTGCCCCGTTATTCACACTTTGGAGGGATCATTTTTAAGTTTACACATCCTGCATTTTGGTCTGAAAGACGAAGAACGTGAGGTCAGAAACACATTAGGAACAAAGCAGTGCAGAAGCACATTGCAAAAATGCATATTCTCAGCTGCCAACAAAGTTACACAGCCAGCCCAGCAAAGTCATAATTCTAATTTCCAATTGGTCATAATCCAGAAACATATGCACAATTTTATTGTATAACTGGGGATTAATGAGACAGTCATTAAATGGGACGGGGAATCTCCTGATATATATTTTAATAGAAAATCATTAACTTTAAATTCCCCATGTTTTGCTCATTCAGAATGTTTTACAAGCACGGGGTTAACAACATCAGTGGAAAGCCCATCTGAACACACTGCCACATTGCACTAATAAAATCCTTATTAATAATGTGAATTATTACTATCATTGACTAGGGCTGCCATTCGTCTGGATTTTCCTGGACATTACTGGGATTTCAAAGGTGGAATTGATGTCCGGGGGGGGGGGATTTCTGAAAGGTGGGATCTCAGGCAAATCAATCGAAAAATCGCCCTTTTTTGGCATCTTTGTTTTTAAAAGTTCAACAATTTTGGGTTCTTCCTTTAAAAGCTCAACAGGGGTATCCTGGTTTTTACTTTTTGAAATATGGCAACCCTATTATTGACCAGCTTCCTACCGAAACAAGATAGGAAGAGAAGCACCTTTCAAGAGATGCCTAAGGGCTTGAGTGGGCCCTGGGTGACGTGTCCTCTAATGGGCTCCCTCCAAAAGCACTGAGGAGCAATGATGTGGACTTAGAATCATAGAAGTGTGGAGTTGGAAGGGATCCCAGGGATCATCTAGTCCAGCCCCCTGCAATGCAGGAATCTCAACTAAATCATCAATGGCAGGTGGGCATCCAACCTCTGCTTAAAAGCCTCCAAGGAAGGCGATATATCTAGAGGCACATTTTAATACAACTATAATGCATAATGCATCTTAATACAAATTAATATAAATAGAATGCATCTTGTCATCGAGTGGCAAACTATGATGAGCCCGCTCAGTCTGCTGTCCTATTGCAACCCACCTCTGCTTAAAAGCCTCCAAGGAAGGAGAGTCCACCACCTTCCAAAGGAGGCCATTCCACTTTTGAACAGCTCTTACTGTCAGAAAGTTCCTGACTTTTAGTCGGAATCTCTTTTCTTGTAACTTGAAGCCATTGGTTCGAGTCCTGCCCTCCAGAGCAAGAGAAAACAAGCTTGCTCCATCCTCCATGTGACAGCCCTTGAGATATTTGAAGATGGCTATCATAGCTCCTCTCAGTCTCCGCTTTTCCAGGCTAAACATACCCAGCTCCTTCAACCGTTCCTCATAAGGCTTGTTTCCTGACCAGCTGATTTACGGCACCACCTGCCCTTCTTTCTGAGAGCTCTTTAAGGAGGCAATCCGGTGGGACGAGTAGCATTGGATGCAGTGGATCGCCAGGCTCATTCGGTCCCCAACCGCAGCTCAGCCAAAAATATGGCAATGTAACTTGCTCATGTGGCTGAGCCAGGGCTGGTTGAAGTCCTCCAAAAGGAGACCAGAGAGGGGAGACTTAGGCTGGGCACTAAGCTTGCTCAGCTGGGTCATGTGACCTGGCAACCTGGCAGAGAATGCTTGTTTGCCAGGTTTAGGCAGTCCCGCTGCTAAATGGGTTTTGGATCTAGTGTAACTTTACACCGGTCTAACTTGTACCAGCTTGCTCTGTGCCAACTTCCTGTGCATAGGCTTGCTCCCATGTTGGTTACTTAAAATGATAACTCGCTTCCCACAGCCAACAGACAACCCAAAGCAATTCACAAAACAAAAGGTACAATATATAACCAAATATTCATTAAAACAATGCAATCCAACGGTAACTAGTTGTACAACTGGCAGTGACTGGAATGCCAAGGTCAAATTGTTCAAGTTCCCTCCCCTTATTTTGGCTCTTGCCATGAGGTGTCATGCTACTACATTTATAATACCAAAGTATCCCTTTTGGTATGCTTTTACACTTACACATGTTGCTATTCTACAATTGCTCTTTATTGTGAATATTTTTTCCTTGCAGTGATTGGCTTTGTGAGGTGTCGTTCTCATTGTCACAAGCCGCTTTGGGCATAATTTGCGGTGGAAAGGCGGTGATGATGCAGACTCCATCCCAAAAGCTGCTTGAAAGTGACACATCCATTATCCTCCGTCCATACAGCAATAGATGCCAGACTGCCGCCCAAACCATAAATGCAGTGCATTGATGTCCCTCGTCTGGTGTCCCTTCCACTTCCTCCACTTCCTCGTGTGGGATTGGCTACCTACCTGCCCAATCATTTGCAATTCGGGAAAGGTCAGTGGTGCAAGTTACTTCTTCCTGTTGAGATGCCAGCACAGCCAAAGGCTGCAAGGTTAAGTTATATGCCAGCATAGCAGGGGCTTCGACTCCTGAAGGGCTGCAGCAGTCCGAGACGAACCAGGAGCCGAATGCCAAGAATGCAAAGCATGTCAAGACTAAAGAACAGGCCAAGAGATGGGATCGAGGTGGCAGCCATGTCCAAGTTAGACATGGAAGCATGCCAGAGCTCAGGAATTCAGGTAGATAGCCATGTTGGTCTGATGCAGCTGAAATACCAGTAAATAAATAAAAATTAAAAATTGCCCAGTAGCACCTTAGAGATCAACTAAGTTTGTTCTGGGTATAAGCTTTCGTGTGCATGCACGCTTCTTCAGATACTATGAAACAGAAGTTACCAGACCCTTATATATAGAATATATATATAGAGAGAGAGAGAGACCCTTCAGCTCTCTATATTGGACAAACAGGCCAAACCCTACGCCAAAGGATAAATGGACATAAATCTGACATCAGGAATCACAAGACAGAGAAGCCAGTAGGAGATCACTTCAATCTCCCAGGACATTCAATACAAGATCTCAAAGCAGCTGTCTTATTACAAAAGAATTTCAGAAATAGACTTGAAAGAGAAGTTGCTGAATTACAACTTATTACTAAACTGAAAACTATGGAGAGACCTGGTCTGAATAGAAATATTGGATTCTTGTCTGCTTACATATGGTAAAGCTATTTTTGGTCATCTGCATACCATCCCTTGCTTTTTCCTGGTGACTTCTGTTTCAGTGTATCTGAAGAAGTGTGCATACACACAAAAGCTTATACAGTACCCAGAACAAACTTAGTTGGTCTCTAAGGTGCGACTGGACAATTTATTAATTTATTAATTTTGAGAGCTCAGGAAGACCTTGTGACTCAAAGAGGGCTCAGCTGGAACAGGAATCCTTCTTTTACTCCATCTGGCCAGCAGGGTAGGTGGAATCTCTCTCTCTCTCTCTCTCTCTCTCTCTCTCTCTCTCTCTCTCTCTGGTTTTTCAGATTAAAATGTTACAGTCACATATCCAACATACAACATAGAAACAAGATTCCAAAGAATATCCTGGACTTCCCTCCTCCCCCTTGTGGGTCCCCTTTTGTTAATCATTTCCTCCTACATTTTTTATAATAATCCAAATCTTTTACCTCTCCCTTGTGTTCAAAATTCAACATTAAACTACAAGTGTTATTACAATCCTACTAACGATTTTAACTGTTTACAATGGTTTTTAAGATAATTTATTTTTAAAAATTCCCAATTCCTTATTTAAAAAAATGGTCTTCCCGATTTCTGATTCTTCTGATCATTTTAGCCATTTCAGCATAATCCATCAACTTGATCTTGCCGTTCTTCTCTGCCAGGGACTTTTTCTTCTTTCCATCTCAGGGTAGGTGGAATCAGTCCAGGCCTTGAAGGTGCTTCACTGAGAAGCTGCCCCATGCAGTTCAGGTGCTTAGCTAAAGGAAGTGGCTAAGAGATTATGACTTTCCCATCTTCCCACCCAACAAGTCTGTGACTGATGCCTTTTGCTGAGTGTGATCTAACAAGCCCAGGTACTGTTGAACCCTGGTCCTGCTTATGGTACCTGGTTGGCCATTGTGGGAAGAGAATGCTGGACTAGATGGGCCTTTGGCCAGATCCTTCTAGCTGGGCTCCTCTCAGGTTCTTTAATCTCCGATAGATTGGCGGTAAGATCACTCTGGGTGGCATCCGATGCTAGTCCTATCCAGAGAAGACTCTTTGAAATTAATGGACGTGACTAATTTAGGTCTAATAACTGCAGTGTGTCTCCTCTGAATAGGACGAACACGTGGAGAATAGAAGACTAAGAGGTGATACGATAGCCGTCTTCAAATACCTGAAGGGCTGTCACATGGAAGATGGGAGCAAGCTTGTTTTCCTGCCACTCCAGAGAGTGCGACCTGAACCAATGGATTCAACTTAAAAGGAATGAGATTTCGACTAAGCTGAATTAAAAACTTTCTGACCATAAGAGTTGTTGAACTCGGCAAGACATTGCAATGGATTCCCTTGAAAGGCGGTGGACTCTCCTTCACTGAACACAGGTTGGTTGGCCAACTGTTAGAAATTCTTTAGCTGTGAGCCGTACATTGCACGGCGTTGAAGTAGATGGTGACCCTTGGGGGTCTCTCCCAGCTCTGCAGTTCTATGAGTGTATCTCATTGATTTCTTCTTGGCCCTTAGCGCAATCCACATGTAAAACAGATACACAGTTGCAATGGAAGGGAAATTATATATTTTTTATGGTTGTGAGGTTCTCAGCCGGTATGGAAATGCCAAGGATCTATGTGCCAAATCCTGTTGACGCAAATAATCTTTGCAAATACATGAATACAAAATGACTCCTTGAACTCCTTAGGAGGACACACATTGTAGGGAACTGAAAGTCACTCAAATCAAGCTCTAGTCTTTTGCCCCTATTTCCAATCTTCTTCTTCTTCTTTTCTTTTAATGAATAACTCTGTGGTGAATATTGTGTCTTTTCTTTGTTCTTTGTTTGGTCATTTTGTTGCGGGGATATATATATATATATAGAGAGAGAGAGAGAGAGAGAGAGAGAGAGAGAGAGAGAGAGAGAGAGAGAGAGAGAGAGAGAGAGAGTCAAAGGGGCAAGTAGCTTAATCTTCATGGTTGAAAGCGTATTGGACTCAGTTTTGAAGGGGAAAGAACAGGAAAATAATAACACTGAAGCAATAGAGTTTAATTACCGAAACTCAGCATGGGTTATAACTAGCTGTTTGCTCCCCCCTCCCTTTTAGAACATACTCACCGTTGAAAACATATGACCGTGAAGGAAAATTACAAAATGTTGCCAGTATTATTCAAATCAGATGCAGGACTTGGAAATAAAGGCAAAGGGGCTTACATTTTAAAATGTTGGTGGGGGGTGGAGAGAAGCAGGGATTAGCAGGACAATGAGAGTGACATTACTGGGGGTTAAACTGAAGCATCGGGGCTCAGCAGCATACAAAGGATAGTGCCTTGGATGAGTCTGTGCATGCCAACAGGAACTTTGTGTGCACACAACTTGGCAATTGCGGAAGTTTTCACAGGGATAGGGAGAGCAGCACAGAGGGACTGGAGTAGCCATCATTTGAGCAAAACGCCCTATACATTAGCAGAGAAGGCGTGTGTCACAGTGGCCGGAGCGGGCTACTTCAGAGTAACGACTCTACACAGCTCTTCATTTTATCTTTTATTGGTGCTGCGCGTCCTGGGGCTGTGCGCGTCCTGGGGCTGTGCCAGTCCAGGATGGCCTGCACCTTGTCCTTGTCCATCGCCAGCCCCTTGTCTGACAGCTTGTAGCCCAGGAAGTCCACTTCCCTGGTGGGAAACTTGCACTTCTCCAGCTTCACATACAGGTGGTTCTCCTTCAGGCGCTGCAACACCTCTCTGACATCCTTCACATGCTGCACTGGGTCATTGGAGTAAATAAGGATGTCATCTAGGAAGACCAAGCAGTTCTTGAAGAGGAGGGACCCCAGGACGTGGTGCATGAAGGCCTGGAAGCATGCTGAGCCCCCTTGCAAACCGAAGGGCATCACCAGATATTCAAAAGAGCCCAGCGGCGTGAACATCGTGGTCTTCCACTCACCGCCTTCCCTGATCCTGATCAAGTTGTACACCCCCCTCAGGTCGAGCTTGGTGAAGATCTTGCCCCTGCGTGCCGCTGTCAGCAAATCGTCCACTCTGGGCATTGGGAAAGCCACTGGTTCTGTCATGGAATTCAGGCGCCTAAAATCCACCACAAGACGGCGCTCTTGCGTGTCTTTCTTGTCCACCCAGAAGACCGGGCTGCCCCCTGCTGCCTTGCTTTCTCTGATGAACCCCCGCTTGAGGTTCTTGTCTATGAACGCCCGCAGATCCTCCAGTTCCTGATCTGACATGGCGTACAGCTTGGCTGGGGGTAGCGTGGCCCCTGGCACCAGGTTGATCTGACAGTCAAAGGACCTGTGCGGGGGTAGGTGGTCGGATTCCGCTTCGCTGAAGACCTCCTGCAGGTCCCAGTACGGTTTGGGTATCGCCTCACCCCCCTTGACGTGCATGGTGGCCACCGTGGCTATCGGAGGCCCCTCCCCTGGTTGGTGCTGCATGCAATGTTCCAGACAAAAGTCCGATCCAAACGTGATGCATCTCTGGTGCCAACTGATGGAGGGGTCGTGGCGCGCCAGCCAGCTCATGCCCAAAACGATGGGGGGGGTCTGAGATGGTGGTGACGTTGAATGCCAGTGTCTCTGAGTGCCGTCCCACCGTCATCCTCATGGGGGGGGGTGATGAGTGATGGCCCCTCCCAGCAACTCCCTGCCATCAATGGTGGCTACGTGCAGGGGAAAATCCAGCTGCAGAAGTTGGATCTGGTGCTCTTCTGCAAAGTTTCTCGAAAAGAAGTTGGCAGACGGCCCCGAGTCAATTAACGCTAAGACCGTCAGGGGGTATCCATTTGGGAGCGTTAGCGTCACTTCTAGAACCACCCCTGCTCTGGGGGGGGGGGTGGGCTGGCTCTGCTCTTTGCCGTGTGGGTGGGTGGGCTGGGGCTGTTGTCTGCTGATTGTGCCTGGCTGCTGCCCCTTGTCTCCTGCAGCCAGGCTGTCTCGTTTCCCTGCTGTGGTGCTGCGTCAGTGGGGGAGGGCACAACCGTTCCCGCCTTTCCTTGCCACTCCTTGCGATGTGGGCAGTCTCTGACGAGATGCTGGGGGGAGTTGCAGAGGAAGCAGTTCCCGCCCCTTCCCTCCTTGCGTCTTGGCGCCGCTGGGGTTTGAAAAGCCCCCCCCCGCGCGCGCTATCAATTTGCATGGGTTCCTGGTCTTGGCTGACCCCAGGCGTGGCTTGGAAGGGCTGTTGGGGGAGTGGCTTCTCCTGAGACCGTGGGAACCAAGCCCGCTTTGCGCGCGTTGCTTGCTTGTCGTTCCACCGGGATTCCTGTCTCACCCCCACCGCCAGAGCCGCTTTGCTCAGCTCATCCATACTATTGGGCTTTGGACCTCTCGAGAGCTCATCTTTCACATCCTCATGCAACCCCAAGTAGAACGCCGCTTGCATCGGAGGAGAATGCAATTCCCACCCCAGCCTGTGCACCAGCATGGTGAATTTAGACCAATATTCGCGAAATGTCATTTTTCCCTGGCGTAAATTATGCAGTTCCTCTTTGGTCTGGTCCATATGGCTATCAGACGCATACATTACTTTTAAACCTTCTAGAAACAGTTTAACATTCTTCATGCAAGGGTTTTTTGTCGCGATTAACGGTCTAAGCCACTCCCTCGCTGCTCCGGTAAGGTGTTCCACAATGAACGCCACTCTGTGCGCATCCTCAGGGAACTCATCATGGTGCAGTTCAAGGGCATACAATATCTCAGTCTCAAAGCCGTGATATTCTCTCGGGTCCCCATTGAACTTGCTTACTAGGGTCCCCGCTCTCCTTCCTGGCAGTACTTGGAGCTGGGGGCCCCCTCCCCCCTTGTTCTCTGCATCCAACTTATTCTGTAGATCCACTGCTAACGCCCTTAATTGCTGCTCTTTTTCCTGTAGCGCTCTCACCTGTTCCGCAAGGTGTTGCTTGTCCTCCTGGACCTTCTTCGTCTCTTCTTTAGCTGCCTTTAATTCTCCCTGCGCCTGCAACGCCAGTTGCTGCAGATCCTGCTGGGCTTTCTCCGCGATCTGCCGCCATTTCTCCGCTTCTGGCGCGCTCATCCCGGCAACTCCAAAGTAGCCCAAAAAATGATTCGGAGGTTGCTGTCACAGTGGCCGGAGCGGGCTACTTCAGAGTAACGACTCTACACAGCTCTGCATTTTATCTTTTATTTGTGCTGCATATTTACAGTGCTGAAGGCAATGCTATTTACAAGGACAGATGTTCTCAGCTTGAATCAGAACCTCCGAATGGCGTTTGGCGCGTTTTTCTCCAACACAACAACTTGGGGAGACCCATCCTCTTCCCTCTCCGCTTTCTGCGCAATTCCAGAGTTGGGGGGATGGGTCTGCCCCCCTTATTTGCCCCTTCCTGTCCCACCTGGGACCCTGGCTCCGCTACCTTGTCTGAGCCTCGGACACGACTTCCTGCTTCCCCACTGGAATCGGAACTCTCTCTGCTTTCCCCTGCGCTCGGGGATGGGCTTGAACTCAGGAGGGGAGGGACTTCGCGATATCCCCTGTCCCTCACAGTGTGGAATCGTGAAATTGTAGGATTGCGAACTCAAAATATGACCATTGATGCAAAGAGGTTGGGCGAACCCTGAAGTGGAGCCTCCTCTGTGGATAACCTTTGGATATCTTGGTTCCAAGTCTCTTGGGGATTTAAAGGTGAGCTTTGGTGATCATTCATAGCTGAGTAAGATTGTCTTCCATAAACACGGTTTTAACAATGAGTCCATGACTGTGGAGGCCAATTCTGGATCCACATGTCCTTCCACAGTGGGGGCATTGGTTTCCGGGTGGGAGTTGATCACGATGAAGGTTTGCCAAGCATGCCTTCCTCTTAGCACATTCCTCCCTTGCATCCTGAGTTTGAGTGTCTTCAAAGCCCATGACACCTTTGGTAAAGGCTGTTCTCCAATTGGAGCGCTCACAGGCAAGTGTTTTCCAATTGTTGGTGTTCATACTACATTTTTAAGATTTGCCTTGAGAGAGTCTTTAAACTTCTTTTGTTGACCACCAGCATTAAGCTTTCCATTTTTAAGTTCGGGATAGAGTAGTTGCTTTGGAAGACGATCATCAGGCATCCGCACAACATGATCAGTCCAATGAAGTTGATGTTGAAGAATCATTGCTTCAACACTGGTGATCTTTGCTTCTTCCAGGATGCTGGCATTAGTTCGCCTATCTTCCACCTTGACTTGAGCTCAGAAGTGAACAGAGACCCAATGCACTTTTTTCAGAACTGGTGATCTCACCTGGCTATACAGGTTGACATTGTGGCAGCTGAACTCTGCAGTAATGGAAGCTTCAAAGTCATCTTCAAGGGCAGCTCCACGCATAACATGTTACAGTAGCCCAAATGGGACCAGGGGATGGACTACTGCAACTATCCAGGAATGATTGTAGCTGATGAGCCAGACAAAACTGAAACAAGTCATTGCTTGCTACAAAGCCCACCAGGGCCTTGAGCTACAATGCTGGATCTATGAGTACACCCAACTTGTGTACCTGTTGGTTCAAGTATACTACAACCCATAATCAATTTATGTTGACCTGTTGTCCAGTTCTGTTACGCTAGGTATGTAATTCAGAATATTTTCCTCTGAAATTTTTCACTTTTTCTGCACACTTGTATTTATTTAATCCAGTATTTTCTCCCAAATCTTAGTAAGTGCAAGACATTTGACATCAACAATATATTGTCGTGGTAGACAATCTTTCTATATAAACATAGTCCAATAAATTCTAAATATTATTTTCTATTGTATGAGTCGTAATTTAAGGTTAAAAGCAAAAGAAAGATAGGGGAATGTTTCCTACTATTAAAAGATGAGATTTATAAAACCTCAACAGATATTGACTGACTTTAAAAAAAATATTCAGAATTATATAGCAAACTAAGGAACGTATTGAATGAAGATATAGAGACTTTCTTTTTTTTAAAAAAAAAATTAGCCTGCAACATCTAGAGGATATACAGAAACATTTGCTATTAGCTCCGGTACCTGAACTAGAGATTAAGCAAATAATTATAAAAATGCAAATGGTAAAACACCTGGATTGGATGGATTTCCCATTGAGTGGTACAAAACATGCATAGATATTTTAGTGCCGAAACTTCACCAATTGTATAATGAAATATTTGAAAGTGGAATTTTATCAGCCAAATTTAATCAAGCTTATATTACAGTTGTACCAAAACCAGATAAACATCACATTCAATATGCTAATTATGGTCCAATTTCAATTATATATATGTATATAACTTTAATTCTATTAATGTTTAACTGTTTTTTAATTGCTTTTATATGTTTTTGGTGATTTTTGTTTTTTTCTGTAAGCCACCATGAGTGTCATTGGGGGGAAAGGCAGAGAGGAGGAGGAGAAGGAGAAGAATGTGAAACTCTGGGGATTTTCAGGCCAACCTACCCAGTGGTTTCTGCGAAGCACTAAATTGAAAAGTAGTAACCATAACAGCTATGATAAAATCTATTGAAATCAGAGATGTTCATGTATATGATACATCCTTGATACACTCTCATGTCAATGCAAGGCAGCTTTCTTGTGAATCGGTGGCAACGAGTGATACTCTGAAGTGTAAACTGACACCTCCCTCAACATCAAGGTTCAAGGACACAGCGGGCATGTCTATTCGACAGTGGAATTTGCTGCCAAGGAGCGTGGTGGAGGTCTTTAAGCGGAGGCTTGACAGCTGTCTGTCAGGAATGCTTTGATGGTGTTTCCTGCTTGGCAGGGGGTTGGACTGGATGGCCCTTGTGGTCTCTTCCAACTCTATGATTCTATTGCAAGGAAGAAGTCTCAAGAACACAAGTAGAGCTGGGGTATCAGCAGGGGTTGATGAGACTCCAGAAGGAATAATGAGTGATGGTTGTGTTGAATTACGGACTGCCCACTGGCCTTCTGACGGAACAGCTGCCGAGTTTGTGATTTTTATGTATGTACTCTGTAAGCTTGCACCCAGCATCTACATCAGGGATAGCCAATGTGGGGACCTCCAGATGTTGCTGGATCACAACACAACTCCATCCTCTGTGACCATTGTTCATGTTGGCTCAGGCTGATGGGAGTTGGAATCCAAAAACAAATGGAGGACACTGTGGAAGAAAATTCCCTTTGGGTATAATAATAATTATTTATTATTTATACCCTGCCCATCTGGCTGGGCTTCCCCTGCCACTCTGGGCGGTTTCCAACAAACATTAAAATACATCAAATATCACAGATTAAAAACTTCCCTAAACAAGGCTGCCTTTAGGTATTTTCTAAATGTCAGGTAGTTGTTTATCTCTCTGACCTCTGATGGGAGGGTGTTTCACAGGGCGGGTGCCACTACCGAGAAGGCCCTCTGCCTGGTTCCCTGTAGTTTTGCTTCTCGCAGTGAGGGAACTGCCAGAAGGCCCTCGGCGCTGGACCTCAGTGTCCGGGCAGAACGATGGGGGTGGAGACGCTCCTTCAGGTATACTGGACCGAGGCCGTTTAGGACTTTAAAGGTCAGCACCAACACTTTGAATTGTGCTCAATGCAGAGGCCCACGCCCAATTCCCAATTAGTCAGACTTCATTCAGTAATGCATTACCAGACAGACAGACAGACAGCATTTCCCTATACACATGCCCTATATAGGAAAAATACATCATCTTGGCTGTTTTTTCTCTAGCCAACCAGCTTCTGCCACTCCAGCACCTCACCATCCCTCATTTAACCACAGTCCTGGAAAACACTTGCTCAAGTCAAATTTTTCACTTTAGCAGTCAGTGTTAGGCTCCTCCTAAACTGGTTCTTACCAGTTTTATGGTCAGGCCTTGTATAGTGACCTTGACCTCCCCAACCATGGGTTTTTACAGATTTTCTATCTCTATACCTTGTTGGTTACCCCAGCATACATAGAGTTTGGTATGTATTATAAGCAGTGCTTTTTACTGGGGGGGGCACAGGGGTACACATACCCCTAAACATTTTGTGAATCAACGTTTGACCTCATTGAGGGGCAGTATTTCAATATGAGTAGGAAAATGAGAGTACCCTTAAACATTTGTTTTAGAAAAAAAACACTGACTATAACCTAGAGTGGTACCTCAGGTTACATACACTTCAGGTTACAGACTCTGCTAACCCAGAAATAGTACCTTGGGTTAAGAACTTTGCTTCAGGATGAGAACAGAAATTGCACGACGGCGGTGCAAGTCCCCATTAGCTAAAGTGATACCTCAGGTTAAGAACAGTTTCAGGTTAAGAACAGACCTCCAGAACGAATTAAGGTCTTAACCTGAGGTACCACTGTATACAATCAGGTCAGCTTTAAGGAAATAACACCTTTAAGGTTCTGTTGCATCAAGAAACCTCAGGAAATAACAAGGTTCTGTTGCATCAAGAAACCTCAGAACTTTCAAAACAGGCTCCATTTCTGCACAAAGCAAGTTGAGCTGATGAATACAAATACAAAATTTAAATATCATACATGCAGAACTTCCGGTTGGTGTGTCAAGGCAAATGAATTGCAAGTATACTTCTGCTAAACGTAGGTTCACAAGCACCAATTCAGTATCTCCACACAAGAGACCTTCGGACAACACAAGAGGAAGCAGACGACGTGATTACGTTACACCAAGTGATCTATGCTGTCACTGCATGTCATCACAAACACATCAGGGTGATTTCGGATGACAGTGATGTGTCTATTTTGCTGGTGCACTACTAACATGGCAGGAAAAGTAACTATAGAAACCATGGGAGACAAGTCAGATCACTGATAGAGGACCAACTGTGAAGAAGCACAAAGATATTGTACAATGCCTGGGTGTGGCACCATGGCAGGTGGTCACAGTGGTGGGAAAGAAACTGTGACAAAGAAGTCGAAACAACCGATTCATTCCCAGTATGGGAATGAAGAGAGAGGACTCTCAAGAGTCAAGACAACGCTAGTCAGTAGCTGCCCTGAACCGCCTGCCTACCTGGCAGCATGTCAGTAGGCCAAGTCCCCAGTCCAGGATCGATCCACGTGTCCAAAATGAGTCCAAACCAAACCACAGTCCTGCAGAGCTCCTGCAGCATCCAAGTCAAGGTCCCTCAACATGGGCAGTTGAGCAGACAGTTTCTCACCTCTGCTTCCCTGTTGCACTTTGCCTGCTAATTGCAGCACCTGGGCTTGATGAGGCAGACGACCTTCACCTGTTCCAAGCCTACTCCAGCTGAGGAAGCAAACCCCTCTTCCCAGAGCTAGCAAGCCCCACCTGGCCAGCTAGGGATCTGGACTGTGGGCCCTTGCCTACCTCAGCTTCCTAAAGCACCCCTCCCGCTGTTCCCTACACCTCAGAGCAGGCATCCCCAAACTGCGGCCCTCCCGATGTTTTGGCCAACAACTCCCACGATCCCTAGCTAACAGGACCAGTGGTCAGGGATGATGGGAATTGTAGCCCAAAACATCTGGAGGGCTGAAGTTTGGGGATGCCTGCCTCAGAGCTTGCCATGTTTGGGGAGACAGGGGCCCCTCTAGCTCAGGCAATGGATCCTGCTGCTCTAGTTCCTGTGCACAGACCCCCACCCCCTTGCTATCCTGTGCCACCCCTTGAGTCGTTCCTATGTCAACTCTTCCTTCCCCATCCCCGGCTTGCCCCAGTGTGTCCCAGTCCCAGCTACACCCCTTGCAGTGGCAGAGGAAGAGGAGCGGGGGGAAGCACACCTGTGCTGGGTGCCACACCCCCAGGACGCATGCCAGCCCCGCCCCACCTGCTCTCCACCACCACCACCCCGGTGCCAGAGCATGAAGCTCCGCCACTGACCCCTCGCCAAGATCCTCTTCCTCCTCCCTGTCGTCCTTCCAGTTTGTGACAGTGGCGGCTATGGCCACATCAAAGCAGACATATCAGCATCAAAGCTTACGGTGGGGTCACTGAAAACGGCAAAGGCAAATAGCCTTGCTGATTAGCTCAGAGCGTGGTGCCGATAATGCCAAGGTCATGGGTTTGATCCTCATGTGGGCGCATTTTCCTGCATTGCATGGTGTTGGATGAGATGATCCAACTCTATGATTCTGTGAAGTCCATGTGCACCACCACCAACAACAACAACAACAACAACTTTTTTCGCATTAGCCAAAGGCCATAGCAACAATGAAACAATACAATGTATACAGAAAAAGATTTGATAAAAGCACAAATTAGAATCCTGAATTATCAATCAGTTGGCGGCCCTTATTCTAATTGCCCCAGCAATGTAGCTAGCCACCTTAGCTGTTGTGTGGTCATTTAGGTCTGATGGAAGGAAGGCTAGCTTCTTTTTGCTCGATGTGAGGCTCGAATCCACAGCCCTGAGATTAAGAGTGCTCCACTGACTGCAGATAGTATTAGCATGCCTTTGTTCAAAATGAAACTCAAAGAAGCTTTCTTGTGGTTCCCAGGCAATCTCTCATCCTGACATTGACCCAACTGAGACCTGCTTAGCTCCATCATGGTTGCTACAGCATCTGAGTTCAAAGCATGGAATGGGCTCAGGAGGTTAGCTACTGATGGACAAGTGGAAGCCAGATTTCATCCAGGGGACCTCTAGTTGCTGATCTTTACTTTTTAGGATCCATTCCCCCACACACAAATTGCCTCGGTGTGTTGATAGGAAGGAAGCAGTTAAATGATAAAAAATGTGAAACCCAGCAAGCTGTGTACAATTAACTACAATTCAAATATACACCTTGTTCCAATCCAAGCCATTTATCAGATAAAAATAGTCTGCTACAAGAATGTCATGATTAATGAGGTGAGACTCCAGCTAATTACTGTTTCCTCCAGAAGTAATTAGGTTGGCATTGCTAATCAAGATGAATGAACACTCTGACCCGCTTTTTTAAATGTAAAACTATGAGCGGCTGCCACAATAACATCATTTAGTTCAGGCAACGGAGTCTTTATTAGGCTTGTAGTTTGATTAAATTCTTTTGTTACACTCGGCTTTGCACACATGAACAGATGAATGCTGTGATGTTCAAAGAGTTTGTCACCCTTAATTAAAGACTGAAAAGGTTCATTCGACTCCGGAGGCAATACACATGACAGCTCTAAATTGATAGCTTTTAAGTAAGGGATAACTGGCGAAGTCACAGGGGTTTGCCCATCTGCAGAAGAGGTTCCTTCCACTTGCCATAATTTCCAGGAAGAGTGGCTAAGGATATTTATGTCTGGATTCTTTTTCGGAGGCGCTTGTTTAATCAAAGCTCTTTCCCCTGCTTTCCAGCTTCACTACAATCAAGACAGCGCCTGGTTTCTAATACAATTCTCTCCTCTCCTTTTTTTTTTGTTGGTCAATTAACGTTTGAAAACGCAGCAGAAAATGATTCAAAAGGTAACCGGAGACTCCATTGCTACCACACATTTCCCCCTGCCATGAATGTCTCCTACGGTTAAGCCCAAGTCATTCAAATTTGGTGAGGGGAGGGAGACAGAGGCAGAGAGGGGAGGGCTGAGCTAAAAGTTCTTCAATGATTTGGCAAGCAGCAGCTGAAATCTGGGGCCTTTTCTGCTTAATTTTCTCCTAATTTCATAGAAGTTATATACCACTTGACTGCTAAAAAAACCTCAAAGCAAAACTGCAAAGCAACAAAGAATAAAACAATAAAATTACTGGTAAAAACAAATATTTAAAACATTCCAAAAATTAAAATCAGTGCCAATAGTTCCTTCAGAAACACACTCTGAATCTATTTGGTTTAAATCATTTGTTTTATCTTTTTTGTATACTTTTTTGAGGGTTTTTTCACAACCAAACAGTGTATAATTTTATGAAAAATGCTAAATAAATAGTATCTTATTTATACAAATCCCTTATCTACAATCTTTTCTTTAAGCTACTCAATTGTCCATCCTTAAATCTTCATCTTTAATCATTGAATAAATAAGATGGCACCATACCAACATTGCTGGTTATTGTTTATATTTGCTATGGCTATTGTGCCATTGTATATAAATTGTCAACTGCTTTGAGTATAATCTATTTGTGGAAAATGCAGCCTGTAAATAAACTAAATATTGCAACTGTGATCATGTAGGAATAATGTTGAGTTATTTCCTTTCTCGGTTTTATTTATTTTTACTGATACTGGATCAATTCAGATACCCATCCAAATCATGATTTGTACCAACCATGGTTTGAATTTTCAAATACACCACCAAACTATAGCTTATTGCTACACATCTCAGTTGGTTTTTCATCTGCTTGACACTCCCATTTCTAGGGGGTCTCTGAAAGTGAATTTACAACCATCAGCATGCTCTGTCCAAATCTACACATTACCATACCCTCCAACTCCCGGATTGAAAAATCCGGGATCAGCGGTGGCGCGGCACCGGAAGTCGCTTCTACGCATGTCCAGACATGCGTAGAAGCGATTTCCAGTGCCGGCGCCGCCCGATTTCCGGTGCCCAGACATGGGCAGAGCGGCAGGGGAATTCGCTTCTATGCATGTCCAGACATGCGTAGAAATGACTTCCGGTGCCAGGCTGCCCGTGTCTGCATGTCTGGGCACCAGAAATCACTTCTGTGATGTCCAGGCATGTGCAGAGTTTTACGGGATATTTACAGGATATAATCAATTCGGGATAACAGCGGGAAACGATAACAAAATACGGGGGTTTCCCGCAAAAAACGGGAGACTTGGCAGCTATGCACATTACACCCAGGAGTAGATAACTAGGGATAGCTAGTATGCTGTTGGACAACAAATCCCATCCTACCTAACCATGAGACTGGCTGGCTGGGGCTGATGAGCATTCTATTTTATTTTATTTTATTCAGTTTTACACTATACATTTGAATTCAAACAATCATCATCATCAACAACATGTAGGATTCCCTGAATCCTTAGACTTCCCTCCACCCTCCATGGTTTCCATTATCAAACTTTGTCTACTGCATCATATAATTTCTCCATTTTTCTTTTTGAAAAATACATTTTTACCTTAGTTTTAAACACATTACAATCCTGCCAAAGTTCATAGTTGTTTACAGTGTTCTATTAGGTACCGTGTTTCTCCAAAAATAAGACAGCGTCTTATATTTATTTTTCCTCAAAAAAAACCACAGTGGCTTATTTTCAGGGGATAACTTTTTTATTATTATTAAGTATGGTACAGTTTAACCTACAAGGTTAAACTGCCTATCACTATGGCTTATTTTCGGGGTATGGCTTATTTTCGGAGAACGGTAACTTGCAAATTTTTCCCATTCCTTATTAAAGTTTCGATCTTTCTGGTTTCTGATTTTCCCCGTCATTTTTGCCGTTTTGGCGTAGTCCATCATCTTTATCAACCATTCGTCTCTGGTCAGAACTTTATCTTCTTTCCATCTCTGGGCCAGTAGCATCCGCGCTGCTGTCATCACATGCATAAATAATAGTTTCTGCTCCTTTGGTATTTCTTTATTTAGAATTCCTAGTAAAAATGTTTCTAGTTTTTCCACAAATGTTATGTCAAACTCCTCCCCCCCCCAACTCATTATATATCAGGCATGTCCAACACGTAGATCGCGATCTACTGGAAGATCACGAGATGCTCCTGATAGATCCTGGTAGATCTACTCCCCCCACTTTATCAACAACTTTGGATTCCTTAAAAAAGCTCAACAACTATGGTCCATCCAACGACAATGGGTAGATTGCTGCCAGTTTTTCTATACTGTGAGTAGAGTCTATTGGGAGTTGGATGTCCCTGTTAATATACATCATTTACCATAATGCTTTTGTTATTTTGCAGGTCCACGACATATGGCAGAATGCAACTTCCAGGGCTGATGAGCTTTTTGATCCAACAATAACTGTGTATCATCTTGACTATCCCGGCTACAAACCATAGTTAGAATCTTAAAAAGCAGAAACATCACCTTGCTGACAAAGGTCCATATATTTAGACCTATGGTTTTCCCAGTAGTGATGTATGGAAGTGAGAGCCATGAAGATGGCTGATCACCGAAGAATTGATGCTTTTGAATTATGGTGCTGGAGGAGACTCTCAGGGCCATCTCAAGCACGTCGGGCGCCTGGGTGCCATGGTGCAGAGAATGCTCCGGCGCCCCCGCCCCGCTCCGTTTCTTGGCGCGGCTGGTAGGTGGGCACCGGGCTGGCGCCCTAGCGCCCCGCGCCACCCAGACTACCCCTAGAGCCGTCCCTGGAGACTCTTGAGAGTCCCATGGACTGCAAGAAGATCAAACCTATCCATTCTGAAGGAGCCCTGAGTGCTCACTGAAAGGACAGATCCTGAAGCTGAGGCTCCAATACTTTGGCCACCTCATGAGAAGACTCCCTGGAAAAGACCCTGATGTTGGGGAAGATGGAGGGCACTAGGAGAAGGGGACGACAGAGGATGAGATGGTTGGACAGTGTTCTCGAAGCTACCAACATGAGTCTGACCAAACTGCGGGAGGCAGTGGAAGACAGGAGTGCCTGGCGTGCTATGGTCCATGGGGTCACGAAGAGTCGGACACGACTAAATGCTTAACAACAACAAATGCTTTGCAAATCAATTTCACTTTCCTCTGTGCCAAAGAATTTTAACACTGGGGACAATCGGCACATACTTAAAGATTCCCCCGAATTCCAAATGAAAAGAAGACCACAATGTGGCCTCATGGATAAAAGCAAAGGGCTGGATGCAGACATTTCCTCCCATGGACAAAAGGGCTCCTTCCATTCATGGGAGACTTTTGATAGGGATGTTGTTGGCAGAGCAGAGTAGATTAATTCCCCCTAGTGCTACCTCCTATTCTACCCCAGGAAGTCACGGGGTGGAGGCAAAGGCCATGAGCAAAAGTTGTCTCCCTCCATCAATGGTAGTGAAGTCTGCACCCAGTTCAGACACTCTGGATTGGAATGTTCTTCACCTTAAAGCAGAGGTGAGGTTGTAGCAATGATGCTTTATCTGCCTATGAGCGACAAAAAAGGGGGGTTAAGGGAGGGAGGAAGCAGCAGGGTGCACAAACATGTCAATCAAAATGTTGCAAGTATAGAAATGTCATTAAGTGGGAAATCCTATTTTTACTTCCCCCAATCTAGCAAGCAGAAATATCAAGCAGGTGCAGGAGTAGGAGAAATAACAAACGTGAACCTCCGGAGAAAACCATCGAGGAACGAGGACGTGATATATGACGAATGCGAGCAAAAAATAAATAAATTAGCATTTAGCTCCATAGAGTCAATCTGATGTGCTGAAAGAATTGGAATTTTCTATTGTGAGTCTGTGGCCATTGATGGGCCATAGGCAGCAATCAGAGGAGGGCAGCCAGGAGCCAGGAATGAATAATGTGTCAAAATCTGCTCTCCGGTTTCTCAAAAGTTTTTTTTTTCAATTTATTTTTTGTTGATTTTCAGTTTTATACATACTGTAATACAGTTTCTATTTACAAATTATATTTTCTCTTGCTCCTTAGACTACAACTCTCACCATCCCTAGCTAACAGGAAGAATAATCAGGGATGATGGGAGTTGTAGTCCCAAAACATCTGGAGGGCCAAGTTTGCCTATGCCTGCTTTAGAGGAATTGGTTAGCCTGCTTTGGGATTCTCAGGGTTTGGGGTTGCCTTACTCCTGTATTGCTTGGTTAGTGGGGACCAGCAGTCCAATATGCTGAAATCCATTCTATCACGCCACATACACAGCCATCTCATTCTCAGCTGCTTGTGTAGAACAGCCCTAGTGAGGGATGGGCAGTTTAGTCTGTTTCAGGCTCATGCCAATTTCCCATTTGCTCATTTACAAATTTGTTCTGTCCTACATAGATCTGCTTTTTCTAAAAGAAAAAAAAATCTGTACAAAAATCATATTTAGAGACATATTAAATTTCAGACTTAATCTCATGAATATGTGTTTTATCTCCATGCACACATTTCTAAATGAATATCCTAAATTACTTTTTTTAAAAAAAATCTTGCAAAATTCAGTATTTTATTCTATTTGAGCCGGGGAACTGTATCTACAAGATTTAGAGAAGTGCAAAATGCAAAGGGTAATGGCATTCTGATCCCATGTGTTAGACTAGGAGGTGGAAATTAGGTCAGTTCACTTTGAAGTAAGGACCAGTAAGGACCAAACTCAATTCTCTCCCCTTCCTAGGCCTACCTTCATGCTTTGAGAATCCGTTTCTCAAACAGCATCTGACCACCTGCCTAGCAAACTTGAGAAGCTTTCAAAAGCAGCTTAAAATACAGCATTGCATCCTCCTGTTTAAAAATAAATCACTGGGCATGTACAAAAGTAACCGCAGCTATCCCAGGCAATCTACTTAAACCGTGATTCATTCATCCATTTAACTCAGAGACCTTTGTCCAGCAGGTCTACACACTTTGGGTACCTTACAGAGGACTGTATAATCTATTCACCATCGATTTGGAGGCAATGCTAACTTCTCCTCAGCATTCAAGCCCATGATTTCCTTCGTCCAAGTCACCTCATTAAAGAAGAACTTCCTCAGCTTGAGAAAAACCTGTCTTTTAAAGAGCAAATGCCTCACAGTGTTGTTTCGAGCTTGCCCAACCAATTAAGGTGAATCAGTCTGTGAGCACTTAATCCAAGGTCATTCGGATCTTCAGCAGCCATGGTTTGGTCTACCATATCTTCAGCACTGGCAGAGCCTGCTCTGCCACTAGACAAAGTGAGGCGATTGCCTCAGGCAGCAGATGCCATGGGGGCAGCAGAGGCAGCCCCACCAACTGAAGCCCCCTAGCTTTTCGCCCTTGTTGGAAATCCAACCTGTATACACCACCAGCCCGTCACACACTTGGTAAACAGTGCAGAAATCTGTCTCCCCACTTCTCAAAAGTTTTCTTCTTCTGAAAACGAGCCTTCCATTTGTCTGTCTCGGTCTCAGGTCAGGTAAGAACTACTTCAGCATTTTGGTGGGCACATGCTTACAAACTGGCAAAGGGCAGCGTGTCTGTTTTTCTTTCCTATAAGCATTTATTCAGCAATCTGCCAGCCTCCCCTGCTACCCACATGTCCTAATCTGGAAAAGCCCTCTAGGAGGAAGACTTCGCAATGTCTCACTCTGGGCTCTAATTAAAGCGCAGGCACCCAGGGAGGCTGCAGAGTGCAGAGCGACTGGTGACGTGATCGGCAGAATGGTGGAAAGGACATCCGCAAGTAAGTGCGGGGGAAAAAAACCTGCACCCCACACCCATGAGAATTTCACACCAAAAATTGCTCTCTCCTTTGATCATATCATTTTCAAATGCAATATCATGTTTTGTTGCAGCTGAGGCAGATGAAGACATCTGCAGGGGTGTAGCAAGGCGCCGTGCCACCCGTGGTGGCAAATTGCCATGCACCCAGGGGGGGCGGAGTCGCTACGTAATGACCCATGCGTCGTTACATGGCGTGGTATCACTGCCCCCCGTGCCTCCAAAGCCGCGTGCCTCCAGCTACAAACTCCAGGTTGAAAGCCCCAAGCTGAGCGGGCTTTCTACCTGGAGTTTGTAGCTGGAGGCGCGCGGCTTTGGAGGCGCGGGGGCGGCAATACCCCACCACGTAATAATGCATGCGCAGCATCCTGCTGCGCATGCATGTTACGTAGCAGGGTATCGTCGCCGCCCCTGTGACTCCCAAGCCGAGCCTCCAGCCTCCCAGCTTGGCGCGGACTTTTTACTGGGAGGCTGGAGGCTCGGCTTGGGAGTCGTGGGGGTGGGGTCGCCAAGTGGCACACACCCCCAGAGTGGAACCCGGGGTGGATCGCCCCCATCACCCCCCCCCATTGCAACGCCCTGCAATATTTCATTCAAGTTTTCACCCCTGTTTGTAATGCAAGGTTGTTCTGGCAAAAGGCTTGGTGCCTGAAGCCAGCTCCCCGTAGAGCACATCTTTGGGGAATACAGAACAAACATCTCAAGAAACTAAAAGTTTCTTATATAAAAAACCTTTGCTTTTGACCAGTCTCATATAGCTTCAGAGTGACTTAGATGTCCTTAAGAGCAGAAAGAACCCAGCAGCAAATCTGGTACTAAGGAACACAAGTGAACAGCAGAGAACCTACACAAGTGACGCTGACAAAAAAAAAAAAACCCACATATACTAAGCAAAATAGAAACATCGCCACCCGACCCCATCCCCATCTACCTCTTTTTCCCTTTTCTTCCCAATGTCTCAGCAAATGAAACTGATTTGTAATAACATTATGAGAGACATTGCATATATTTTTGTAAATCAAGAAAATCTTTAATAAAAAATACTTTTGAAAAAATCTGGTACCAAAGAACCAAGTTCAGAAGCTCTGTTATAAATGATTAAAGCAAGTGCATAATCAATTTGGTTGAAGCAACCTGATGAGTCAGCTCAGGATTTTGGCAAGAGCATCCGTTAGAAACGAAAAAAAAGGAACCCGAGCAAATCTCTTTTAAAAAGCAGTGAGAAAGAATAAGCTACAATGCGTCACTCACAGAGTGTGCTCTGCCTCTGTCTGCCATAAACTCATGCCAAGAATGCTTCCCAGCCAACATTATGTGGATGGGGGCAATTTTGCCCCTTTCCATAGGAACAGTTCAGAAAAGAGCAAACAAAATGATCGAGGGAATCACTGTGTCCAGTGTCTGACTATTGCTTTTCGCCAATCCTACACTGGGCGGGATATTCACAGGGAAATTAAAATGCTTGTTTACAAAGCCATTGTACTACTAACTTTACTGTGTGCTTGCAAAACATGGACCACCTACAAACACCACCTCCAGCTTCTTGAAAAATTCCATCAATGGTGTCCTCGAAAAGAAATTAAGCAAATGTCAGTGTACTGGAAGAAGCAAAGATCACCAGTGTCAAAGCAATGATTCGTCAACATCAACTTTGTTCAACTGGTCATGTTGTTGGGATGCCTGATTATCATCTTGCAAAGCTATTTCCAACTTAAGAATGGAAAGCAAAATACTGGTAGACAACAAAAGAGGTTTTAAGATTATCTTAAGGCATTTCTTAATTTAAAAATATAGTATAAGCACCGATAACTGGGTAACACTGCCCTGCGAGTGCTCCAATTGGAGAATAGCCTCTACTAGAGGTGTCATGGATTTTGAAGAAGCACAAATTCCAGACAAAAGGGGGAAACGTGCTAAGAGGAAGGCACACTTGGCAAATCCTCACCGTGATCAACCCCCGCCCAGAAACCCATGTCACCACTGTGGAAGGACGTGTGGATCCAGAATGGCCTCCACAGTCACTTATGGACACACCACTAAGACTGCATCCATGGCCGGGCTGCCCAAGCTTTTTTCAAAGAGGGCCAGATTTGCTGAAGTGAACATGCCAGATTTGATGAAGTTGTTGAGCCTTTTTTAGGATTTTACCCCAGGACATATACCGGTACTGCCACAGGGGCCGGATTAGACCCTCGAAGCGGACTTTGGACATGCCTGATGGAAGACAATCATACTTGGTGACTCAGGCACAAGTGTTGTACAAGTGTTGTCCAAGAGAGAGAGAGGGAGAGGGAGGGAGGGAGGGAGGGAGGGAGGGAGGGAGGGAGGGAGGGGGAGAGAGAGATTCGGCTTCTACCCCAGTTCTCTTAACAAACTTCTGGCTTGCCTTCTCCTGCACTTCTTTGTCTCTTCACCTCTCTGTATTAGAGTTACAGCTTTGTGTTCGCAGGAGCTCCTCATCTATGCACCCCTCGCAGAGTGCTACCCCTTGTGAAATGCAAATTCCAAATGATCAATGAGAAACCACTCTCCTAAACTGTTTCATGTATCCTTATTAATGAGCATGAAAAACATAGCATCCCTTTATTCCTCCGCCTGTGCTAAGACTAATGCAGAAACTAAGTTTCTCCTTAATTTCCACCAGAGAACACACAGTGCTTCCGATTTCCCAGAAATCTTGCTCAAGAGAACCCCAAGCTTTGCAGAAGATCAAATCATCTTTAGGAGAGGAGAAACATAAAAAAGGAGGCAATCCCCTCAAAACAACCCAACAGTGTTCAGTAGCCATGGGATAGTTATTGACTGCTTCAGCTCTCCCATTGTTTTGAAAAGTGAGAATGAGGTTGGTTTGTCTTGAAATATGAACTTAGTTTGTTTTCCCCCTCATCCCTACTTTGTACCTCCTAATTGAACTTAATACCCTCAGTGTTCCTTTCAACAGTGTTGAATGAAGATTCATCAGAACAGCATCACTTCTCATTCACAAATCTCTTCTTTATCGTGAGGGGAATACTTTTAATCTAAGTTTTGCCGTTTTCTGATTTATGGCTTCTTTCTTTCAGATGGAATGTTTTTTTAAGGGAAAAAGTTGCTTGGTTGGGGTTTCACTGTATTCAAATATCTGAGGGGCTGCCACATGGAAGGTGGAACAAGCTGGTTTCTTGCTGCTCCGCAGGATGGCACCTAAAGCAATTGATTTATTTCATTTGAGGGACCCAGGTGGCGCTGTGGTTAAACCACTGAGCCTAGGGCTTGCTGATCAGAAGGTCAGCGGTTCGAATCCCTGTGACGGGGTGAGCTCCCGTTGCTTGGTCCCAGCTCCTACCAACCTAGCAGTTCGAAAGCACGTAAAAATGCAAGTAGATAAATAGGAACCGCTACAGCGGGAAGGTAAACGGCGTTTCCATGTGCTGCTCTGGTTTGCCAGAAGCAGCTTTGTCATGCTGGCCACATGACCTGGAAGCTATATGCCGGCTCCCTCGGCCAATAATGAGAGATGAGCGCGCAACCCCAGAGTCGGTCACGACTGGACCTAATGGTCAGGGGTCCCTTTACCTTTATATACCATTTGATTGTAGGGGGGAGGAATCTCAAAGCGCTTTACAATTACAGTGGTACCTCGGTTTAAGAACAGCCCTGTTTACGAACTATTCGTTTTACAAACTCCGCAAAACCAGAAGTAGTGTCCCGGTTTGCAAACTTTACCTCGGTCTAAAAACGGAATCTGAAAGGTGGAAGGGCACCAGCAGCGGGAGGCCTCATTAGGGAAAGCGTGCCTTGGATTAAAAATGGTTTTGGCTTAAGAATGGACTTCCGGAATGGATTAAGTTCATAAACCATAACATCCTTCTGGACCGTCTAGAGGGGTTGGGAGCTGGGGGCACTGTCATACAGTGGTTCCGCTCCTTCCTCCTGGGCCGTGTCCAGAAAGTGGTGGTGGGGGATGAGTGTTCAGACCCCTGGGCACTCACTTGGGGGGTGCCTCAGGGTTCTGTCCTCTCCCCCATGCTTTTTAACATCTATATGAAGCCGCTGGAAGAGATCATCAGGGGGTTTGGGCTGGGTGTTCATCAGTATGCGGATGACACCCAACTCTATCTCTCTTTTAAATCAGAACCAGTGAAGGCGGTAAAGGTCCTGTGTGAGTGCCTGGAGGCGGTTGGAGGATGGATGGCGGCTAACAGATTGAGGTTGAATCCTGACAAGACAGAAGTACTGTTTGTGGGGGACAGGGGGCGGGCGGGTGTGGAGGACTCCCTGGTCCTAAACGGGGTAACTGTGCCCCTGAAGGACCAGGTGAGCAGCCTGGGAGTCATTTTGGACTCACAGCTGTCCATAGAGGCACGGGTCAATTCTGTGTCCAGTACAGCTGTTTATCAGCACCATCTGGTACGCAGGCTGAGACCCTGCTTGCCTGCGGACTGTCTCGCCAGAGTGGTGAATGCTCTAGTTATATCTCACTTGGACTACTGCAACGCGCTCTATGTGGGGCTACCGTTGAAGGTGACCTGGAAACTACAACTAATCCAGAATGCGGCAGCTAGGCTGGTGACTGGGAGCAGCTGTCGAGACCACATAACACCGGTCTTGAAAGACCTGCATTGGCTCCCAGTACGTTTCCGAGCACAATTCAAAGTGTTGGTGCTGACCTTTAAAGCCCTAAAGGGCCTCGGTCCAGTATACCTGAAGGAGTGTCTCCACCCCCATTGTTCTGCCCAGACACTGAGGTCCAGCACCGAGGACCTTCTGGCGGTTCCCTCACTGCGAGAAGCAAAGCTACAGGGAACCAGGAAGAGGGCCTTCTCGGTAGTGGCACCCACCCTGTGGAACACCCTCCCATCAGAGGTCAGAGAGATAAACAACTACCTGACATTTAGAAAATACCTAAAGGCAGCCCTGTTTGGGGAAGTTTTTAATCTGTGATATTTGATGTATTTTAATGTTTGTTGGAAGCCGCCCAGATTGGCAGGGGAAGCCCAGCCAGATGGGCGGGGTATAAATAATAAGTTGTTGTTGTTGTTGTTGTTGTTGTTGTTGTTGTTGTTGTTGTTGTTGTTGTTGTTGTTATTAACCAAGGTACCACTGTAATTCAAATCAAAATAAAGGAGAGTACAACTAAACATTAGGAAGAACTTCTGGCGGTAAAAGCTGCTTGACAGTGGAAGGGTCTCCCTTGGACTCTACGTAGTTTGGGTGGCCCCCTGTTGGGGATTCTTGAGCTGTGATTCCTACATTGCAGAGGGTTGGACAAGATGACCTTTGGGAGTCCCTTCCAGCTCTAAAACTCTGTGATTTTATGATTCTATTTTTATAGCCCGGGCCACGTCAATGCCCACAGTTCCTGTTATTAGGTAGAAAGGGTTTATGTCATCACCTCGTTTGCTGCCATCTTCTCTCCACTTCTCGGCGTCATCTGAGTCACCATGCAGAAAATAGAAACACAATAACAATAATGGCAAATTTCAGACCCGTCCATTAAAGTATTCCGGTGGCATACAATGCTACAGGGTGCCTCCTAATTAAATCAGAGAAGAATTAAAACCGCTGTGTGTTTCTGTTCACTCAGAGAGTGAAGTAATTATGCCTAATAAAAAGATCAGGTAGACAAAAGCAGACGGTCGTGGCAACCTTCCAGTTGCTTCAAAAACTGAGCCGGCAAGGACATCCATACATCTTGATCCTAGGAGCCAAAATTATTAATACAACACCGTCAATGTATATTGCGCTTTAAGAGAATAACATGAGCAAGAAGAAAATATTCAAGTGGTCCCTGCCCAAATGACCTTGCAGTCAAAATACCAGTACATGTGAGGCAAGAATTAACAAGGAATAAGTGCGTTGGATCGGGTAAAAAGTCACAAATCACCCAGCTGCTTTCATAAAATCTCACAGGCTCAGAAAGGTTCGGAGCCGGCCCTATTATTAGGCAAAGTGAATAGGCCAGGCATAGGCAAACTCGGCCCTCCAGATGTTTAGGGACTACAACTCCCATCATCCCTGACCACTGGCTCCTGTTAGATAGGGATCATGGGAGTTGTAGTCCCTAAACATCTGGAGGGCCGAGTTTGCCTACGCCTGGAGTGGACTCTTTTCACTCACCGTTGTTAGATAGGGTGTGAAAAAACAAACAAACAACCTGCACATTTTTCAACCGTTCTCCATCAATCAAGGAGAAAAGAAATTATACTCTGAAATGATCAAATGGGAGAGAAAGGTTCAAAGAGCTTCTCATTGGTATAGGTGTCAGGTTTTTGTTGCTTGCCTTTCTCTCGAGGAGGCCAGGGGGTGTTTATGAGTAGTTTCCTTCCCTTACATTCTAAAAATAAATAAATTCTGCAGCCTTCCTGGGTGGCCTGCACTTCTTGAAAATGTCAGCTGGGCTTTTCTGTAAACACAGGAAGCTGGGGAGGCTGCCTTCTGGACACCCAACTTGTGTGTGTGTGTGCGCATGCGCGCATGCCCACGCATGCAACAAATTAAAAAATAAAGATCAAAGCCAGCCTTCCCTTACTTCAATTACAGCTCTGAGGAAAACGTTGAAAGGTTTTCCTCACGTTGCGGCTTTTCCAGATCAGGAAGTATGGTCAGCCAGGGAGGCTGAAGGGTGTGGGAGAAAGATTTACTGAAAAGAAATATACCACCTGGAGCCACCTCACAAGAACAAAGTGAGCTCCAATCCACACTCACCAAAATTCTGAAGAAATCTAGATGCTCCCTGAGAATGAAGGAGAAACTTCTTTTGGTTGGGAAGACATCTTTTGAGAAACTGAAGGACAGGCATCGCTGTTTGCTATTGAATTTATTTGTTCTCCTGGCTGTTTTTATCTTGCCCTGCAAGCGATGTTATTGGACATCCTTCCTCTGTTTTATTGTCCCCTGGTGTTGGGGGTTGCTTGTCGATGGAAGGCTGATTAAAACTAATCTTAAATTTGATAAAATATATGGTGCCAAATGCCATTTTAAATTTGCACAAGGATAAACCGTCCAAACAAAGCCTCACACCTCAACGCTCTGGAGGGCGTTACCCAAACCTTTTTCTTCTTTGGCTGCACACTTCCGCTTTTGCATAGCAGAAATGGATATCCTCAGTAGTAAGAAGATGGAGAAAGTTTTGAATAAGGGACACCTGGCAATCTTCTGTGTTTAATGATGGGTGAACTCCCTTTGCCCTTTGGCTCATTTTGGAATGGGCTCAACTAATAAGGTTTTAAAAGAACAAAAAGGAAACTAGAGTTTCCCCACTGTAGAGTTTCCCAAACTCGGGTCTGCAGCTGTTTTCGGACTACAACTCCCATCATCCCTAGCTAGGACCAGTGGCCAGGGATGATGGGAATTGTGGTCTCATAACAGCTGGAGACCCAAGCTGGGAAAACCCTGATCTAAAGCCTGGTAAGACATTCTGTCCCCCACACACTCGGTGATATGGAAATAAACTGTTCTTACACAGACCACTGCCCTATCTAGTTCAGTATTGTCTACACTGACTGGCAGCAGCTTCCCAGGACCTCAGGCAGCAATCTTTCCCAGTGTTGCCTGCAGATGCCAGGAATTCATCATAGAGTGAATTCATGATGAATGTCTGGTCTTTAGCTCGTCCACAGACAGGAGAAATGCCTGAGCCTCTCTGGCAAAGTGTTCACATTTCCCTTTTACAAGGAGGGGGTTTCTGTAACATTCACCCACATTTATTGTGTAGTCTTATTTGTAGAAAATGACTTCTAGGGACTACCCGATCTCAGAGACGACCACCACAGGAAAGATGGATCCTATTTGCTAGGGGACATCACCTTGCCGACAAAGGTCCGTATAGTTAAAGCTATGGTTTTCCCAGTAGTGATGTATGGAAGTGAGATCTGGACCATAAAGAAGGCTGATTGCTGAAGAATTGATGCTTTTGAATCATGGTGCTGGAGGAGACTCTTGAGACTGCAAGAAGATCAAACCCATTCTGAAGGAAATCAGCCCTGAGTGCTAACTGGAAGGACAGATCCTGAAGCTGAGGCTCCAATACTTCGACCACCTCATGAGAAGAGAAGACTCCCTGGAAAAGACCCTGGTGTTGGGAAAGATTGAGGGCACAAGGAGAAGGGGACGACAGAGGACGAGATGGTTGGACAGTGTTCTTGAAGCTACCGACATTAGTCTGACCAAACTGCGGGAGGCAGTGGAAGACAGGAGTGCCTGGCGTGCTATGGTCCATGGAGTCACGAAGAGTCGGACACGACTAAACGACTAAAGAACAACAAAGTTGCTAGGGGAAAAAGAAAGACAAAGTTTGGAGAGTCCAAGTACTAGAAAATGAGAGAACAGGAAAAGAGCATGAAAGGGGAATAGTGGGTGAGGAGAGCAGCTCTGTAGGACCCAAGTTTCCTGTTACCTGGTGTCCAAACAGCTCACTTATCAGTCACAGCTCTAACTTATAGCAGACGCGGGCAGCCAGGCTGCTTAATTTCACAGAAACTGCATAGGATACCTTCACATTTTGCTTCATAACTTTCTTTCTAGGAAGGCTAGAGGTATGCTTTATTAAAAAATAAATGAAAGCTTGAAGTCTGGGGCATCGTGGGTGCAGCATCAACAACCCCTTTCATCTGTGTTAATATCCCAGGAAAACTGGGATATAAATGACGTAAAGGGGCCCCTGACCATCAGGTCCAGTCGTGTCCGACTCTGGGGTTGCGGCGCTCATCTTGCTCTATAGGCCGAGGGAGCCGGCGTTTGCCCACAGACAGCTTCCGGGTCATGTGATTTTTACAGCATGACAAAGCTGCTTCTGGCGAACCAGAGCAGCGCACGGAAACGCCGTTTACCTTCCCGCTGGAGCGGTCCCTATTTATCTACTTGCACTTTGATGTGCTTTCGAACTGCTAGGTTGGCAGGAGCAGGGACCGAGCAACGGATTCAAACTGCCGACCTTCTGATCAGCAGGCCCTAGTTGCAAATATTGGCATAGCCAAGGTTGGCATGAACCTAGATCATGTTTTGAGAGTAGCGGTTGAGAAGCAGCCTAGGCAATTCACTGCTCTGGGTTTATTCAAGGAAAGGTAATATTCTGGGATAGCTGAACAGTTCCATCAAACTCCACACAAGACTCCCCATGAAAAAAGAAGTATCTGCAATAATGGCCGATAAAATATAAACCTCAGGCTCCTTTCAAATAATAAGATGGTCAGAAATGATCATGCATTTGAAGCCTAAGGCAATACTGGTAATGGCTCGCTGTCACAAAAGAGAGAAGCAGGCCAGCAAATTCAAGAGGCTCTTAAAAGTCAAATACTCGCTTGCTTCCTCTTTAGAGGATCTTTTTTTTTTTTTAAAGAACCACCAGAAAATCTGGGGGGAAATATGCTGTTTTTATAGCACAACACAGTTGGCAATCCTTCACTTTAGCAAAGTGTGGGTTGGAACATGCCTGACTAACGATTAATGATGCTCATTAAAAAATGAAGTTCTGGTAAAATTCATTAATGCTTGGCTTGAGTCTTGCTAACAGTTACGCAACATTAAGAGCAAGGCAATTACAGATCCTGGCTGCAGCTCAACAGGAGATAAGCGGGGTGGGAGAAGAGAGAATAATACCTTTTTTCCTGGTAACACAAGTGTATGACACATGGGTTTTCTCGATAGCAACTCGAAAGAGTAGCATGGTAGAGATACTGCCATCTGGAACTAGTTCCTAGAGGTTGCCCTAGGACAGGCATAGGCAAACTAGGCCCTCCATGTTTTGGGACAACTCCCATCATCCCTGACCACTGGTCATGTTAGCTAGGGATGATGGGAGTTGTAGTCCCAAAACATCTGGAGGGCCGAGTTTGCCTATGCCTGCCCTAGGAAAAGTGTGACTATAGCTCAGGGTAGGGCGATGGCTCAATCCCTAGCATCCTCACTTTTGAAATGGGACAGGTAGCAGATGACAGTAAAGGCTTTGGGGCCGAAACCCTGGGCTTCCTTCGCGCTTGGATCTGGAAGCTGCCGTTGCCGCAGCATAATTGCAGGCAGCAGTGAGACCCTGTCAGCAGGTTAACAGCTTTGCTTGGAAACCTGCACCAGGTTGCCAATCTGCTACCGGGCCAAATTCAAGGTGCTGCTGTGTGTATATAAAGCCCTTAATGGCTAGGGACTCTGCACTCTGGAAGTCCTTGCCTATTAGACATCAGTACAGACACTGTACTTTTACGGCACCTGCTAAAAACATTTTTCTTAGGTAAGCCTATCTAGATATGTAGAAGCTGTTGTGCGTTTTAACCTGGTGTTAGCTTATTTTCAATTTTAATTATTGTTGGAATTTGGAAAAAATGTGTTTATCTGGGTGTGTGTTTTTTTACTGGTAATTTTACTGCAGTTTTCTCCTTTTTGTAAGCCGCATGGTTTAATTGATAGTAAGTGGTGTTTGTCTTGACTAAGGCTTGCCATGAGTTGCAACAAGCAGGGGTAAAACAGCCGCCAGAACAAAACTCATCACTGCAGTTAGAAACCAACTTTATTGTTACAACCAATTTTGAATTATTTACATAATATAAATCTCTTTGCAAGATACATTCCTTCATTGAAATCAATAGTAAAAGGCCTTGTTACATAGCTCCAACAATGCTTAGCTTAAAAAGAAATACATTTCACTCCAGTACAAGCCAATGAACAGAATGCACAATTTAATTCCATTCATAACATACAGATGAGGTTACTTTTCTCCTTTCCTTAGACAGGCAAACCCATTATATTCACAGGACAAGATTGGACTCACAGACATAGGTTTAGAAGTGTAATGGGACAAAGAAAGTTACAGGAAGTGCTCCAGCTGTGCTGTTGTCAGAGATAAGGACAGTGGGCCTCAAGAGAATACCCCTTCAATGCTCTTTTTAATTACCTGAGGTACCAGAATATTTTCAGTGCTGAGACAGTTAAGTACCAAACTATCACGGCCCGTTGAAGATGGGCAGCTGCATAAAAAAGGGCATTCCAGAAAACAGGAAATTTTTACACCTACATTGCATGGAAATTGTGGTCTAGCCAGCTACATTGCTGAGTTATGGGCACTTTGTGACTGTTGTCTACTCCTGATCATTTCCCCAGCGGCCATGATGCATTTAATTGTGTTGTTCCACTATTTCCTCTTTTGCCCTTAAGAAATCACCTTTGCTATAGGCATTCAGCTTGCCGTGCTTTTTAACTCGTCTTAAGTGCTTTATCACATCCCTTCGAATCCAACCTGTGAATTGGAACTGCCGCTGTTCAGATGGAGAGCAGTCTGAAAGAACTTGCTCAGGACCATCTAGAGGAGATTCTCGATTGCTATTGACTGGCTTCCAAAGGGCTGTCAAAACGGCAGGTTCCCACATCTTAACTCCCTATCTAAAGCTGGATATTGTGAAGCAATTTTACAACAGCTGGCACCAAGGTGTTTCTGGGAGAGTGCTCAGTAATGGGTTTTTTTTGGGGGGCGAGCAGGGGAACAAGTCACTGAAATCAGAAGATAGTACAATGTGATTATCAGTGAATAATGCTATTTGCTTAATCAATGTTGGTAACAGATATTTTGGTAAACTGTCACCAAGCTAGCATATATTAAGCTTGTAGAACCACTTTGGAAAAACAAAATGCCCTATCAAGATTTCCTGTCATGGACACTGGCAAGATGTTATCACATGCACTTTCCTCATTCCAGAGGTCTACATGCTAAAAAGATAACGGCTTGGTGATGCACCATCTGGCTGTATCACTTTTGAGTCTCTTCGTTATTCTAGGACTGCGATTATAAAAAAAAAATCCAGGCTGAATATGAACGCAGCAATTATGCCCTTAATTCACAGTGCCAAGTTCAAAGCACCAAACTGTGAGGTGCCTGAAACTACAACAGGAATAAAACTGCTTGCCATTCTATTACGGACAGTTGTGAACTATGTAGAGGACTTGGGACTAGCAGATAAAACTGCTCAGGCCAAGCCTGGGGTGTGTGGGGTGGAATCAAATATTGTCAAATAAATATTTGAGATAGGCTCAGCTGAATAGGATACAAGTTCTCAGGGATGAAGGTTTTACCAAAGAAATGGGATCAATTATTTACAGATTTTGCCGCAGCAAAAAAAGCTAGTCCAGAACAGATGCAATGTCAACAATCTTCAAGGATGCCACCATTTCTCCTTCCATATGTATGAGGCTTTTTTTCTTTTTTCTTTTTTGAACCCCAGAACATCAATGTGTGCCAGTTTGTAAAAAAATGTTATGAACAACTAAGCAGGCCTAGATGCAAACTGGAGTTCTTCTAAGCAAATTAATGAAAATTTTCATCTCATTTGCTTCTAGTACCTGCAACATAGTTATCGCCCTGTCAGAACACAATAATATATAGGGTTTCATTTTTCTATTGCATTAGACCCGCCTGGTGTTTCTGCCATTTACATGACAGGGCCTCTGTCCTGAAACCAACTTGCACAAGCTTTTTCTTCAAAGCCAACAACCCATGTGCTGAGAAACCATAACGTTTTTAGGAATTAAGTTGGCCTTGGAATGGAGCTTCACAATTCACCTCACATAAGCATCTCCCCCTCCAACTGGCCCATCTGCTTCCCAGTGGAACAGTAGGCATTGTGAGTTAAAGCCAACTATTGTACCAACTCATTTTCAGAATGATTACTTCCTCCAAAGTTAATGTGTGAACACGAAAGCAGACACCACGGGCACAATGAGAAAGATGCATTATGAAAGCTAATGTGGTTACCTCCCGGTACTATTATTTTGTTCCCAAATGTCATTTTCCCCTTTGAATGTGGTCAATTTAACAATAAGGTCAGCACTTTTCAGATTTCTCTTTACATACATCAAAAGTTCTACAAAAGGAGAGTACAATGAAATACATGAGTTCATAAATGCGGGTACCATACAATTCACACTAATTTACAAATGGTTATTTACACTATTGTATATACACAGTCAGATCCGGTTACTGTGAATCAGTTCGCGAAGCCATCTGCAAAATTCACCAAGAGAACCCCAGGCCAGAGTTCAAAACAATGCAAAAAAATAATAATAAATCACTATCATTACCTAAGATGCTTTGATGTTTGGAGCAATCAGGCATAATGATTAACCTGGTCTGATTGCCAAACTGTGAAGTAGAAGAAGAAAAAAATCACGCAATTCTGCTTTACAAAAGCTACTAGGCCACTACGGTCTGTCAGTTGATGTTAGTTACACAGGGCTGAATGCCACTTCTAAGAACCCTCTTCACGTTTTCAGTATTTTATTAGTGTCGTCGGTGACGGCATTCAGAATCAATAGCTTAACGGTGAAGGCAACAGAATAGATTTTGGCAAGTCACAGCCAGAATTACATGAGGTTGTTTCTAGAGCTCTGGAAAAATAAAAGTTCAAATACTTGATAAATGTGAACAAGTTTGGGGTGGGGGGGGAGGGGGCAGTTCTAATTGACCGCCACCCTTCTAATTGAGATTAGAACAGGACAAGACAGTGTCATGTTAAAGAGGCAAAACAGCTAGTTTAGCAAATAAGAACCAATTTTCTCTCCATGGCAACATTACATTTGTACAAGGCCTGTGTCAGAATTATTTAAATAGTCTAAATCCATGATGCAGAAGATGCCATACCAAGTAGACCTTTTTTCTTCTTCTTAAAGTAGCGTTTCACAAAGAATAGGCTCTCCCTACTTGTTATTTTATCGATGCTTTTATGGAGTTAAATTAGTGGGTGTTCCATTTCCCTGTTCAACTTGGAACATGCCAAATGCAATGGCACAGACTAGCTTCATATCGCCTGACAGCAAAAATGAAAATAATGGGAATGTAGTTAGCGCCTCCTCCTTATGATTTGACATCCTTGTGATCAGCAGCTACCTTGGAGATGTACAAAGATTTTGGGGGGAAGCAATCACCAGAGAAGCATTTTTATTCACTAGGGATGTGCTTGCCTTTAACATCTGGGAAATATATATTGCCACCTGATGATACTTTAATTTGCTACTACTGGAAATGCTGGTTATAGGATGATTCACAATACTGCTTTCTGTCTGCCTTGTACAGCAGCAACTACAGAGGGACATAGAAAAAATTCGTCAGCCAAAATATTGAGTATCAAAGAAGAAATCCACACAGTTGGATGATGCGCACCTGTGGGATTGCACATTGCAAGAGTGGACACCAAGGTCTAAAAATAAGTTTAATGCAAACTGAAGAAACAGGGAGACCTGGGGGGGGGGGGTGAATTGCTCCCTCAAGGCAGGAGGAAAAAACTGAGATTCAGCCTGCCTCCCATAATTCTTTGCTCCTGCCTCAGTCACATGGTGAGGTCTGGCAAATATAGTAACACAAGTTGGAAATACAGCCAGCCACTTATCTCTTCTACGGAACTCAGTATTTGTCAAGAATGGAGGCAGCCTGGGTCATTCTTTCCTATCCAGGAAAACGAAGAGCTCAACTGTCTTCCAGCAGATGCAACAAGCCCTCTGAGAGAACACTCTGTGATCTGTCTAGCCATTTCAAAAGTAGCCAATAACAAGTATTCCTTAAAATCTGTGAGTGGGAAGAACTAGTTCCTGCATTCAACAATGTATGGCAATTTTTGCTTTAAAAGCCTTGTACACTTCCGTTGAAAAACGGCAAGGTTTTCAAAAATAATACCGGTAACTTAATTCCATCTATTCATCCAGTACCCAAGACTAATGATTTTAGAATAAGATGCCATTAATGACTACTAAAAAGCAAGGAGGACCAGACCTTGGTAAAGAAATTCAGTTTTTGCAAGAGAGATTTACTCTGTGCTGATTTTTTCTAGAGCTCCAGCAACATCCTTGACCTGATAAATTACACTTTCCTCTAACTAGTTAGGTCAACATTGAACATCAAGAGAAGCTGCCCAATTTAAGAAAGTATATCAATAAGTGCTTAAAAAAAACTTATTAGAAAGTATAGATACCATAATCCATTTGTATTAAAAGTTTTAATAGTGACTAGATTTGAATGCAGCCTACTGCCTAGTGATTAATTCCACTGTCCAATGGAATTACCCCCCAGCAGGGCATTTGAAGATTGTGGCTTTAGGAACGAGATTATTAGACACCTCAAAATGTGTAAAACCATGAGATTATTTACAGAAAGAAACAGAAAAACCATTCAGTGATCTTTGGGGTGAACGTTTCATCCTTGTTAATTGCTGTATGTATCATTAAACAAGCCAGGCTTATTTTAGCCAATGTTTAATTTACAGAGTACTATAAAATAATTCTGAATAAATATCCTTGCTGAGTCTGTGCAACAGGCTCCCCGTAATATTTCTACTTAAGGTTTATTTGGGTTTACATATACTGCGTATGAACACAGACTTTGTACAAATGGGCACTTAAGTGGCCAAAGTGAAGTGTTTCAGACTAACAGAGTTGATTGTATGGCAATTCAACTCAATGCAGTGACTTTCAAAGTTTAAAGCCTTTTACCCTACCTTCAAACACACACACACACACACACACACACACACACACACACACACACAGCGCATTAGCTAAGTAAACATTTGTTTTTCATTTCACATTTATGAAATTCAAACCATTCTTGGGTGGGATAGCTTTTGAAAGAAAAGAAATGTGATCGTGATCAAATCCTCACTCTTCAAATGCCATCTATTTCAAGAATGATCTTGTAACTCTGCGGCTTTGTGCTGGCCACGAGCTTGCCACCATCTAGCAAAGAAAAGAAGGCAACCTACCAAAAAACAGATCTAATGACCAAAAAGGAAGCAAGGTAGGAACAGATTATAAACGAAACATGGCAGAATTTTGCTCCCAAATACTACAGGACTGCTCGGCAGCTTGTCCTGTTAGCGCCTTTTTGCATCTCTTATGAACATGTATATTCCCTATACTACATGCCAAAGCATTCAAAGAGGTTTTTTTTTGGGGGGGGGGATAAATCATTTTTAAAGGGAGGGAAATGACAATGACACTCTGGAACAGTGGTCATTTAAAGCTTCCATTTGAAGGTAGAAGCTGCCTTCAACAGTATGAAAGCATCTACAGTAACTATGTGGTGGCATGTTTTTCTTCATGAGCGAGCAGACCTCTGTAAAAAAGAAAATCATCTGTATGTTACATAAGAAGGATGTCCAGTCTTTTTTCACAGTACTGAGGTAGAGCTTGGAGAAATATCAGCATGGGAATTACCTCCCATCCTCTCCTAGCAACCCAAGTCAGCACCAATGAATTGCACTTTAATGCAAACTGCTTCTGTTCATGTACAGGTTTTGTACACAGTCTGCAAGAGCACTGAAGTTGCTCGTAAGTTAATGTAACATAAGATGTGCGAAGTCCTTCACAGTATTAGAGCCTACACCCCGTCCCTTGAAGAAAACTGGTGAAAAGCAGCAATGGAATGTTAAATTCATAATAAATAATTCACATTTCACGTTAAAAATTACAAGAGAAAAGATTAAATTTGCTCTCCCTATGTTTTATAAATCTAATGCTTCTATTCCTTCTACAACAGCAGTAAGATCCTCATTTTAGGTTTAACATCAAGAGATTGTTGTTTAGAGGCAATGAAAAGCAAAAAACCACCATAGGAACAATACAAAACTAACAAATGTTTAGCTTTTTCCATTATCTGTACTCGGATAAAAAAACTTTAAGGAATCTGATCCAGATGTAGATAACTGAAGCTCTCAGTTGTTACTCAGGAAGTTTTAATGTCATGACTTCATTTTTCATTTTGAAGTACTGATTGAAGCGAACAATTGCATACCTATTAGAGGAAATAAAAAATGTTAAATCATATCTTACTGCCTTTGTGGCACAATTAACATGACTCTACTTACAAGCTTTTTGCAGTTAACCTTAGTTTTTCCTGCCATCTAGTGGTTATAGAATGCCTTGCATATTTGAGAAACTTAGTTGTCATATGCAGGTAAACAGGTAAAAGGTATTTCATGCCATAATGCATTCAGGGGTTGTGGATTCAGGTTTCCTTTTTGAGACATTTCAAGCACAAAACAACTACTTAGGCTAATAAATTCAACCCAGATAGCACCACGGCCCCTCCTCTGTAATGGCAAAATATTGGAGCTGCAGGTTTTGATAAATGCTTATTTAATTGGCATTTACACAGAGTTTGCACAATGCAATCTTAAGCATGGTTACTCAAAAGTCCCGATAAATTCAACGTGATATACCTAATAGCAGGTGTGCTTAAGAAAACAGTTCATATAACATTGCCTTGTTGTAATCCTAACCACCCCATAAACCTAAATTAGTACTGTTAGCCCTATGCTGCAGATGCAAGGCTAAGTGTCACGTGTTAGGTCACCTGCCGAGTTCATGGTAAAGGCAAGATTCAAAGCAAGGACTTCCTTAATCATAGCTCAAGATTCCTAGTATGCTAAAACAACTCTCAAAAAATTAATCTACTGAGAGTAATCTTAGTTTAGCTGATTAACTGGTGGGGGGGTGTCAATTTGTGGGGCTAAATTCAGTACATTTTTAAAAAGGGTGTTTGGGCTGTTCAGCGACTGACAGGAATGCAAGAAAGTATTTTTAAAAATGCTTCCAGCACACTGAGCATTGTTTTTTTATAACTAAAATAGTTAATATTGGTCATTCTTACAGAATACTGTACTGTAAGATGCAGAACCAAATTTTCTAAATTCCAATTTGAAGAAGAGTAGCACACAAAAGATATAGAACAAAAGTGAGCAAATCCAATTATAGTCACCTATATATCAACCTGGGACGCAGGTGGCGCTGTGGGTTAAACCACAGAGCCTAGGGCTTGCCGATCAAAAGGTCAGTGGTTCGAACCCCCATGATAGGGTAAGCTCCCGTTGCTCGGTCCCAGATCTTGCCAACCTAGCAGTTCGAAAGCACATCAAAGTGCAAGTAGATAGAGACCGCTCCGGTGGGAAGGTAAACGGCGTTTCCGTGCGCTGCTCTGGTTCGCCAGAAGCAGCTTTGTCATGCTGGCCACATGACCCGGAGCTGTCTGTGGACAAACGCTGGCTCCCTCGGCCTATAGAGCAAGATGAGCGCCGCAACCCCAGAGTCAGTCACGACTGGACCTAATGGTCAGGGATCCCTTTACCTTTACCTTATATATCAACCACCTTTGATATATCAATGACTACCACCTTTGGTAGTAGGAAATTTTACTTTAAACAATTAAGCAGTTAAAGAGTGGGTAGCTATTCGTCTTAAACAGTTTACAGCACAAGAACACAAAACTAGTTATATTTCAGAAACAGCACTTCAAAATTCTGCATCTCAAACCTGATAGCCCTCTTTACAGAAGCAGCACTAGTCAGAGGTTCATAGGCAACAGAAACACTTGTAGACTTAGTTACCTACCCAAGAAAATCAAAGTCGATGGTGGAGTATTTGGCTTGAATCAGGGCCCACAATCCCCAGAAGAAGTGAGAGGCCTACAGACACACACAAAAAACCCCACAATGGTTAACAAACACCTTATGTCCATAAGAAGAAAGTTACGCTACTATCTCATTAGCACTGTTAGAACGTACTTGCTGTTAATTGACTTGATAGGAAAGAACTCTTGCCCACTTAACATAGCCTTGTCTTATTGGATTTCAGGGTATTTGAGTTTGATAGATTTACCAATGATTTTACCATTTCCCTTCCTCCTCAAAGGAACTGAAAGGAGTCTTATGATTTTTAAACTCCCCAAAATATAACATTAGATTTTAATCCCACCTCGTATTTCAAGGAACACAAGGCAGCAAGCAATGCCAATGTATTAATTTTTAACCAAGTAGCCTTGCAGCGAACAATTCCAAGGTTGCAAACAACAAAATCAAAACCATGACTTACAACTACCAATGGAATGCCACCTTAGGGAAAAAATCCACTTCCAACTTACCCAGTTACTGTGTGACACAAGTGGTTTGTGGGTGTATGTTAAACATTAAACCACAACTATAATTTACCCTCCTGCTAATGCGTCCCTACTGCAGAAGACACAGGAGAAAAGAGGCTGTCGCTAGAGACCTTCAGAAGAGAAACGCAGGGAAGGACGTCAGGTAAAAATGGGATGCAAGCAACAGATGAGAGCACTCAAAGGCCAAGGCTGAAGAGAACCACCTCAGATGAAGGAAACAAGACTGCAGCTGAGGGCTTCAAGGCAACTCTTCCTCAACTTTCTTGAGTACTTCCTGCCTTCGGTCACTACCCTTTTATCAATCAGCTGGAGGAGCCTACCTCCACACGCAGAGCTTTATGCCAAGCAGCCTGAACATGAATCAAACAAAGCCAAGTGTGTTCTCTTAGCTGCATTCAGCCCATTAAGTGCTCTTGCGCAGGGAAGAATACTCCCCAACAACCGTGACGTTTACAACAATGATCTCTGGACACAAATACATATTCCAGCCAATTAGGTCTCGCTGTAGAGTATTTTCCTTTTGCAGAGCCCTGTGGAAAATCCCTGTATTTTCCTGGATCTTGTCTCATGTAGCAGTGAGATGGCCTAAGAATATGTTACTTCACGTTTCAGCAATCTAAAGACAACTCTTAAGCCATTCATTTGTGTGCAAAACAGCTGCCAACCCAAAAGATCTGTAAAAGCATTATGTAACATTCATACTACATGTATGTAGTATCGTATTTACTTGAATGTAATGCACATTTTTGGCCAGATTACATCGCAAAAATTAAAGTGCCCATTATATTTGATGGTGCATCAGATTTCCATAAATATGGTACAGTAGAACCTCGGTTTTCTAATGTCTCGGCTGCCAAATGTTTCGGAAGCCGAACGCCAAAAACCCGTAAGTAAATGCTTCCGTTTTCGAACGGCTTCCAAGGCGCTTTCCTCAATTTTCACCATAGACCTTGCCAACAGCCCTTTGATCCTTGGTTTTCAAACATTTCGGAAGTCAAATGGTCTTCCGGAACGGATTACATTTGAAAACCGAGGTTCCACTGTACAGTGGTAGTCGAATGCCCTGCAAGACGAATTTTTCGCAAGATGAATGCGTCTTGCAAGCTGATGGTGACTCGCAAGACAAATTCGTTTTGTGAAAAATTCGTCTTGCGAATCGCTTTTTCCCATAGGAATGCACTGAAATTTAATTAATGCGTTCCTATGGGCAAAAAAAAAGAAATTTCAATGCATTCCTATGGGAAACCGCGATTCACAAGATGAATTTTTCGCAAAACGAATTGACTCGCAGAACGAATTAAATTAGTCTTGCGAGGCACCACTGTATATATATATTTTTAAAAAACTTTACCTAAATTGAAAGAGTTTATCTGAAATTGATTAAGCCAAAGAAATCTGAAACTTACCAGAGCAAACTGGTTGACTTGGACGTAAAGCAACTCAACCTCTTTCTCAGTCACATCTGTCCCAAATCCTTTATACTCCTTGTAGGCTTCCAGGTAAGATCTCAGCCACTGCCCTTGCAGTTTTCGGCTTGGATAGAGGCTATAGTCCACCTCACTCACACCTAAGAGACAATTGTTTTTTGTTTTTTAAAAAGCCTATTATTTCCAGAAATGTTTCTTCTGCATTGTCATTAGCTAACTTGCATAACAGATGTGTGTGTCCTGGTGTTAGAAGTCAAAACAAGGAACATGAAGAAAATTAGAGTACAGTCGTACCTTGGTTTTCGAACAGCTTAGTTCTTGAATGTTTTGGCTCCCAAAAGCCACAAACCCAGAAGTGACTGTTCTGGTTTGCAAACAATTTTTGGAAGCTGAACATCCAATGCGGCTTCCGATTGGGTGCAGGAGCTTCCTGCAGCCAATCAGAAGCTGCACTTTGGTTTCCGAACGTTTTGCAAGTTGAATGGACTTCCAGAACGGATTCCGTTTGACTTCCAAGGTACAACTGTACATATACCGAGGCAAAATACATTATGATTTTTCAGTACTAAAGCATGCAAACTTTTTGCTATACAAAAACATGCACCTTAATGGATGTTACTCCTGTGTGGCAGAACAAAGTGTATGCTTTATCTATGGCTGTTAACTTTCACTTGTTCTCTGTTTTAGGACCGATGAGACCAGCGCTCAGATCCCTGCTAAGCCATGAAGCTTGTTGGGTGACCTTTGGGCCAATCGCGATCTCACAGCCTAACCTACTTCTCTCAGGATTGTTGTGAAGGTGAGAGAAACTATGCCACCTTGAGTTCCTTGGAGTAAAAGTGGATTATACCTAATAAATAAAAATGATAAAGGGTATAGGAGACTAAAAAAAAACCATAGCCAATGACATATGACCTGCTCAGCCATTTCTTCTTCATGGTGGGATCATTGAGAATCATGGGGATCTCGAAACATCGTCTCCTCAGGTTTGTATAAGATTCAGTATCTATGTTCAAACCCCACAGTGGGATCCTTCCTCCAGTCCCACTAACAGGCATTGTCCTGCATGGACTGAGAAACCAGATGGGAGGGAAGGGGAGTAGTAAGGATCACTGCTCACAATGGGAAAGGAGAGTGAACACCTGAACAGAGACATATTTAGGCTTGCCATACGTCTGAAAAATTCTGGACATTAATTCCGGACATTAAATTCTGGACACCTAAAATGGAGTGGGTGTGGGAATTTGAATGTTAAGTGATCTCCGGAATGCCCCGAATGTATGGCAACCCGTTTCCTGCTTTTTTGGGGGGGGGTTCTCCCAGGGGAAGCTGAGCCCCAGTGCCAGTGACAATAGGTCACTTTCCTTGGCGGGGGACGCAGGTACACGAAGCAGCGGCCTAGTTGCCCCTAGCATGTTGAAAAAGGGACCCCGTGCCAGGTGTGTCCCACAGTCGGCTCAGTCATAGCAGCAGTGGCAGTGAGAGAGGGACTGCAACTGGGCACTCGGGAGGTGCTGCCGCAGCCATCTCACCCAAGAGGGTTGAGGCAGCGGTGCTGGTACAGTTCGCCCACCAGGTACATGGCAGCAGGAGCCTCCTTGTGTTGCCGGGGCAGGCTGCAGCTGCTCAGGGTCACCGTCCCCTTCCAGCTGCAGCATCGTAGAGGTGGAGATGGGGCAGATAACGTGTGTGTGTTTATGCGTGTGCAGGAAAGAGTTTAAACAAGACCTGGATAGTGAGGGGCAGCAAACTATGAGGAAGGGGAACGAAACTGGCTGTGGTAAGGTTGAAGTTGTGGGGAGAGAAAGGTGGCAGCGCCTCACTACATGTTTCTAAGGGCTGTTGGGGGCCTGAGCAGCTGGGTGGGGTGTAGTAGTGAGGAATGTAAGGTGGGGGCCTGTGTTGGAAAAGGGGATGCATTAGGACGTGGCCGTTTTTGCTTTTCCCTGGGAGGGGTTTCCAGAGATTTTTTTTCCAGGTTTCACCACCTTTCTTTCCCTGCTAGAAGAAGAATTGGCTCATCTCAATATTAACTAATCCAGATCTCAACAACAGAGTTTTAAATGAGACGTATTGTAAGCAAACCAACTAAACTACCTGCAAATTCATTGAAGTGGTTCCCAATGTCATAAGCCAGGTAATTGTATCCACAGTACTCATAGTCAATGAACTTAACGTCACCTACACGAGACACAAAAAACAAATTTTGTAAGAGTAAGCACAGGGCAGTATCCCAAAGCTTCACTGTGTCTTTAACCACTTGCCAGTGTGTCAGCCTGTTGTGCTCAGATGCATGCATTTTAAGACATTCAAGGTTAGGGCTGTGTTTTTGTTTGTTTTAACAACTTTATTAAAGATATATACTGACCGTAGTCTCACTAGAGAGCTTAAGAACTCTAATAATCACATTTGCTTTTGTGCCACCAGGGGCATCAGTAATGAACATATACTTCTCTGATTAGCTAGCATACTTACAGGGTGTTTTGTTTATTTGTTTGTTTGTTTTTTAATGCAATGCTAGTAATTTTGCACAAGGGAATGTGTGCTATGCTCTTTTATATAGCCATTTCTTCCTTCACACAAGACTGAATGCTTTAAAGAGTTTTTATTTTATTTACATTTCGGCACATATTCTCCCTGGCAAATTATTCTGCAATATCAGAACAAAAAAGTTGCGTAATCCATTACTGCAATACTGAGAGTGGAATTCAGTAATCTTTCAATTAAGCTTTCCTCACATTTTTAACTAAAATTTTGAAGAATCCTAGTAGCACCATTAGAGAGTTTCAAAACAATTTGGGAAGAATGGATAGACATCTCAAACCTTGAAGACTTTTGAGTGGGAGAGACTAGCAGTATGACTGATTAGGGGACAATATTGGGTTGTGATGGGAAACAACATTTTGGTGTTAAATCTGGTGCATTAGGTGTTCCCATTGCATGAACATTTTGCTAGTAAGCATTATCTGCACTACAGAAATGAAATAGATCTAAATCAAGTAAACATAGTTCTGGAAGGGAATTATTTTTCTGTAAGGGGGCCAGGAATCTGTCTTTCCGTAACTACAGTTTTTAACAGGATTCTTTGGGTGACATGATGACAGTTAAGTGATAAAAACCAATACAGGATTGTAGCATATATATTCCCTTAAGAGTTTACAAGTAAGTTTTTAGACTATACTTTAAACCAATGGAGTTTCTACGGAGGCTCCCACACCAATGCATTAACAGCAAACTGGCAGACAAATCATTTAGACCCTACTGGCAAATCATGAAACTGGTTGTTGTAGCCTCTAAATGAATGCCATTTCCTAAAGTACTCAACTTGTTTCATAAAGATATATTAGTAAAAATCAATCCTGGTTTAATTCTCGTTTGGCCATACAGTGGAGCTAACTTTTGAAAGAAGCCCAAACACATTTCTTTAATGCGTATGTCCACATTTTTAAAAAATCCAATAAAGATGGCAGGTGAAAGGCCTGCATATACAAAATGTAAGACAGTTATTTAAATATAAACATTGTTTGGATTCAAGCTTATATACATTAGAATATAGGTCTGCAGTGTCATCATCACCACCAGACAACCCTTGCTTTTAGTCAAAATGCTAATTTTCAGGAATAATTAACAGTATTACAAAGTAAGAAAATGAAGCTAAGATACAGATGAGGCTGTTACCAGGCTCCGTGCTCTCCTAGGAGGGAGGTGCATGCGAACAAGTGATGCGATAAACCTCCAGTCAGTGCCTTTAAGTAGCACGGTGCACGCCGCCACTTGGCAGCAACAATGGCATACCTAATCTGTAGCAGATGAAGAAAATTTGGCAAACTCATATTTGACAAGACACAAAACTTTAAAGAGAAAAGTTCTGCATTTCACTGGTCCTCCTGTTCTAGACTGACATCACAGTGGAACTCAGCCTTAAATTTTAAGTTTTGCAAGAAATACAAATGTTCAAGATGCACGGCTCCCTTCGATTTTGGGGCTTCAATGAAACTTGGGTGTTGGCAAGCGTAATTCTCTCTCCCCCCCCCCCCCCGGTTTGTGCCATGCTGTTTTAAAAGTAAGTTTATCTTTAGTTTTAATTTTTAACAAATAAACAGTTCAAAAAAAAATTAAAACAATTATCACCTATCAAACCTCAACTTCCCTCCCCCACTTTAAACAGTTCCATGAATTTTCCTTTTTTTCTTCTACCTATTCCAGTTAACTCTATTCTTTTCCTCTCTGTTTCATAATTTCTATTTTTAAGCCTAATGTTCTTAAACTGTTTTCAGCACAAAACACAGCTGCATGGCAGAATCAGTAAGCATTTATTTCTTGAAGGGCAGCTATTCTTCCCAACAATGTGCCAAGATGAAATTAACAACTTTGAAACATACTTCTACTTATATCAAAGAGATACAGTGAGGGAGGGGGAAGTATTTGATCCCGTGCTAAATTTGCCCGTTTGGCCTCTGACGAAGAAATGACCAATCCATAATTTTAATGGTAGGTCTTCTGGGTGTTTCCCTGTTGTTATTCTGTCTCTCACAGCTACAATAAACCTACCATTTCTTTGTCACGAGGGCAAACGGGCAAATTTAGCACGGGATCCCCCCCCCTCACTGTATCATTACTGTTTAAAATGTGAGCAAATGTAAGCCTGATTTTGTGACCAGTAGGTTGAATTCAATGCAGCACAAGCAACCGGGGGGGGGGGGAATTGGGTGGGAGCAGCTGACACAATTTCCCCTTCAGCCTGCTCTACACCCAGGCTTGCTACCCTGACTGGAGTTGGGAGAGCAGGGAATTCTCCTTATGCTCACACTGCATTGAATACAAACCAACCCTTTCAAAAGCCTCAAATGAAAATTAGAAGTAATCCTAGCTGTTCCATAACAACTGGGGCTTTTATATGGTGAACAGCTTCTCAGGACAGATCTACAAGAAAGAAAAACTAGAAAATGAGACAGGGAGATACAGAAATACACTTGGATTTAAGAGTCAATACAGAGACTACTGCAGCAGTATACTATATTCTTGCTGGGAGAGTGAAATATGAATGCAAGAACTAGACTTCCATGGTTGCTTCTTAAAAGTGTAAATGAAGTGTAAAGTGTAAAGTCCCGACAAAAGACTAGTAAGAACAAATGCTAAAGCTATTCAGCAAGCTGCTTATTCATAAATGATATCTAGCAATTATAGGTGTTTTATGCAAGGCAAGACAACTTAAAATATTTAACATCCTGAATGTTAGTACTGGTAATGTAGCCTGAATTAGTAAAGCAGAAAGAGGCAGCAGCTTCACCTGGCATATTAAAACTTTTTCAGGTGAAAAAGTTAAAAGAACTTAAAATATTATAGATTTTAAAATTATTATATATAAATGAAAATCGGACCAAGTTTGTGAAGTTAGAATGTCCTGGAACAAGGCATTTTGGAACCCTTATTTTATGTGAACTGTTATAAACAGACATTCATATATTTTATAAAGAATATTTATAAATATTTTCCTATTTTATAAAGAATAGAAAGCCCATATGGTAGTTTTAAGACCTAACTGTGAACCACTCTCCTCTAGCAAATAAGTAATATAATGGACTATTTATTACCAGAGGCCAACTTTTGACAGGGATAAAATTCAAGGGGTAATCAATGTGGCATATTAGTACTGTGGGCCAAAAGATTAAAATCAGAATAAAAAGTTTTAAGTGAAGAAGATAGTTTAAAAGGGAAGAAAATCCAGAGAGCCACATGCTTCTTTCAAGTAGCTTGCAAAACATTTTTAGCATGGCAGCAATATTTTAACTACATTATGACCGGGTTAAGTTAAAAGTTAAAGCTGAGTTTCCACTGCAAAAGTATATAGTTCCTCTTAAAATACTATTATGCACCAGTTTCATAAACATTGTGCCCAGAACAAGACAATACAATACACAGTGCCAGACTTTTATTCATGGTTTATTTATTCTAAGATAAACGCAGTGCTCAACATTTCAGCATTGCAGAAGTCTTCAGCACTGCTAGAGATAATTCACAAGACCTCTTGAGGTGGAAGTTACAAAAAAAATAGCATGGCTGTAATTTGCTAGCTGCAACTTTCACACTGAAAACATGGTCACAAAATATCTTTCCTTGCTGTGAATATTTAATGCACTACACACTTAATATTTACCTCATTTTTAAAGAGTTGCAAGCATTTCCCCTTATTTAGAATTCTCCCTCTCCCCCTCCCTGTTCCCAAGTGCTAAACACTCACACACTGGTTTTTGCAGAAATGCTCTTAAATGATGTACTGCTCTCACTGATTTATTCTCCACTCTGTTTACAAAAGAAAATGACAGCAGATTTGTTTCAAAAGGGGGGATGTCAAGCCTAGAAACTCTGACAGTGTTCAATTCTGAACTTTTTGTCTTGGGATACTTCGTAAAAATGGTTCCAGTACGTTGTAAACTGCCCTGTTATCTTCAGATGAAGGATGGTACATAAATGTAATAAGTAATAATAACAATGTACCTATGCAGAAAAGTCACTTTTCTCCAATTTGAATAATTCACACATAATTTGACCAGGTTTACATCTCTCTTTTCAAAATATTTTGGGACTGCAAAGTAAAATCTAAGGAGTGTGACCTAGAAAAGCCTCCCAAATGGCAATCTTTTTTTCTCTTAGACTCATCTGTGGGCCAGAGGACCCTTGTGGTAATAATACACATTGCAGCACAACACATAAAGGCCCTCAGGAAGAGCCAATGTTACACCTTTAATAAAATGTTTGGAATGCATTTGATTGTTTAAAATGGAAAGGTTGAAAAAACAAGTGAGCAATGTAGCTCTCCAAAATACATTGAATAGTATGACATGCATACTATTATTTTTTGCGCAACCTGCTTAGGCGAATATTACTTGACCACACTGAAGGTACAGAGAGTCACAAGCGTCTAGTACCAAAAAATTGGATTCTGGCACCTGGGAATTTCAATCTAGTTCGGTGTTTGTTTTTTTGGTTTTTGTTTGTTTGTTTGTTTTTAAAGGAGAAGCTTGCCTCAACAGCTGTGGGAACTGTTGTAGAGGAAATATATTTAAAAGACCTCTCTTTGTGTACAGTTTCCTTTCAAATACTTTATTTGGGTCACATTCAACATGTCAACTTACTGATAAATTTATCGTTTTTAAAACAATATTCTATATATCCAAATTTTTAGTTCCTAAATGCTGCATTTCCTTCAATATGAACATACCAGTTTGATTAAGCTCAGACAAACTTGGAGCACACGAAATGCTGGTTCCCTGCAAGGTATGTTTTGCAAATCAGAATTCAGCCTTGGGAATGCACATTTCCACCCCGCTGCCGCCCCCCCCCCCACTCCAGAATTATTTCCCGTTCTTTTCCTAGAATTAACTATGGTTTTGTTACAAGGTCTATGCAAACAATATTATAAACAAAGATTGCAAGTTTCAAACCATGCTTGCAATCTCTAGTTTATAATAGGACCATTTTTTGTACTGGTGCACAAAACACAAAAACATGGTTAATACCAGCAAGAGAGGAAAAATCACTCCCCAAAGAGTATCCATTTCTAATGTTACTTTTAAAGGGGTTTAAAATGTTTTATCACATCACCAAAACCAGCAATTAATTTATAAGCTATAGGTGATTAATTTATTCAAACAGTTGAAACTGACAATGAAAATAAATCCAATTTCCCAGTCTTCAGAATACCTCTGACCTCAAATATATTTACAAAGAAATCTTCAACTTTAAAGATACCTATGTACCTCATCATCAGCGTATAAAGAGAGCCTTGGAAAGTATCTTTCCAGATACTTCACCATGTAGAATTCATCATGCAGAATTCCTCGGTGTCATCAATATATCTGACAAATCAGAATACAAAGATAATACACAGTAACCTGGAGACATTTGCTCCCAAGGCTGTTTGAAACAGTAAAATCTGGATCAAGGACAGTTACACAACAACAATTCAGCTAAAAATTTCTGCTGTCAACATAGTGGAATAATAAAATTATTATGGCAAAAAAAAATTATTCTGTAAACTATTAAATATTACTTAAAGAATCAGTTATAGTTATCAGCAACAATTCTATACAACAACTGCTATGACACAAAGTTTGCATCAAGCAACAAATGTTAATAAAGTATAAATAGTCAGATGTTATTTAAAACGAAGTACAGTTGTCATTATCCACCCACCACAATTTACTGTTGTGTATTAGGGAAATACAAAACAAGCCTTAAAGGTTACTTACAGCTGTGTTCAATACCTACCTTGTTTTCCATTGTAGATTATATTTTTACACAACAGATCATTGTGACAAAGTACCACTGGGGAACCCAGGTTGGACAGTCTCTCTTTCATCCATGCCATTTCCTCTTGAAGGATTTGAGGACTTGGTACATCAGCTATAAACCTTTTGAGTTTAAGAAAAGGGAAGGTACATGTGTAAACAATCATTTCAAAACTTTCAGACAGCACTAACACTTTAAGCAGAACTGTGGTTTTCTCCATTCCCTCATTATTTCAGTCGTATTACCGTATTTTTCGTTCCATAAGACACACTTTTTTCCTCCTAAAAAGTAAGAGGGGATGTCTGTGCTTCTGATGGAGCGATGCGCGGTCCCTGGAGCCGAATTGCCCAGGGGCTAAAGGCAGATTGTGCTTTTTAAAGAAAAAGAAAAAGAAAGAGCTAAAGGCTAAAGGAACCCGCTCAGCAGCAGATTACAAGAAATTGGGGAGATAAGAGAGCTAGCTCCCTTCCCGGCCCCTTGCCTAGGCCTCAATTGTTGTCTGCAGAGGGAGACATGTGACTGGATAATTAGATTATCTGCCTGGAAACTGTAGAAATGGGTCCCCTTTCCTAGAGAAGCTGCAGAACTGTGAGTTGAACCCCATAAAAACAGGATTTTTTCCCTTTGCAAGGAAACTCAGCTACTTTGAGCTGATCCTAAAAAATGGAGCTTTCCCCCGTTGCAAAAGAAGCTTCCTCAAATATTTAATGGGGGGCAAAGGCACCTAGGCCTCTAGGAGTTGGCTGCTATGCCTAGGACAATTCAAGAAAGCAATATATATATATTTTTCTTGTTTTCCTCCTCTAAAAACTAGGTGCGTCCTAGGGTCAGGTGCGTCCTATGAAGTGGAAAATACGGTATTCAATAAACCTCTTCTTCCTCTTCTTCGGCGATCACTTGTAGCCAAGTAAGATTATCTTCCATAAACATGGTTTTAACAATGAGTCCGTAAGTGACTGTGGAGGCCAATTCTGGACCCACACATCCTTCCACAGTGGGGACATTGGTTCCCGGGTTAAAGTCCCCTAAGCAACATGAAAAGCGCTATGGATATATTTTACATTTCTAAAATGAACATGGGTAGGATCAGTTTAACCTTCCATGTTCATTAACAAGCTTTAGAACACCACAATCATGGAAACAAGAACAGGCATTCACCTTTTGTGCAACTCCTCATCAGCAAATTCTGTTGGAATGAGAGAGTAGTATTTTCCCATCTTCAACCACAAGTTAGACTTGGGGATCCATCCATTGTGAGCATGAATAGCATGTATTTTAGCAAGCTGTCTGGCTATGAGCCTGCAATAAAGTGAAATTTATACCAGAATAAATCCTTTTTACAATTACAAATACATTATTTCAGCTCAGAACACTGAAAATCTGTTAGAAGCACATTAATAGGATGGGAGGAGGTAACGAAACATTGCCATTATTAAATGGCAGCTTAGGACCTATTTGTTCCAGCAGGCCTTTGGAGTGACACCATTTGCATAATTAATATTATCACTGTTCACTGTATTTTGTATTGTGGTTCTAGTTTTGCTTTTTACACTGCATTTTAACTGTTTGCCACCCTGGGCTGTCATGAGAGAAGGGGCGGGGTATAAAAAATATATATATTATTATTAAAAAGCAAAAATAAATAAATATAAATTAATGACTGTTTCTTGGCAGCTGGGGTCATGAGAGACTGGGCTAAATAGGGTGAGACTTAATTCAAATGCATCAGTAGGAAAACTGATATGGGATTAGGTGTACAGCCAGTTCTGGCTGAGGATATGATTCTTGAAGTACACAGACTGATAATGCTCCTGGGTGCTCAAGTGGTACCTGTGACATAAAACACATCCAGGTTAGTCTACTGCAACAAACTATGTGGATCTTTCTTTCTTTCTTTCTTTCTTTCTTTCTTTCTTTCTTTCTTTCTTTCTTTCTTTCTTCACTTTTTGAAACTGCAGTTGGAGGCCACAGCGCCAGTGTGGGCCTGTTTTTGGAGTATCTTGCTCCATATTGTGAGATCAGAATTAGTTGTTTCTGCGCCCAATTCAAAATCCTCACTATCTGTTGTAAAGCTTTAAATGGTTTGGAAGAGAGGTATTTACAGGGCCCCCTACACTCCCACACCTGTTCATTAAGACTTTCCTGGGAGGCTGTGTAGCGTCCCACTGCCTTCAAGAAGTATGATACACCAAACACTGGACTGGACCTTCTTGATTACAGTGTCCAAAAAGTGAACTCCCTCCCCAAGGAGGCATGTCCAGCACTTTCCTTTCAGTAGCTGGTAAAGACCATCTCATTTAGAAATGCATAATATCCTGGCTAGCTGTCTCACTAATTAGGTTCCTGGCTTTGTTTGTTGTTGTTGTTTGGACTTACTATATTTCTGTACTCAAGACATTGTGCAATTGGTTTATAAATTTAAATAAATTTTAATTTTTCCATATATTACCTTAAAAGCCAATTGGGTGCAAAAAAGTGTATGATTTTGATATAAATATAAAATACATGATGATGTTCCTAAAATTCTTCTATTTGCTTCTACCTGTCTGCAAAAAACAGGGGTTTCTCACCTGTGGTCCATGGACCCCAGCAGGTCAATGAACTGAGCACAAAAGGGGAGATCTCCTTCCTGTTTCTGCTTCCCTGTTTCTTGAAAACTGCCCTTGTGTGGGGGATATGGGGAGGAGGTTCATAGCTTTCAGATTCATAAAGACATCTGTGACACCCCGCCCCAAAAGTTATGAGCCACTGTGCCAAATATAATAAATTACACTGAAATGCAGTGGTATACTTGAATCTGAAGGCGTTCAATAGGATATGTCAACAGGCATATTAAATGCTCCATAAAACATCATTCATTATTGACATCTTTACAGCAGCAATTGTTGTCCATCAGCACCACATTTTGTTAAGTTTCTGCTCTGGCAGTAACTTCAGAAACTTTGCTTATTGCTTAGGATGTTTCTGTGGTCCTTGATGGTTCAGTCAGTTCTAAGGCTTCAGCATGGAAGAAACCTGGATATTTGTAATGGCTAGAGCAGAAGCTTTAAACCTTTTTGAGTCCATGGCTCCCTTAACCAACTACAATCTTTCTGCGGCACCCCTGTGGGGCTCGGGAGCCCAGTTATGTGACCTCTTGCCTGCAGAGATGGCAGCCTCTTACCCTATTTCGAACACCCTCCCCTTGTGGAGTGTTCCCTCCAAAATGCAAACTATCACCAATCTTAATGAAACTGAGACCAGATTTCTTCCCGTGGTCTGAAGAACAAGCCTGATGATTGAACAGCTCTACTAATTACAAAGTCATGAAATTGGCCCTGCTGCCAGTCAAAAGTAAAATTAAACTTTAAAATCTCTTGTGAATGTAAGAAACCTGGCCCTAAATAGTTTTCAGAGAAGAGAGGAAAAACCAATTAAGTCTCAAGTGTGCCACAATGTTCCTCGAGTCATCACAGGTTGAAGTGCTCAAGATGGACAGACTGCCTTCACAATAGTCTAATACAGGGTTCCCCAAAATGGTTTCAAATGTTTTGGACAACTCCCATCTTCCCTTATCCAAGCTGTCTGGGGCTGATGGGAGTTTTGGCCAGAACATTTGGAGTTCATCAGGTTGGGAAGGCCGATCTCACAAATTTGAAAAAGTTAATTGTAGCAATGTCTATAATGTTCCACATAGTCACATTTGAATGTCCCATGCAGCTATTCTAGAAAAAGTTCTGGGAACAAGGAAGGATAGAAAAAGACAGAATAAGCAAACAATCAGGTATCTTTGGGTGACAGAGGACGGCCAAACTAGAGAAACAAAGGAAATAACACATTGCAAGACAGATAAAGAAAACTAAGGAGGGGCAAGCCCATGAAGAGACTTCAAGGAAAGACTAAGTCAGGCATGTCAAACCTGCGGCCCTCCAGATGTTTTGGACCACAATTCCCATCTTCCCCAACCACTGGTCCTGCTAGCTAGGGATCATGGGAGTTGTAGGCCAAAACATCTGGAGGGCCGCAGGTTTGACATGCCTGGACTAAGTTAAATGTGTCAGAGGCAGAAGAAATGGGGAACCAGTAAGGACATTTGAAATGGGCGTGCCACCTGATTCGAACAATGGCAACTGAATTGTTTTGGCAGCCGTTACGGACAGAGAAGTAACAAAAGCATGTCAGAAAAAAGAAAGTTACAGTAAGATGGCAGGTGATCACAGCATGAGCCAGTGTTTTAGCCAACAAATAGATGAATGGCTGGGTAACAATACAATACAATATTGTAGCAGCTGCCTATACTTACGGTCAATCCTCTAAGCATCTATTCATCCTCAAAAATAGCATTCTCTCAGGAATGGGGCATCAGGCACCAGAGAGCCCTATGGAATATGCAGCATGGGAATATACCTAACATCACTCTTTAGAGGAAAGAGTGCTGAAGGGCTTACCGAAAAATCTCTGGGTTGCAAACATGTTCAGGATCCAGTGCTTCGCCTTCCATAAACTCATAGCACAGGCCATTGCGGAAAGTACAGTAAAGTTGTGGAGCACAGCCATGGGCCTGCAACACACGGAAGCTCTTCACTTCTTCCTCTCGATCAACTAACAGCTCTGTTTTATTTCCATAAATTCTAACAAGGACAACATCATCCATTTCCTCACCCACATAACAGCCAATAAGCTTATTGGTGATTCCATCTGTAAATACCTGTAAGGAAGAGTAATTCAGATTTGTTTTAATTAAAACTTACTACTACCACCACCACTGTATATTTATACCCCTCCTATTTCCCCTAACAGGGCCTCAATATGGCTTACAGATAAAACAGGAACAGCTATAGTCCTAGCTTCCTGTTTCACAAGAGTGAGAACAGGCGCTCTTTCGTGAAGGCAGGACAGACTGACATGCTGCAATGCACCATGGCAGAGCCTGCTTCCTGCAATGCTGTGCCTGTCTTTGGTGATTGACCGGGCCCTAAAGCTCAACCTAACAGATTCAACCCCACAGCAGGATTGAACAAGAAAACCAAAATAATCCAAGGAAGACAGAATAGGTGGGTTGTCAATGAGTACCTGACTATTCTCTCAGGGGTGAGTGCACAAATGCATCCCACCAATCATTCAGGTTAGACCTGCAGGACAGGCCCATATGCTGCACTCATCACCAACAAGAACCCTTTATGGCAAGTCCACCTCTTCAATCTTGGTCAAAAGAGGTGGTTGCTCAGAAGCAGTATCTCCAGAGACAAATAAGAGAGCCTCCTCTTGTAGTGAGTGCTGGAGAAAGGATACCTTGGTCAAGCCAAACTTATACCTTTGTAATTATCATTACTACAAAGTAGACAAGTCCAAGTGGCCACCTTGCAAATGTCTTCCAGAGAAGGAACTATTATCTTTAAACATCAGAACAGAAGTACTTCTCAATTAGCTTTGTAGTGTTCATTGCCACAAGATGTACTGACTGCCACTAGCTTAGAACAGACAAGTGGATGTGTCAACAATGGCTATTAGCTGGGATAACTGAAAAGAGTCTCTGTTCAGAGACATTGCAAATCCAGCATCAGATGCTAGGAACACACAGTGGCTATTGTCACCCCACCCCACCCCCCCTGGCACATTCCCCAGGGCTGCCAACCATTGTTCCTTATAGTGGCAGGATGCTGGACTAGACAGATTTTTCACCAGCTACAGAATGACAATACTAATGTACTCCTCATAGCAGTAAACTTTGTCTCTTGGTACAAGATAAAACACAACTTCCCAAGTGTTACAAAACCACACAAGAAAACATTTTTAATGAACTGATTTGACATTTTTTGCATTCACAAAAGCTATGCTTTTTAAATTTTAATCAGTATTTTAATCATACTGATAAGCTAGTTTAAAAAATAATACTCAGGTTTCTAGTAGTCAGTAGCATAAATTAGTGAGGTCTTCCACAAACAGAAAAACTGCTCACTCACCCAGTGTCGCAACCCCACCTCTAGCTCATTTGATTTTATAACCCGAATACTGTAGCTGTATGTCATGTGGTTGAATTTATTTAGGATGAAATTGGAAACAGCTTTATTGATGCATGTTTTTGTATAGTTTCTCACTGATGGATTGATGTTTACACACAGCTGTTTAGGTTTCTGTGATCTCTTGAACTATACTGTCATGTTAGTTACAGTATAGGGCCCAGGATACAAAATATTTTACACAAAAAAGGGCTCAATATTCAAGCATGACACAGTATTTCCTAGAATAAAATAATATATTCCAATGCAAAAACTGTATTGCTAATATAATGGCATGTTTACCAGGGCATGACACTGCCTGAAGAAGTTGCTGAAGACACTATGAATTACAGAATGAAACACATGAAAAGTCCTGCTCATAAAGTTAACAGCAGAGGCAGACTAATAATAGACATTAAGATAATGATTTTAAGCTATATTGCATATTTATTTGGAATGTATGCCCTTACACAGACCAGAAATTAAAATGAGCAACATGGAATACAAAAATGATATGAATTGCTGAATTACTAATGTGACTAATGACATACAGTAAGGAATTCTACATGCATAGAAATAATCTAAGTTAATGCAGTCAATTCTGACTCATTCAAGTGCCATTTTTCTTGCTCCAATATCTATGAGCCAGGGAGGTCAAGTTAACAGAGTAGTACTGCCAGTTCCAAGCAAGGGGTAACTTTAATCTTTATCAATGTTTAAACAGATGCTACATTAACACTGCCTGCAAAATGTATTACTAACAATTTTGATGAGCCCTATCTTGTGAAGACTACAGTTGTGCTACCGTAGTCCAGGGGTCAGCAACCTTTTTCAGTTGTGGGCTGGTCCACCGTCCCTCAGACCATGTGGTTGGCCGGACTATATTTTTTTTGGGGGGGGGAGAATTGAACAAATTCCTATGTCCCACAAATAACCCAGAGATGCATTTTAAATAAAAGGACACATTCTACTCATGTAAAAACATGCTGATTCCTGGAACATCCGCGGGCCGGATTGAGAAGGCGATTGGGCCGCATCTGGCCCACGGGCCTTAGGTTGCCTACCCCTGTGCTAGTCCCTTCCACCCTAAATATTTCTTGCATGCTCCCCACCCCTACTGTGTACTGTATCCAAAACTAGCAGATATCTTGAAATTGAAAAAAAATTCATTACGTAAGAGGAAAGAGGGTCCAACAGCCACTTATGGGAAACTGCAAAATGCAGTCTTCACTTTCTAAGCTCTACCACTTTCAGCCATTTGAAATGGTCCTAAAACTACTTTTTCTTGCTTGCTGCCTGTGTCTTTAACTTCCTCCCAGAATTTCCTCAAACCTAAGACTGTCCATAAATGTTTAAATCCCCATCCACAAATGAAATAAAGGCTAACTACAAATGCACACATTTAACCTTGGTGACCCTTATCCCTCACCTCCATAAATTTACACTATGAGGTCATCAGGGCAAGGACCCATCCTTTGAGCATGTCACGGTGCTACTGTATATATAGCGGTACCCAATTTTATCCTCCCAGTAATCCAGTGATGTCTATTTGTACCCTGGTCTCCTCAGTCCAAAGCCATGCTACTCACTCAACCACAACGGCCATTTTGTGTGAAACACCTGAACAAGACAGTGCAAAGTCAGTGGGGTGCAAGGTTGAAAAGTCTTGTTTGACAGCATGGTATCAAAAATAAAGTACTCTAATGCATGGGTGGGAAGCTGGCTTCCATCCAGCTCTCAACACTGCAGCCCACTCTGGGAAGGCACAAGGAGGTAGAAAATGAAGTGAGCTGATAGAAGTGAGTTGGGTGAGGGCCTGAGAAGGTGAAGATTGGGTAGGCTGACAATCAAATCCATACTTGCAAAAGTAGCTCTTGGACCATACAGTCGGCCACACCCACACCCACTTTGTGGGTCAAATAGCCCTTGTGCACCCTGCCCCATTACTGTACTTATGTTAATGTTTTCTTTCCTGCAGTTGCATATTTTAGACACTGGAGGTCACTGTGGGACTTTGTTGAATATACTCAGCAATCTTCTACAGTATTGCCTTCTCAGAAAATATTTTAAGTACTGTACTGTACATGAACTTCAGGCTTGGCTGACTGCTGCTAACAAAGGTATTCCACAAAACAGATGCCTAGGACATGGAAAACCAAGGTGGGGAGGGAAGAATAGTGATTAGTGATTCACTGTACAACTGTACAACCAAGTTACAAAACCTCAAACTGCAGTTCTGTCTACACTGTGCAAATACTAAATCTGTCCAACAAATCAAGCCAATTTCAAGTCCACTCACAAAAATTACGCCTATGACACAAGCAGTACTTCATCCAAATTAAAATACAGGTGTGTGTTCTCTCACCTGTTTTATTGGTAGCTATAGCACACAGGGTTACCTGGATCAGAATTCAGTTCTCTGCTGTAACATTCATTATTATGACCATCAACCAGTCTCTCCTGGCCAGCCCACAGGGTTATTGTAAGGATATAACTACAAAAGCACTTAAAACATTGATGGGGTTTGATTAATCGGTATTTCTACATGGACTTGTAATACAGTGGTGCCTCGCTAGACGAATTTAATTCGTTCCACAGGGCTTTTCTTATAACGAAAAATTCGTCTAGCAAATCCCATAGGAATGCATTGAATTTTTTTTTTTGCCCATAGGAACACATTAATTGAATTTCAATGCATTCCTATGGGAAACCGCGATTCGCTAGACGAATTTTTCGTAAAACGCATTCGTCTAGCGAGGCAACCTCCGCTAGAAAAAACCTTTCGTTAAGCGGAAATTTCGTTAAGCAGGGCATTCGTTAAGCGAGGCACCACTGTACTCTTAAAAGACAACCAGCAGCAATACTTTGAAAGAGGATTAGAATCTCATCTCTATAAATTTCATACTCATCCAAATACTTTAATTGCTGAAGCTAAAGGGTCATTCTTTTAAGTCATCAGTTTCTCTTCAGTCTGTCCATGTGCAAACAATTCTGTTTAAAAGCAAAACAGCAAAATCTAGATCTAAATTACTCTCTCTAGCACCCAGACCCATGCAAACCAAATTATATAACAATCCAGAAACAGAGTGCTATAGCTTTTGGTTATAGGATCGTAGTTGCTCCATGCCTCATACATTATGCCACATGACCAAATGATTCTAATCTAGATTACAAAATAGCTGTTGCATAATGTCATAAAATAAATGTAACTGAACTATTTACCAATTCAAGTATTCTATTAACATTCTAGTAATAATCTCTTTTATTAGTAGTACCTGTATTTTCAAAATGGAAAGGAGAAATGTCTTATTTTTACATCATAAAAGGTTATGGTTAAGAGTTATGCAAGTAGAAGTAACTGAATTGTCAGTGCCATAGTAGAAACTTGTGCTGCTAAAAACTTCTGGTGTGAAAAAACGAGTATCAGCTCTCATGGAAACACAGCAAGAAGCCAGATAATTTGACAAGAACTACATACTAAGGAGCAAGTGAACAGAACAAGACCATAGTTGACAAGCACAAGAAAAGAATCTTAGTAACGGAAATTTCAAAAATAGTGTCAGATCACTGGAGAATAGATCCCAAACCATAGAACTACATGAAAGATTTGTCCGTAACTCCAGGTTCTGGAATTGAGCTCTATGTTTAAAAAGTAGCTGGGTAATAGTCACGCAAGCCAGGAAGTCATGTGACCACATCTAGTTTGAGTGTGCATCGTAGAGGCACCCAACCTTTTTGAACTCAGGGACACATTCAAAAACCTATTTAGTACACCACAAAATACCCATATCACACAAGAAATGCTCGTGATCGTCAGACCACACACCCCAAACAGGCAAAACACCTATGCATGTCTGTCTGTCTCTCTTTCTCTCTCTCACACACACATATCCAACAGTAGTCTCTAATACTTCTTCAGTTAAATGTGGATAAAGGAAGTCAAATGAAAACGATTATTTTACTGTTCTTCACCCTAAGGTCCCAGAGTAGGTTACAGCAGTTTTTTAAAAAAACAATATTAAGAACAATTTAAAATAGTTTACAGACCTATACAGGTCTATTCAAAAGTTAAGTACCACTGAGGTGAGTGTGTGTGTAGGACAATAGCTTTAGAAAAAAGGAATGTGGTACAGAGGTACCTCGGTTTAAGTACACAATTGGTTCCGGAAGTCTGTACTTAACCTGAAGCGAACTTTCCCATTGAAAGTAATGGAAAGTGCATTAATCCGTTCCAGACAGGTCCGCGGAGTACTCAACCGGAAGCGTACTTAACCCGAAGTATGAGTGTAATTCGTTCGGGAAGTCTGTACTTAACCTGAAGCGAACTTTCCCATTGAAAGTAATGGAATGTGGATTAATTCGTTCCAGACGGGTCCATGGAGTACTAAAACTGAAAGTACTCAAACCGAAGCGTACTTAAACCGAGGTATGACTGTAATAGGTCAAGGTCTGTTCTAAACTGTAACGAATGACAAAGGCTGTAATTAAAGATAATCCACTGAGTTGATAATGGTAAGACTTTTAAAAGGTGAATGCCAAAGCGTAACATAAATTCAAAATAGTGATTGGTACACTGGCTAAGTGAAACTTGAAGCTGCAATATAAAGTTGCTGCTAAGTACAAAAAACCCCTCTACCTTCAGCTAACTTGCTTTTTAGTTTAGGAATATCCATTTCTGAAAATTCCACAGGGTAGAGACATGGTTCACTAAAAGATATAAAACAATACAACCGGAGGAAGTGCTGTTTCCCTCTCCACTTTCACATTCGTATTACTAGAATTTGTTGGCACTTTGATATTACAATAAAAGACCTACCCAGAATAGTAAGGTAAAGGTAAAGGGACCCCTGACCATTAGGTCCAGTCGTGACCGACTCTGGGGTTGCGCGCTCATCTCGCATTATTGGCCGAGGGAGCCGGCGTATAGCTTCCAGGTCATGTGGCCAGCATGACAAAGCCGCTTCTGGCAAACCAGAGCAGCACATGGAAACGCCGTTTACCTTCCCGCTGTAGCGGTTCCTATTTATCTACTTGCATTTTGACGTGCTTTCGAACTGCTAGGTTGGCAGGAGCTGGGACCAAGCAACGGGAGCTCACCCCGTCGCAGGGATTCGAACCGCCAACCTTCTGATCAGCAAGCCCTAGGCTCAGTGGTTTAACCACAGCGCCACCTGGGTCCCTCATGCAAAAAACACTCAACTTCCATGGCCTGGTTTTGAGTGAACTAGTCTTCCCTCAGTTGTCCAGGCTGTACTAATCTTACAGTTAATGCTTATTCACAAGTAACAAAGCATTATTCAAAAGTAATAAGGGAACCTTGGTTTATGAACACCTAGGTTTATGAATTTTCGGTTTACGAACGCCGCGGACCCATCTGGAACGGATTAATTCACTTTCCATTACTTTCAATGGGAAAGTTCGCTTCAGTTTATGAACGGTTCAGTTTATGAACTGACTTCCGGAACCAATTACACCCATGCTTCGGGTTAAGTACGCTTCAGGTTGAGTACTCCGTGGACCCGTCTGGAATGGATTAATCCACTTTCCATTACTTTCAATGGGAAAGTTTGCTTCAGTTTATGAACGCTTCAGTTTTTGAACAGTCTTACGGAACCAATTGTGTACATAAACAGAGGTACCACTGTAGCTCTAATCTGCCTTGGTCAGACCCCACCAGAATATTGTGTCCAGTTATGGGCAGCACAAATTAAAAAGGATATTGACAAGCTGGAATGTGTGCAGAGGAGAGTGGCCAAGGTGATACAGGGTCTGGAAACCAAGCCTTATGATGAAACATCAGAAAGAGCTTTTTTTGGCAGTGGAAGACTCCCACAAGGGGTGCTGGACTCTCCTTCCTTGGAGGTTTTCAAGCAGAGGTTGAATGGCCATCTGTCAGGCATGATCTGGCTGAGATTCTTGTATTGCAGGGGGTTTGGACTAGTTGGTCCTTGGGGTCCCTTCCACCACTACAATTCTATGATTTTCTCAGTACAGTCATACCTCGACATCTGAACGCTTCGACTTCCGAAGGTTTCGAGTTCTGAAGTCGACAACCCCCGGAAGTCCTTTCGCTGCGCGCTCGTTCTGCGCATGCGCTGTAGCGTCGCTTTGACATCCGAAAACCTCGACTTACAAAGACGGCTGCAGAACGGATCGTCTTTGTAAGTCGAAGTACCACTGTAATTGCTTACAAGGATATTTCACATATGATCGATGGGTGTGTTCTTCGAAACAGCTCACAACCATGGGCACTAGCCATCATGTTTGTTCAGCAGAAGTTCCAAACTTCTAGGAGAAAGATAGACCAGAGCTCCAAGTAACTACAGTATTTCCAACTTCTTTAACAGAAACAGTTGGCTAAAGCATCCTTTTCAAAAAGGCAACACAATACTCATTCTCCCTCACGCAACACTAAGAAAAATGAGATAATTACTATTTATTGCCTTCTTCTCAACACGCACAATGAAGAGCAGCAGTCCTCACTGAAAATAGCAATGTGAACCCTATTTAACTAATTCATCAGGGATGGTGCCAACTAACACTGCTTGTAAAATTAAGTGCAAAATCACTCATTTCCAAGTACATACTCAAAATACATATTTAAACTGTGAATGAGGACAACCTGTTTGAGAATGCAAATTTGTACTGCGTAAAGGTATCAGACAGAAAGCTACCTATTTCAGGAATTTATATCTGAAACAAATCCATTTATTGCAGCCTTGTATTAAATCACAAGATACACGGTAACTACAAATTCCAAGGTGACTACACAGAATTCTATTCCAGTAACTGAACTGGATGGTAGAGAAGGAATGGATTGCTCTGTACCTCCTCTGCCAGCTCACTTGGCTCCTATAATAGTTGCCGCGAGGGAGAAGGACTGCACTGTCCCTCATTCACCATCCTGCTTGGCTTCCTTGCTAGAGAAAGCAAAGCCTCTTGTTTTCTGGCAGCACAGAAGTCAACTGGCCACTACCCTTTTTAAGCTGGTTATGCAGGAGGCAGTGCTTCTTCAGGCATGACCAATATAGAAATCAAGTGGTCTGGCAGTAGTCATGAACTGCTCCATTTCTCCAAGGCTAGTCGTCCATCCTGGATGCCTAGAACACCTAAACTGAATAAATACATTTAATTCACTATGGCTCAATTCAAACAGACTGACTCATGCATTGTGGAATGCCACGGTCACAAACTATGCCTCACGGTGACTGAGCAGTATTTGTACTCAACTTTCTGAAGCACAAGCACTCGTTTCTCATGCAAAACTAAGCCAGCACTGTGGTTTGTTTCCTCTTAGTAACGGAGGACCCAATTTGAACAATGCACACCAGCTTTTTAAAAAAAACACCTATGGCTTACTGTAATGTGTGGATGAGGACAATTATTCAGATCATGATTTGAAGATTGAGAATGTGCCATGGACTCATGCACCCTATCCTATACTTTTCCCCTCACTGTGGATTGCCTCCTTCATGTCTAATTTTCTCTAACAGCTTGCTACTACACCTGAATTGGGCAACTACCTCCAGTCAAGTATAATCCATGTCAAACAATGTTACAGCTAAAGACATGCATCCTAATGGTGATTTTATATTGCAAACCACCCTGTGATTCTCAGATGAAGGGCTGTATAGAAATATTATAATTACCGTATTGATTCCCAGAGAGTGTGTGTACATTCCTGTTCTAGAATATTCTATTTGAATCTTACCTAATAATAAAAGCTATAAACATAGCCTCTAGGCCAAAACTAATACTGCGGAATCTCTGTTTACAAACTTAATCCGTTCCAGAAGTCTGTTCTTAAACCGAAACCATTCTTAAACCGAAGCGCGCTTTCCCTATTGAGGCCTCCCGCCGCCGGTGCCCTTCCACTGTTCGGATTCCGTTCTTAGACCAAGGTAAAGTTCGCAAACTGCGACACTACTTCCGGTTTTGCGGAGTTCATGAATCGTTTGTAAAAAGGACTGTTCTTTAACCGAGGTACCACTGTAATTTAAGCTGTTTAACCACTATTTACTCTTTCTAGTGAGACCACCCTCACAGGCATGCTTAGTAGGGATGAGGGAGAGAGGGCCTTCTCGGTGGCTTCTCCCAGGCTTTGGAACTCTCTCCTTGAGAAGCTAGGTGACGACTCAACAGGCTTTTGGGAACTGACAGCTTTTAATGAAATGACTACTGCCATGCTATTTTTATTATAATCATTGCTATGTGTTTTTTTAATAAAGTTTATATATGTATTTAATTGTTTATAATTATTGCTTTCTATGTTTTTAGAAGTTCTAATTTTTATCTGTAAACTGTCTTGAGTCCCACCAGGGAAAAAGATGGAGTATATAAATGATATAATAATAATTATAATATATACTCCGTCAGTGATGTGGGGCAGAATTTTTAATGATTTGTTTTCAAATGGAAAAAATTCTATTTCATAAGTTAATTTGTAATAATGTAAACTGCAAATACAATATTGTAATTAATATTTTTAGGTGATTATCCCTAGAAATCATGTGAGAATAAATATCACTGATTTGTAGACAAAGGGGAGAGTAAAAATAACAAATATGTTCTTTTAGAACAGTTTATCTGGGATGATTATGTATTGTACTGATATTGTACATGCTTAGTGTTGATCTTATTTATTTGAATACTGCACTACCTCCTTCAACATATAGAGAGGGAGTATTTATAATATTTAAGTAAATAAATTGAAACAAAAATAATCCAATTTTAATGGAATTCACCACACTGGCCACGCAGGTCAAAGGAAATCCCAAGCTAAAAGGCTTTAGTACAGGCGTCGTCCCCCCCTTATGCGGGGGTTATGTTCCGGGGTCCCCGTGCACATAAACAAATACCATGTAAGTAACAGCACCCTCTAAAAAGCCTCTAAATGCCCCTTTCTCCTGCTCTCCAGCTTTCTCTCCACACATCTCCCTCTTCAACAAGAGTTGAAGCTCTGGGGCTGGCGGGAGGCTGCTGCTGTGCTGCCCTACAAATCAGTTCCCTGGTGGGGAAGCAGAACAGCCTGAACAAAGTCTCTTTGGTCTCTCTTGGGCTTCCTCTGCCCTCACTGAAGTCCTCTTCAGAGGCCAGGAAAGGTCTCCTTGCAAACAACAAGGATTTTCCAGCTCTCTCCTGCTATTTCCTGGTTTGAATCTACCTACAGTATTTATTTATGTATTTCCCGGCACCATGCATATATGCGATTGTGCACAAGTCACTTATGTGTAATAGGGCGTGTGTGCCTGTAGTGACATCAGACTGGAGTGACCCTGATAGGCTAAGTGTAAAAGAAGTGAAATCCCAAAATAAAAGGTTTTAGATTAATAGATTAATTTAAATTTAATAGATTAGTTGTCATCAGCAAGTCATGGAGTTCTTTGAGTTGCTAAATTTTAGTGTAAACAAGTCTCAGCAACTTAACTTTTGAGCAGTACATGCTATTTTGTATTTTCATAAGCATTCCAATAAAAAACATTTAAACCACATTAAATGTGAATACTCAAAAAGCCGAATAAACTCTGCAACACCCATGTCAGGAAGATAATCCAGTCAAATGTTGAAATTTTTAAATAACAGCTACAAAGCAACTTTTATGAAGACCACAAACTGTCCCAATATTAATACCAACTAAGGATCCAAGACCCTCCATACTGTCAGATCTGTTTGTCTATAACCTACCTGATCCAAGAGATTCATGGCAGATTTTTAAAAAGCTATTACTACAAATTTCTCTACAAATCTCTTGCAGTAAGGAACTCCAAAAAGTTTTCTGGCTATCCAACAGAAGGTATATTTGTATAATGTTTTATATCAGCAATATTCTGTTTGTACCCCTTCCCCTCCCAAACTTTAAAACAATGCAACTATACACCACAAAGTGCAAAATAAAGCTATTTAACACATATTTCAATTTATCAACTTAACAGGCTACCGGTAAGTTTATTACTACAATGCAAAACCTCTTTGAGATTGGGTAAACACCCATTTTTAAGCAGAAAATGGTTAGAAGGGTGAAGTTGCCCCTAAAAAGGCTTGAAAGAGAGACAGACAAGAAAGGAAGACAAGGGGTTACGGTATATCTATATACATGGAGAAAACCCATTGAAAGGAAGGGACTAACTTAGGTTCATTAATTTCAGTGGGTCTTAGTGTAACTTAGTTGTATGCAAGCTTATGCCACTTTATTCATGCTCTCCTTCATGTTTAGGATCTAGCCTTTATTTCCTATGTGCTGCATCAATGCAACAGTTCATTAACACCTTTCCTTGAGGTGAAAGTGATAGCCTAAAGCTGCCCCATGCTTAATTATTCAGTAGAGTGAGAAAGATTTGACAGGGACAATGTTGTTTAGGGAAAAGGTGAATACTGTAACTACAATATGCTCTCTGAAAGAAAAGACAGAATAGTATTCACTGAACTCCTGCTGCTTTATTATTGTAATGCTTAAATCCCTCTACAAAAAAAGCACATTGGGGAAAGGGTGGAGGAACATATTGTCCTCCCAGCATTCCTTTGGGCTAAAACTTGACAGAGAAATTCAAGTTTTTTCTGATGGTTTTTCTGGAAAGACAAGGAGAGAAAAGAATGCTAACTTCCTCAATTGAGATTTGTATGGATGTTGTGTGCTTGCTACATGGCAACCCCTTTGTCTCTCAAGCTATACAGAGCAAAAGCCTGCATGGCAATTTTGGGAAGAGCAACTTGTACTAAGGAACCCATCCCAACCCTACCCCCCCACCCCTGCATCTCTCTTGTTCCATTTCCCCCTTCCTGCAAACTAGCATGTTTTATGCGTAATTTTTGCGCAAATCAGTTCAGGGTGGATCCCATTTTAAAGGAATCATAACCTCAGGAAACAGGGTTGGGAGGGGGGAAGCAAAAGAGAGAAGAGATGAGCCCTGTGGAAAGAGAAGCAAGAGGTGAGGTTTCTTTAAAGGAAAGGTGAGCAGGGAAAGCTTATTCTCCCTTTCTACGGTATATATGCATGGTATACACACCCACAAGTACACAAGACTTCAGGCTATGCTACAAGAATACAAGCTCACCAACACACACACACACACACACAAAACTCCCTGCCCTATATCCTTCAGGCTATATTACTAGAGTACAAGCTCAGATACGAACGTGTATCACATGTGTATCACTATTCTGCATCCTTTGAGCTACATTGCTGGAATAAAAGCTCAAACATACCTACAGGTCTTCTCTCTCTCTCACACACACACACGTATATTACATACTGCCATGTCACATAAACACATATATGTATTACACACAAGTGTATTACACACACACATGTATTAAACCCAGGCATATCATGTATGCACATATATATTACATGCAAGCATAATACACACACTTGTATTTAATATGCGTGTAACACGCGCACACACACATGTATCACATACATACATTACACACAGGCATGTCACACACACCCCTCTCCATCGTGTATCATCTGAGCTGTTACTAGACTATAAGCGCCCTCTCCTCTCACAAACAGGCGTATCACGCCATACGAGCACGCACCCCACCCCCACCCCGAACTCTATAATTAGAACACGGCTCGGGTTCCGACTCGTACGCCTTGCACAGAAAAGTGCGTGTGTGAGCGCGCGCCTCCGTGTAGTCCGTACGAGTTAGAACCGCACAGGCACAGCTCGCACGCCCAACCTGCCTGCTGCTGCTCCTCCTCCTCCGGGCTGCGCGAGCGGAATGGAAGCCAAGGCTGCCCAAGCCGCTCTCTCTCTCCTCCTCCTCCTCTCTCAATCTCCCCCTCAAGAGGGTAGCGCTGAGGAGAGAGAGAGAAAGAGAGACAGAGCCGCCGCCGCCGCCGCTCCTACTCCTCCCTCGCCTCGCCTCGCCACAATGGCTGCCCGCCATCTCTCCCCCTCCCCACAACCTGCCTCCTCCTGCTTCTCTCTCTCTCCCCCCCCTCACACCCACCCTCCGCCGCTTCGCCTCAGCGGTTACCTTCAGCGTCACCTCCTCGGGCTTCCAAGCGGGCCTCAGTTGGCTGAGGAGACGGAGGGCCCCGCGGCGGTAGCCGGGCCCGCCTCCTCCTCCTTCTCCGCCACCGCCTCCCGCCCCCGAAGCGGGGTCCCTCTCGCTCACGACAACGTCCAGCTTGGGCACCTCGGGCGAGCCCGGCGGCACGTGGATGTAGTTGGCCATGGAGGCGGCGGTGGCGGTGGCGGTCGGCGAGCGCAGGCGGCTGGGGAGCCTCGGTAGCAGGGCGAGGAGGAGCGGCGGCAGCAGCGTCGTCGCCGTCGTCACGCGAGCGGGAGCAGCCGGCAACTGAGCGGCGCGAGACCAACTGGCGGAGGGAGGCAAAGGAGGCAGCCAAAGAGGCGGCCCGCGATTGGCTGGCTCACCTTTCTTTCTCCTCTCGCTCTCCTTCTCCACTCCCCTTTCCCCGTTTCCTCGGATTGGGAAGAGGAAGCTCCGCCCTCCCCACCCCACCAGCCTATTTATAGATGCAGGTTTTATTGTAGGCCCCGCCCTCGCTTTTCTCCCCCACAATGCTCTTCTTCGTTTTCACGCGAACACACACACACACAGACACACTTCGCAGACTTCTCCGCCGAGGTTCTCTCGCCGCGGGGCATGCTGGGAGAGACTGGTGTGGGCGGGGCTGCTCCTCTAGCGCGCGGGGGGCGGTCCCCTGTCAATGGAAGGCTCGCGCCTTCGCTGTCAATGGAATGCTCGCGCCTCCGCCCTTCTCTTCCCACCCACCCCCGCACCCAAACCTCCCTCCCATTCAGTTATATGGTCCAAGATATGCGTGCATTTTTCTCAGACAGGTTTTCTCTCCGATTACTCCCTTTTCTTTTCTTTTCTTTTTTTTTGCCAAAAATGACAGAATTACAGAGTTGGAAGGGACCGTGCTCCTCCAAGTCCTTTAAGGACCTAGCAACACCCCTAGCAAAGGGACTAGGCGGGGGGGGGGCATGTCTGACGCTCAGACATTTGTGTACACAGATTAGACGCTCATTGAGTGTGACGTAGGAAGATCCCTTTGTAGATTTGCACAGCTCAGCTATGGTGTTCGCAGCCGCAGCGTTTACAGATCGTACTCCTGCTGTGGAAAATTACCGCACATGAGAACATTGCAGCTCAACTGGTATGCACAGGCTTTACACTTGAACATGTGAATAACTGTCGTTCCAATGATTGCATATACTTGAATGTTATGTGAATAATATTTATGGGCACAGCTCAAGAAGGGCTCATTCCACCAACTTTGCTAAAAGCCCACTATGCCAGATGGTCATTGCAGGAACAACTGTTTAGAAATTGGTGTCCAAGGTTTGATATTTCCTCTTCCCTCCCTGTCCCTTTTTCCTTGTGTGTTATTTTTTAAAAAGATTGTAAGCCTGCGGGTAGGGACTTGTGTGTGTGTGTGTGTGTGTGTGTGTGTGTGTGTGTGTGTGTGTGTGTGTGTGTAAGCCACTCTTGGGAGGCTTTCAGGCTGAATAGCAGGGTACAAATGCTCTAAAACAAATAAATGGATTGAATGCAACACGTAAATCTTCCTTACGTCTTATTCATTTGTGGCAGAGTTGCCCTGATCAGTTTCATTAATCATAACAGAAGGTTATGACTGCAAAGGAGAAAATGGGACTGCACAGCAGCCTCTCCATTGGCTCAGCTGAAAGATCAGCACTCATCAGTCTCCTCTCATGACTGTCATAATATGGCAGCCATTCCACCAAGAAAGAACTACAGGACCTCAGCTGAGAGACCAGCAACTTTCAGCTCTTCCTTTTCCCACCCAAATACTTTTTCCAGTGGGTCATTCCAAAACCCCACAACTAAGACTGAGTTGCCTGAGTTTACCAACTCCCAGCACCTCCTCCTCCCTACAACTCCTTTTCCCTTTGTGTCCTGTCTTTAACATTGCAAGGCTGTCAGCTGTCTTTTTGTGGCGAATCAGTAAAAAAAAAACTGCTTCAGATAAAATAATAAGACCATCACTTAGCGATCCCCTTGCAGTTTTTGGATAGCTCAGTCGGTAGAGCATGAGACTTTTAATTTCAGGGCTGTGGGTTTGAGCCCCATGTCGAGCAAAAAGATCCCTGCATTCCAGGGGGTTAGGCTACATGACCCTTGTGTGATCCCTTCCAACTATGGATTTCTAGGATTCTAGGACTGGAGTGAAAAGAGAGAAATGAGCTTATTGAGCAATTGTATCCCTTTCCATACATAACACAGGAATGTATGCAACCTCAGAATCTCCAAATAACTTTCAGGAGCTGAAATTCGGGGCATGACCCAGACCAGATTAACCTGTACATGCATTTTATAAGGGCTCAAGGCTGGATTGATGGGTGTGTCCAATGTTCATGCAGAGTTCATTTTATCTGAATCATTTTGAACCTTGTCCCTATATTGACATGAAAGCTTTCTCCCCCCCCCCCCAACTTCGGAGGACATTCAGCATATCTAACCAGGAATTTGCAGCAGACATTTAAAGAGAACTTACTTCCAAGTAAATACACTTATGTCCCAGACATAAGTCTTCTTGATATGTCTTCTGCAACAACTATCAAGCCTTCCATATTTACAAAAGACTATTCACTTTCTACTTTATGACTGATCCCAAGAAGAGAAAGAGGGACCTGAGAAAATTATTAATGAAAGCGAGATGGTTATCTAGTGGAAAAAAATGTGCCATTCAAATGCAAAAGATTAACCCTGCAGCGCAGGTCAGGCAAACTCTCATCAACTAATAGTTCAGCTATTAATGGTTGCAAGGTAAATTACAGCTCCTGACGCAACTGCGTTTACTGCCAAGCTCAGCGCATGGCATCACTGCAGGCTTATGTAATTGCTGGCTCCTTTCATTTCATTTTGTTTATGTTATATGATTGTCTGCTTCCATAGCATCTTTCCTCTATTGATGTACCGTATGTGTACCCCTAACCCTTCTGCTAATGCTTTACTGCCAAGCTCTTAATGTTTTACTGCCAAGCACCCCCCATCATTCTGCCCGGACACTGAGGTCCAGTGCCGAGGGCCTTCTGGCGGTTCCCTCGCTGCAAGAAGCTAAAGTTACAGAGAACCAGGCAGAGGGCCTTCTAGGTAGTGGCACCCACCCTGTGGAACGCCCTCCCACCAGATGTCAAAGGGAACAACAACTACCAGACTTTTAGAAGACATCTGAAGGCAGCCCTGTTTACAGAAGCTTTTAATGTTTAACAGACCATTGTATTTTAATATTTTGTTGGAAGCCGCCCAGAGTGGCTGGGGAAACCCAGCCAGATGGGCGGGGTAAAAGGTAAAGGTAAAGTGACCCCTAACCATTAGGTCCAGTCATGACCGACTCTGGGGTTGCGGCGCTCATCTTGCGTTATTGGCTGCGGGAGTCAGTGTACAGCTTCCAGGTCATGTGGCCAGCATGACAAAGCCACTTCTGGCGAACCAGAGCAGCACACGGAAACGCCGTTTACCTTCCCGCTGGAGGGGTACCTATTTATCTACTTGCACTTTGACGTGCTTTTGAACTGCTGGAGCTGGGACCGAGCAACGGGAGCTCACCCCGTCGTGGGGATTCGAACCACTGACCTTCTGATCGACAAGCCCTAGGCTCTGTGGTTTAACCCACAGCGCCACCCGCGTCCCAATATAGGCAGGGTATAAATAAATCATAATCATCAACTTTATGCAGTGTTTTAGCTTGATGACACATTCTTGAGTTAGGCAATAAGGTGTTTTTTTAATGTGTATTGCGTACATGTGTAGCCATGAGTTGTTACAGGAAAACATAATGTAGCTGCAAGGCTGATCAAAAAAGGGGGTTGGCACATGAAACCCTTTTGTAGTGTAGCAACATTAGAGATAATCCAAAAACAAGTAAACCCTTTAAGATACAGTGTTGTAGTGAACCAGGGGCATTGGGGGGCAGGCGACCCCTACTAATTTCCTCAGCAGGGCCCCTGCCTCCAGCATCTTTAAGCCACCCAATCAGCAAGGAAGGGGAGCCTTTGAACCACTCCAAAGCTAAGTGTTTAAGTGCTTTAAGCTTCATACAAATGGTGTGCATGTTCCGTAACGGACAATGGCATGCCCTCTAAGTGGCCCTGTTTTCCAGGAACAGTTCCAGAATTACGAAAGCCCTCCTGGCTTCTGAATTGATCCCAGAATGTCCCTATTTGCCCCGCCAGTGCCACTGTAGAGATCAGGGAGGAGGATGGCCAGTGCTTGTCTGTGGCCTCCTCCCTTGGGCAGCTCCTAGTGGCTGCTGGAAACAGGTGAGGACGAGGAGAGGCCACCACCAAGGCCAAGCCCCATGTGATGGGCTGGCTCTGAGGTGCAGGCAGAGGACAGGCCTACCCCGGGCAGGAAAAAGGAGCAAGGGGTCTTGATTTTTTTAAAAAATGGTTCAATGGAAAGCAGAGCAATACGTTTGGCACCAGCTTGGCTGCCCGAGTTGCTATGTGCCAATTTTATTAATTTCAACGTGCTCTTGGGTCCTAGCACTGCCTTGTATTTTTCAACATTATTTCAGTGGTGGGTTTTAAAACTCTACACTGCAAACCACATTGCAATTTTGTTACAATTCAAAAGCTAAAATGTGATAAATATATGCGTGAGGTTTAACAAGTTTTCACCATCACCTTAATACTTTAAAAAAAACCCTGAAGCTTTTTATATTTAGTACATTTGCTGCTCCTGGTTTTATTTTTACAGCTTCTTTTCCTGCTCTACAGATGTATATTCTAGAAATTGTTCTTAATGCCACAACTAGTTTGCTTTTGATGAGTATGAGCTGCCCTGAAAATCTTGCCCACTTTTCTTCCAATGTTCTCTTGTATCTAGAAATTGCCAGGGATCAGATGGCTGACACAACTCTCCTGTGAAGAAAGGTTACAGTTGGAGTTTTTTAGTTTAGGAAAAAATTATTGAGGCTGCATGATAGAGATTTGTAAAAATGCATGCATGCTGTGGGGAAAACAGATATAAGTTTTTCTATTAGAACCTGGAGTCATCTGATGGGGTTAATGGTGGAAGATTCATCACAGACAAAAGCAAAACTACTTACAATTTATTTATTTAACCAAGGTTATATACTGCTTGACTGTCATAAAACCTCTAAGCAGTTTACAAAAATGAAACACTGAAATTATTAATAAAAGACAGCTAAAAACAGGTATTTAAAAACATTACGAAGATTATTATAATCAACAGTAAGCTAAAAACAGATTTAAACACACGTAACGTCTACTTGTCTGGATAGTCTTGCCTAAACAAAAATGTTCTATGCAAATGCCAATGAGGGTGTGGGGGTGGTGTCTGTCTGATGTCAATTGGCAGGAAGTTCCAAAGTGCAGGTGCTGCCACACTAGAAGATCAATTTCTTGCAAGTGCAAAACAAGTATCATGCAGCACCTGTAACAGTGCCGGTTCTGCAGAATAAGGAGGTAAAGGGGTAAGGTGATGCCACGATCTAAAATTAAACCTAAGGAAAGCAGATTCCACCTAAACATTAGGAAGAACTTCCTGACAGTAAGAGCTGTTCGGCAGTGGAATTTGCTGCCATGGAGTGTGGTGGAGTCTCCTTCTTTGGAGACTGTCAGGAATGCTTTGATGGTGTTTCCTGCTTGGCAGGGGGGGTTGGACTGGATGGCCCTTGTGGTCTCTTCCAACTCTATGATTCTAAGAAAAGGAAGGGGAAGTGAAGGCAGGGGTAAACAGGGAAAGGTCGTGTGGTTCTTTCAGTTAGCACATGCTTGGGCTTGACTACAAAGTTAACTGCAGTATGGCTTTGGAGTGTTGATAGTGAATGGGAAAACTTTAAACAATCAGATGTTTTTGCATAAACTGTGTTTGAAATAAAAAAAAGCAAGCTGCCATAAAAAAGGAAATGTTTGAACACCAGTGATGTTTACGATGGAAATAACAGAAACCTGCTATGAATTTTAAGTTCTTGTAGGCTGTTGTGACATTCAAAAACATGCAGGCACTCTCCTCTGATCTGCACACTTTTTATTTAGAGATCTTTCTCCTTCAGTCATTCATGTGTAAACAGCCGTCCATGTGGCACACTGCTTGGCGCTTGCCCAGGGATCATTCATAGCTATTTTTGTTCTCCATTCTATGAGTAGGCATTTCCAAGATGCTCAGTCATAGCACTCTACATGGCCCACAAAGAAATCGTTTCCTTCCAGTAGCACCTTAGAGACTAAATAAGTTTGTCATAGGTATGAGCTTTCATGTGCATGCACACTTCTTCAGATACACTGAAGAATACACTGAAGAAGTGTGCATGCACTCGGAAGCTCATACCTATGACAAACTTAGTTGGTCTCTAAGGTGCTACTGGATTTTTTTTTTTTTTTACCACATCAGACCAACACAGCTACCTACCTGTAACTAAAGAAATCATTGTAACTCAGGCCTGAAAAACGTTAATGGCCTATCTTGTGCTGAACATGTACAGCAGGGGCTTCCTATATAGCTCTTGTGATTGCTACCTGCTTGGGACAGTGCAAAGAAGGGCCTGGCAGGATGCAGAACATGCCAAGTAGGAAGTGCTTGGCTTACGTGGGACAGGTCAGTTAAGAGTTCCTTGTATGACTATCAAATCACTACAGAGATTTTGGCTAACAAACGTTTTAAGTAAGAATTTATGAAGAGCACTGGTGGATCATCTGGTCCAGCGTGTGGAATCAAAATAAACCTACATACAAGATTCTGAGATAGACAACTGCCATATTTTGTTGAGAAGAGCGGAAGATAATATAGGCCCATATAACTATCATGTGAGAATTGCCTTTGCAATTCTATATTCACTTAAACCTGGGAATAAGCCCCACTGAAATGAGTGGGACTTAAGTATTGAGTTGGCACATTGTAGGACTGCACTGTAAGAAATCCATTTGAAAACTGACCTTTCTGCGCACATGCTTGTTTCCTTGAGTGGTTTGTGCATGTGTTGTTACGGGGGCAAGGTGTTGTGCTGTTGATGGGCTTTCTTTGCACTGTACTGAGTCATTGAGAAAGACAGCCCTTATTTTTCCCTTCAGGGGCCTTAGGAACAATGCTGTGAGCAAAGTATATGAACTGGCCCCAAATCATGATACAGTATGATACAGTATTATCATTGTTAATTTATTGCTTACAACAACAAAGAAATCAAAGCAACTTGCCTTTTTTTAAAGCATTCAATACCAAATTTAAATATTTAAAAAACAGCAAGTCAATCATTCTCTAATTTAAACAATTATAAAAGAACATAAAAATTACTGTCATGCAGAGCCTGTGTAGATTTGAACCTAGGTCTCCACTGTTTCTAGTTCAGCACTCCACCTACTATCCTTGGTTAGAATGAGAACCATATAAAGGCATATGCATTTTTATTCAATGCCAAAAGGTCAACAGCGTCATGTTTAACATTGGAGAGAGCACACAAAGATCCACCGGCACACACTGCATTCCTTTGACCATTTGCTATTGTCAGTGTTAACGGAAAATCTGAGAGCTCCCTTGGACAAAACAAGACTCTAGCCAAGAATATCAGAGCAAAACAGCAGCCAGTAGGCTTGGCCTTTATTAAAGAAAGTACCGTCACGACAGGGCCCCACCTGCAACAAGGTGAAGCAAGATGGAGACCCCCGAACAAAGGGGGTCTTCCCTTTTTATTAGCATCCCACCACCAAGGTACACCCCTAAAGATACATCACTAATATGTCACTAATATGTCATTGATACATCACAGAAAGGAGGGGTTCAGAGGTAGAAATTTGAGTACCTGGCCAGCTGCTCCTGGCCTCTTCTCACTCCCTCCCTGTTACATTCCACGGGACAAAGAGAAGTTTCACAGACATTATGTAGGTGGCGCTTTACAAACACTACTGTTTTGCAAAGAGGCAGTGCGTGCATTCTACTAACGCTCACCTCCCCAAGATGCTTTGCGCGCGTCGGCTTCATTTGTGCGCTACTGCACAGGTACCCTGCCTTCTCCATTCCCCTCCCTCCTCCCTGGCGCATGCTGCCTCTTTGCAAAACAGTAGTGTTTGTAAACAAAGCGTTGTTTTTCGCTGAAGCTACAGTTCGCGTAGTTAAAAATGGACCGTTGGTTAAAAAGTGTTTCATTAAAACGACAAAGGCCTACAGATGAAGAGGAAGATTATGCACTTGATGTTCAAGCAAGTAAGTCAGTGACTCTCGAACCGATCTTGTCAGTGTCCATTGAACCTAAATCGTCGGCGTCCCTTGAACCTAACCCTTCCAAGATCAGTGTTAAGCTTACTGGAAAAAATAGATTAGGAATTAGAAATTAGATTTAGGATTAGGAATTAATGGGGGTCCTTGTCACAATAGCAGCTCGATGAGGGGTCCTCGAGAAAATTTTGTTGGGAACCCCTGCTTTAAGGAGAAGACAAAGGGCAGAAGTTCCTTTCTTTCTCTTCCTGAGAAGTAGAAGCATAGATTACTGATTGGTAGCAGTTCCAGATGATTCCAGATTGCTGAAATTCCAAGTGGTAGAAAACCTATGTGACTTGTGCATTGAGACTACTGTACTGTAATACACTCTTACATGGAGCCTCACTTGAGACTGGTTCAGAAGCAGCAGCTAGTGGAGAATCCTGTGGTCATGTTGTTTCATACTATCCTTCAAGTTCTTGCTGGAGATCTCCCTCTGCCCGAGAAACTTCCACAGCCAGTTTTTGGATCTGGTGTCAGAACCCCAAGTACAATGTTGGTTCTGGCTCCCCTGAAATATACCGTACCCCTGCTTGTCAGTTTCTGCAGGATACGCAACAGTTCACAACTAAATAAGTTACCACTTTCCAGCTGCCCCCATCCTGAGCAAACGTTTATTCCAGGGGTTGGCAAGGTTTTACCTGCCTGGGTTGGTCAAGTCCCCTGGAGATCTCTCTGTGGGCCAGATTGCGCACACAATTTCTGGCACCTGGGCATGCGCAGACGCGATTTCCGCCGCCCCAGTTTAGCGCAGCGCGGGGGGACTCGCTGAGCGGGCAGCTCAGTTCGGGGATGGCTCATGGGCCGGTTAAACTACCCCCGTGGGCTGCAGGTTGTTGACCCCTGGTTTATTCCCTTGTCCAAAAAGCACGTTCTTTATACAGGCGGAAGCCAAGGTCTTTGGGAAGCAACAGATGACCTTGAGCGCCCTTTGAAGTATTGGAGTTTAAAAGAACCAAAAACAAAAAGCACACAAACCCCAAAGCATTTTGGCTCATTTTGGAATAGGCAGCACAAAGTGTCATCACATGAGATTTAATAGCTGTGTTTGCTATTTGAAGAATACAGAGCGGTTTTTGTTCTGTTTGTTAGCTAGCTTAATCTCTTTTAAGGCACTAAGAAATACCTGGCACGTCTCTACAAAGAGAACACAGATTATACTATAAATACCGTATATCTCATCACACTGCTGAAAATATCTTCCCAGGGTTCTGGCCTTTTAAAGTTGGTTGGGGGTGGGAAATGACAAGTTTTGTGCTGCTGCTGCTGCTGCTGTACTTTCTCAGTGTATTTGAAGCTGTCAACCTGATGTTTAAATCCTACCCACACCACACACACGCACACACACACACTTGGGAGTAAGTCCCATTGAAATAAGCAGAACTTACTTCAAAGTACACATACAAAGGATTTGGCTGAACATCCTTTGCAGAATTAAGTGTGCCTAAGCCCACAGAAATAATTTGGTTCAGGATTATTGTTCTTGGCATCAGTTTGTCTCAAGAGACAATGGAGTGCCTCTGGGGGCGAAGTTAAACTACTGCATTAGCACACCAAAGTGACCTCTCCGGGCAGCACAAGCCTGTGCAGTGTGTATGGAGGGCCTGGGCTGCCCAGACGACAAGACACCCCTCTCAGCCTTATTGATGTGGTCAAATGAAAGCATTTGGCATCAGCTTGGCTACAGGAGTTGTCAGAAGGAGGCGTACAAGGCCGCCTTAGGGACTCCACTCTGGATTTGTGCAGGGTTTACTCCTGAGCCTTTTCTTCTCCTGAAGATACCCTGCAAAGCAGCGGAGGTTTAGGACCAGAGTTTTCCTTCTCCTAGATAGGCTACCTCCCCAGGTTGAACCCCACCTACCCTTCACTTCCCTCTACAACATGTGCAGAAACCGCCTTCTTGACCGTTGAACCCACGATTGGTCTTGTCCCCTCAATCCACCACAGCCTATCTTCGAATGCATTATTACGGTATTATTCTATTATTAATTAAATGTCTATTCTATTCATCCAAGGATCACAAGTAAGCTGACAATATAAAAACACAGAAATACAAAACAAACAAAAAACCATCCTCTGCCACATATTATGTGTGCCATAAAGTTGCAGTCCTAAAACTGCTTTTTGCTTTTGATATGCTGCTAATATTGGTAGCACCACTATAATGTACTCCAAAGGTAATTCATATACATATAGATGTTTTCAGACTTTAATACTACAAAGCCTCCCTCCACCCCAACTTAAAACACATGGCTAAGGCCTTGGGAATCCAGAGTTAAGTCTCTACTTAGCCATGAATCTCACTGGGCGACCTTGGGTTAGTTACTATCTGTCGGCCTAACCTACCTCCAGTTGTTGCAAGGATAAAATTGGGTGGGTGTCAGAGAACAATATATATTATCTTATCCCATTGAAGATGAAAGAAACTGAATCAAAAGTACTACTGTATTCTTACCAGAATGGTAACTGTCTTTCAGCTGTAACCTCTTTTACACCCTTCAAGATGTAAATAAGCCTGATGTTTCACAGCTGACAGGCAAATACAGCAATATTGTGTTAATGTTAAAGAAACTTACCTTGTCATCCATCTAAATCTTAATGCTTGTCAGTACAATTAAGTTATAAACTGTCAATAAATGATTCTATAATCCAGTAGATAAAATCCAGAAGACTGTGTCATTCTATTGCAGAACAAAGGGTATTTCGACACCTTAAAGATTAACAGATTTAGAGCGCAATCTTACACATACTTTCTCAGCCACAGGTACCAATGAGTTCAATGGGAATTAAGCCTAGATCTGTATAGGACTCTGGCACAAGCTTTTAGGAACAAGGGTCTGCATGAAGTGTTTTTTCTCAGTTGACAGGAACCATGGAGGCTGCTGCCCATCAGGATTGGTAGGGCAGGAATCAGGAAGACCAACAGTAGAGAGAGCCAGAGGTACTGTAATGACAGGCAGAACTAAACCCTCTTCAGGTGTAAGACAGAAGGCAGGCTGAGACTGGCAGGGCAGAGCCCCATTCACATTCTCTTTGTTTTGCAGTGTAATGTTGCCCACAAGGTGGTTGTGAAGTTAAGAGATGAAGAGACCATGCATAATGCCTTGAGTTTCTTGGGAGGATGGTTGGACCACCAGCATAATGAATAATAATATAGTGTTTCTAAACTGGCTTTTCCTATACAGTATAACAAATGGTCATTAGCACATACCAGATTTTCCCCAGAAAGAGGAAATCTGGATTAAACTGGGGGGCGGGTGAGGAGTAAACTGGCTAACGCTGTTATGTGGAGCACCAATTCTACAATAAACACCTGCCTGGACATACCCTAAATCTCTTAAGTCTCAAAAGCAGCATCAGGAGGGTGTTCCCATTGTTTGGATCCCTGTGATTACTTGAAGGCACAACACTTTTTACATATGGGGGGGAGGGGAGCAAGAGAGTAATTCTTATTTGACTGATTTAAAATTAAGACCATCAAAGTTAAAAGGACTTTGAATGTGACCTATATTGCAATTCCTCTTTCAGAAATCCAATATGCAAGGCAAAGCCACCCAAATTTAATGTACTTTGGCCCTTTTCTAACCTCTCTGCTCCACTCCCCTGGTTATAGATCATTGGTTGGTCAATGTGTCACTGACTGTATCCCATAAGTGGCCATTTAAATTCCACACCAATGGATCACTCTGGAGCATTCTGGGAAATTAAGACGGCTGCCTGCTATTGGCCACTACCACCAGGTAAGGCCCGACACACCAGAAGTCAGCTTTCTAAAGCTGCAAGGAAACATGGAGCCTTTGCATCCAGTGTTTCAATTTAATGTGCTAGCTAGAAAGTCACTAAGAGGTTTTGTTTTCAGTGTGCAATAAACAGAAAGTCAATGCAAATCTAGACTTGGTAATAGAGTTAACCGTGCAAATTTGACAACAGGTAACTGAAAAGCAAGTCCTATTGAACTCAGTGGAGTTTATGCCCAGGTACTGCAGCACAAAAAGACAGGTACAAAACACACGGTATTACAGAACATCATCTTTCAATGGAATCTGCAAGCCTAGGATTAGGCTGTCAACCAAGACGTGAGGAGGCCGAGCAAAAACCGACGTGGCCTGCAGGCCTAGACTAGTACAGGGAGAGAGAGGTTTGCTAGGAACCCAACTCCAGGCTGTGAAGAGGCCTTTTAACGCAGCCGCAGCAGCGACAAAACCGCGCTTGCAGGCTTGGAAAAGGCCCATCAATCTGCAGCTCGGTGCTCTCCCGCGAGGCCTGGGAAGGTAACCTTGGCAACCGCAAACGGGGCTCCTATCGACGACTCGGCGTTCGGCACTGCTCTGACCTCTACTGACAGCTCGCGCTTTATCCGCCCCATTTTAAATAACGGGTTTACGAGGAGGACGCACCCCAAAACAAGCGGTTCAATGGGTGGAGGCCCGGGGATCACTAATTGTTTTATTTATTTAAAACGACCCCCGCCCCCCCTCCCCAGCGCCGAGACAGCTAGCCGGCTAATACGTCTGTGCCGAGGCAACAGGCCTGCAAACTAACGCGCCTGCGCGGAAGTCGCCATCGTACCTTGTCGCCCGTCGTAACCGCATTCCCTTTCGCGCACGCGCAGACACAGGGAAAACAGGCTTTGAGCGAAGGAAAATAATCGGGTGGGGGGGGGGGTGAAGGGAACAAGAGGAGCGATATTGTTCAACGAATGCGCAGGCGCGGGGAGCCGCCGCAGCTCAAGCGGTGGAGAGCCTCGTGCTTAATACGCTCGGGGAGGGCCGTTGGGTAGGGTACCTTCGGCTCGCGCCCGTGCGCGCGCGCGGGGGATGCGCATGCGCGCGGGCGACGTTTACACCGTTTCTGCCTCTGGCTCTCTCTGCGCCCCCCCCTTTCCCCGGCCTCCGCTTTCCTTGGACTGAGCCCCCGCTCTATGGGCCGCCCGCCTCGGGCTTTTACCTCAGCCGCCGCGGGCGGAAGGTGAAGAGGAGGAGGAGGAGACTGAGGCGAAAGGAAGATGCCCGGGAAGCTGAAGGTCAAGATTGTGGCGGGGCGGCACCTGCCCGTCATGGACCGAGCCAGTGACCTGACAGACGCCTTCGTGGAGGTTTGAAGGGGCGGGAAGGCGGGAGGGGCTTCTCTCTCTGTCTCTGTCTCTGGTCAGGGGAGCCCTCAGGGGTCGGCCCCGGTCAATACACCTGCGGCTCTTCGCATTGGTTGGTTTACCTGGGGCCATTTGTGCCTCCGAGGTCATCTCGCCTCGGCGCCTCGACTGGCGGGGCTGGCTCCGTGCGGTGCCCTCCTCCTGTTTGTGAAGAACTTCGGAACTCCCTGCCTGTTGAGGTCCAGCAGGCGCCTTTCCCGCGCATGCTTAGGGGAAAAAAAAACGCCTCCCCGCTTTTTAGACTACCCAGATGCTTGGGAAGTCGAGGTGGTTTTAGCCCGTTTTGTAGGATGGTGGATTATTATTATTACTGTTTTATTTGTAATGCTCTTTCGTTAAAAATGAATACAATCAAGGGGTGTGTAAGTTTTGTGAAATAGTTTTCTACACCCCACCCCCATTGTTAAAAACAACAACCACCACAAAGTGGTTTACCATAAAATTATCACAAAAAATCACAACCCTACTTTAAAACATACAAGAGTTAAAATACTAAAACAAATTAGAATCACCTCAACTTGTCTAAACAATGATGTTTTTAGCAGGTGCCGAAAATGCAATTTATTTTATTTTGTTTATTAAACTTACTAGTCACTTGTCACCCAAAGTTTTCCAAGCAACTTGCAGAAATATATAGCCAGATGGGTGGGGTACAAGTAATACATTGTTATGATTATTATTATGTGCCTATTTAATACCACAAGGGGAGGGGGGCATCATACAATACTTCAGTGTATCATCTTATATAACATTTAAGAAAAAAGAGCACACCCACCATAAGTAATAACAGGAAACATTAATTGCATAAATCTGCATATAGCACACGGCAGAATACACACACGTGTGTGTGTTATTAATATTCTGTTATTGTTTTATTATTTAATAAATCGCTCAATAGATCAAACCACTTTGCGAGGCCTGCATGAAAAGCAAGTGGTATGTATAAACACCTTAAATAAGTTACTAATCACAATGCATTATTACTACTTACTAGTTGCTTGTCACCCAGAATGGTCTCCCAAGCGACTTGAAAAGCACATACATTGGTGAATACACTATATGACAGAAAAGGGAAAACAATGATTATAAAAATTCTAAATAAGTTTTTATAAAGGGCCAAGTTTAATAGAAAACGAGCATGAATGTATATTAATCAGATTATATGTAAGCTCAGGAATCCCCAGACTTCGGCCCTCCAGATGTTTTGGACTACAATTCCCATCTTCCCCGATCACTGGTCCTGTTAGCTAGGGATCATGGGAGTTGTAGGCCAAAACATCTGGAGGGCCGCAGTTTGGGGATGCCTGTGTAAGGTTATTACAGCAGTATTCTCTGTTGTTGACATTTGTGTGTCTCGAGACATAATGGAGTGTGCCTTCAGTGGTGAAGTCAAACTCCTGTGTTAGCAGCACCAAAGTGACCTCCCCAGCATGGGCAGTGTATATACAGTCCTAGGCTGCCCAGATGACAAGACACCCCTTTCAGCCTCGCTGATGTGGTCCAAAGGAAAGAAGAGCAGTATGTTTGGCACCAGCTTGGCTGTAGGAGTTGGTGGAAGGAGGCGTACAAGTCACCATCCAAGTGTCTTAGGGACTCCACTCCGAATTTATGTAGCGTTTGCTCCTTAACCTTTTTTTCTCCCAAAGATGTTTCACAAGGCAGCAGAGGTTAGAATTTTCCTTCTCCTATATGGGCTACCTTCCCAGGTTGATGAGCCTCACCTTCCCCTCTTACCATTAATCTCCTAATATCCAACCAAAAATCTATTGTCTTGCAATTTCATTGAAACATAGAACGACAGAGATGTAAGGGGCTCAGTGGGGCATCTAGTCCAGCCCACTGCAATGTCCATTTGATGTTTGCTTCGCTACTGGGAGAGGAAGAGTCTTTGTCCTCTTCCATATCCTCGCCTTTTCTAAACTAAAAAGTGTAAAATGTTGTTGCTCCAAACTCTTGATCAAATCTGTGTTCAGTTCTTGCCTAGAATTGTACAAACAATAGTTGTCAAGTACCTTGTAGTTCACAGGACATGGCTGCTGGATGATATACAACTAGGTGAATTGCATGTCATGCAGGCCTGATATAGATGGCTACTTGTTTTCCCGGCTTGTGTGCTAGGTGCTTGTGTGTTTGCCAGTGCACTTATGGCAGAGAGCTAGAGCCACTCTTGGCATGTGTATTTGCATGTGACCAGAAATGTGTGTTACAGATATTTGAGTACGCATACAGGGAGAACGTGTCTACTTGAAAGGAAACATAATATAATATATTACGGCATGTTGGGAAGAAACATAATATATTAAGTTGCCCAGTATGCTGCACAGAGTAGTCTATATGAAGATTTTTATTTCTTATACTGGTATAAAAGGTCTACATGAAAGTGGTTTGATGTAGGAATTTTGTAATATTTGAAGTAATTTTTCAAGGAATTGTTTTCCCCAATGCTTAGTTTAAAAAAGGAGAAACGTCATTTCATATTTTTTGTACCATATGCTTTCCTTTTATTAGCTATAGATAGATGTTGGTTGTGTTTCTTCAGTAGTGATGGAACAACACTTGGCTCATACTCAAAAATACCATCTTTACTATTTAACTTGTCCCTGAGCTGAGTTCAGGCATTGAAAACTGGTTTTGTGGTCCTGGTGACTATGGTGGGCTTTTTTCTACCTCTTTAATGAACAAGAGCCTGAAATTTTATCTCTCACATGTAAGCAAATTATTCATTGTACTAAATTGACAATTGACATGTTTAGGGTTGTCAGTTTCTCACATATAACAACTATTGTGCCTTTAATACAATAATTGCTTCACGGACTGCTATACGTAATGCACTTATTATACCTGCTTATTGTAGGGAGAATCTTTGCCATCTTTATCCTCACAGAGCTTCTGTGTTTTTAAGACTTGTACTGTATAATGTTCAGAAATAATGTTGATGATAACGATAACAGCAACAACAATAATTTATTTATGCCCCACCTTTCCCCCTGATGGGTCCCAAGGCAGCTTACAGATAATAATGTGAACTGCTAAAAACATAGAAAAAACAATAATTAAAAACCTATCAAACATCAATAGATTATATATATGTATACAATTTTAATTCTATTTAAAGCATATCAAAATTTCTTCCATAAATTATTGGGACAACAAGGGAGGGACACAGTCTTGCTTCTCTAGGGAGGGAGCACCAACGTCTGGGAGCAGCCACCAAGAAAGCCCTCACCCATGCCCCTGCCAAGCATGCCTGGGAGGGTGGTGGAACCAAGAGAAGGGCCTCCCCGAAGATCTCAAAGGTTTGTTTGAGGGAATACAATCTTTCAGATAGCCTGGACCTAAGCTGTGTAGGACTTTATAAGGGGATAACCAGCACTTTGAATTGTGTCCAGAAACAGTCAGTGAAACTGCTGTAGCGAAAGTGTCATATGCTTCCTATAAGCAGCCCCGGTCAACAATCCGGCTGCAGCTTTCTGAGCGCCTTTCAAAGGCAGCCCTGCGTAGAGTTCATTAAAGTAATCCAAACAGGATGTACAGTAACTAAGGTTTGTGTCATTGGCCAAAATCAGACATCTCAAGGAATGGATGCAGCTGGCAGGCACACTAACTTTAATGCAAATGTAATCCTGGACAATGCAGAGACCTGGGCATAAAAGTATGAATCTACCTAAGTACTGCTTTTCCCCATCAGGGCATCTCTGTGATGTAGGAATTCATGTGGGTGTTAAAGACAAAGAGCCTTTGCAAAAAAGGTGATGACTAGATTTAAATCTTTTCTGTTATCCACTGTTCGTTCATTTACACTGTTTTAAAATCAGTTGCAATGTCAGCTAGAGCACATTTGGTGATAATTCAGGACACAATTGTGAACCAAATGTGGTTTAAAGCCCATTTAAGAGCTTATTTTATAGTGGTGTTGGTGGCAAAAGAAATATTTCCCACTGATATTGCAACTGCAGAATGCCATCTGGCAGTGCTGCTTAGGAAAGACAGGAGGCTGATACAGCTGGATGACTGTGATTCTTTGGAATCAAATATCACTCACTGTGATATGTTTGAAATATGATCTGTCAACAGGCCAGTTTCAGGAACTGTATAGGATGTTCCCTTAGCACAGTGATGGGCAACCTTTGGAGCTTGGTGTGTGTGTTAAAAATTGCCAAAAAACCCGAGCATAACTCGGGTGGTGTGTCACTTCGAGAAAAAAACCCATAATTTCGTGATATTTATAGTTTAAATAACAAAAATGTATAATTGTAATATAGAACTGTATTTAATAAACCAAAACCTAATTATTTAACCAAACCAAAACAAAAACCCCTTATTTATCACAAAGTGCCCAGAGCTGTTGAGCTTTTTTGGGGGAGCTGCTGACCAAAGTTTTGGAGGTTTTGTTGCTTTGCTTTTTGGGGGGGGGTATGCCCCAAAGCTGCTGCACTTTTTTTGGGGGGGGAGGAAGAGAACAGATATAAATGACTAATAATACCTTCGCTGGAACTAACACACAGCACCGACACAGTCTGCCAAAGCGCCAGAAAAAACAGCACAGAAAGGGTTAAAAAACCAATCTCTGGCTACCAGCAACTAAAAACAAAAAAAGGATACAGGTTTTAACAGCGGAGACAAGTTGTAGCTGTAGGAGCAGGAGAATAAATGGGGGAAAAACAACAACAGCGCGAATGGGCCGATGGGGCAAGTGCCAGCAGTGAGGGCTCTGCGTGTCACATCTGACACACGTGTCATAGGTTCACCACCACTGCCTTAGCAGTTGCATGGGTGATGGGTTTCACCTGAGGCTGTGAACAAAGTACTTGGGAAAGTCTTGTCAACAATTTTCTCTTCTGACTTTCTTCTGTCCTAGCTGGTGAAAGCCAGCTGAGAGGCTTTACCTGCTCTTGTGTACAGTATTTGGTAATGAATACAACTTTACCAGAGGGTTAATTTTGGGCCACCTTGAAGGAGGCATGGTTGTTCACATTATTTTGCTGTTTATAAACTTCTATTACAATTGTAGACTGCGGAAAGCCAGCATACAAATAGAATTATGTATGTATGTAAATAACTACACAGAAAGATATTAATCCCACTTACTTTTGTACAAAAGTGTGCTTAAAATGCTGACCTTTAATTTTCCATGTTAAATACTATTCCTACACTGTGGAATGCCACTGTTCCGTATTCTGCTCTTCAAAATGCAGTGGGTGGAGACATTGGAAGTAAAGCCTTTGCAATGTCTGAAAGGTCAGATATAAGTCTGATGCAGAAAACTTTGTGGCCATCTGAAAAAAACTGTCCATGTTCTCTGAGTTGAACATGCACCTAAACTTTCCAACATTAGGAAGACTTGTGTCATCTGAAAGGTTTCCCTCTCTTTCCCGATTGTGTTCCAATTATACAAATAGGAAAAGGAAATACTGTATAATACTGTATAATAACTAACCTTTAGTCTCTTCGACTGAGATCCAACATTTCACCAGCAGACATAATGGGACTCCCTTCTCTTCCTCCCCCACCCCATGCCTTTCCCAACTAGCTCTGGAGATGCCTCAGCCATCTGGAGCATGTTTTGGAGGAGTGTGGGAAGATGCAATGGGGAGAAGAGAATTCACATTTGTGCGAGTGGTTGTCTGCTTTGCAAGTGGGATGCCACAATTTGTTATCACCCTTTAAATACTAATTCTTCCCTGTCCTCTGCTGTTTAAACTAGCTGTGATTTTTCTGTAGATTACAAAAAACCATGTGCAGAAAGAGCCTTTAAGCTCTGTGCCTTGCTTACCAGGCTCTGAGAAACTCTCGTGAGCTCTGGAGGCCTTCATGAGATCTTGGATGGCCTTGTGAGATCTTGTGCTGGCTCTGGAAGGTAAGATTGCTTGCACAGGGGTAGTTCCAAGGGGTTGTTTTGATTATATATGATTTTGACTTTACATGCCACCCCCTGGAACATAACCCCCGCAAAATGCGATCCTACTGTATATTAATAGACTAAATAATTTTGTTGCAGCAGTTATGAAGCTTCTGACAATGTTGGCTGAACCATAGGAATGGGATGAGTGTTTATGAACATTCTATCTCCTGAGTGAATTAAGCTGTTAGCCATAGAATGTTCAAAAGCATGGGGGAAGTTAAAGGACAGTTTGCCTCTAGGGCCTTTTACAGATCCTAGAGATAGGCAGAGTTTTGTGAGCAAGGTAGCGAGACTGAGAGGTAGAAAACAGAATGAGAAGCCCTTCAATCTCATGGTTGTTTGAGGGAGGAAGCCCAAGGTGTTTTAGCTAGGTTATCAAAGCTGTGTGCTTACTTAGAAATTTTCTAATTTGGCTAATTTTCCAGACAAGCTCCTCTCAAATTTTTGGATAATGGGTCTTTTTGATTAAATATGGGTTGAATCCTAAAGTTTTCAAAGTTGCATCTATTAGACAATTACACATGTTAAAGAGTTTTAGTACTCATTTTTAATCTCTCTACTGTATGTGAATAGAAATTTTACATCTTACACATTAGTTTACATGTGTATTGATGGGTCTGTAGTTGGGAGATGAATACTGAAGGAACCTCACTCTGCACCCCCCCCCCCCGAATATCTTAATTTTCTTTCTGCCTTGTTTTTCATTTTTCTCTATATAATCTACAAGTGTATAAGTCCTTCACTTGCTTACATGTTCAATAATTATGTGTAGAAACTACAAGCATGCACACCCACCAACACTGTACAGTGAGCATATTGTTTTCACTGTCTAGCCCACTTTTCATCTCCCATATAAGCACAACCATTTCTTTCACACCAACTCATTTTCCCTCATTCTCACTGTTCTGCCATAAACCACACACTGTCACACTGTTTTCTCTCATGTGCATTCAGTAATCATTTCCAGATTCTTCTTAGCCTTTGCATTGTTCTTTGTTGTCTCTTAGAAGGTATAACAGACTATCTGCTGAAGGATAGAAGTGCTAGCTGGTTACTAGCTGCATTGGAATTAAAGATGTAAGCTGGTTATTATCTGGTTTGTAACTTTGAGCCAATCTAGATGTTGGGGTTGCCACTTGAATTGGAATACCAGGACTAAAGTTTTCACCTCCCCAGCTCTATAATTTCAAAGAACTCACAGTGTTAAGTCAGGACAATCACATTTAAACGCCCACCTTACAGACATGTATGGTAGCAATGGTCTGTCAAATATTTGAAAGCAATTGCATGGCATTTACTTTGTTTTAAAAGTTTAATTTTGGAAAAAGGTGGAGAACAAGATTTTGCTTCAATTTGTACTTTTTTTTGTATATTTTTCAGGTGAAGTTTGGAAACACCACATTTAAGACAGATGTGTATCCCAAATCTCTCAATCCTCAATGGAATTCTGAATGGTTTAAATTTGAGGTAAATTCAACAACAAAAGGTAGACTTAGAAGCAAATTATTGAGTAAGACCAAAGAATGTCCATTTTCAACTAATAGCGTCTCCTCTTTTTGTCTGAATCAGCACAAAATGTACTTAGTTTAATCTGGTTTGTCCAAAGAGAGAAGATCAAACTGGTTTCTGATTTTGGATTCTTTAGATAAACTGTAGCAGAAACTTAATTGCAGTTCCCATTTCAGACAGAAAAACAAATAAGTTGAAAAACAGAAATGGATGTTTTGTAGTGGTCATCTGAACATGGTTGCTTTGTGTAGAACCATTTGGAATTCGTAGATTTTGAGACTTCTACCAGTTTCATGTTAATCTTTATTGTATGCTCCACAAGGAATTTAAACTAGCAATTTTGAATCAATAAAGGTTTTGTTAATACAGATTCTGCCTTGTGAAATTTTGAAGCTCCATATTTTTATTTTCTAGGTGGATGATGAAGATCTACAAGATGAGCCTCTGCAGATAACTGTTCTTGATCATGATACTTATAGTGCTAATGATGCCATTGGAAAAGTTTACATTGATATTGATCCTCTCCTCTACAGTGAAGCAGCTACAGTTATCTCTGGCTGGTTTCCAATTTATGATACGATACATGGTGAGATTTTTAACATTGTTTTAAAATACATTTTATTTGGCAAATTGTTTAGGAGTGTTGAGGTAGACTTATTGTGCCATTTAAAATATAAAATAGTTTTAAGCTTTCCTGAGACATCAGTTGAGTTCTTTCAGTTTCACATGTTGTTTCAAAGAAAGAAGTTGAGTTTAAAGTTATGTCATTTTTTCTTTTGCCATGGATCATAGCACTGGGATGACAAATCTTCCAATGCTAAATCCCTGAAAATCTGGACAAAAATAGTATTATATAATATGTGAGCAACACCTAAACAGTGCTGTATAATAGCTGTTGTGATGCAGATTTTGGGTGATATTCATTGTTAGTAGACTCACAGAAGTCAGTGATCTAGTTGGATGTCGCCCTGTGTTGTGTGTGTGTGATTCTGTTTTTATAAACAACAGTAGCAAAACCAACAATAATAAACAATTATCACTGAGATGTCTACATTAACCTTGTGGAAATAAATTTAATTTAAATTATTTTTAGAAACAAATCAAAGAATTCTGCGCCATATACTTAATGTGGTCGCTTTAGTTATTCTTAAAATTTTAAGATAATTTTAAGAATACCAGGTGTAATCTTTAAATTACATTCTGCCATCATAATATTTTCTGAAAACTGTGCCTTAAAAAACTATTTATGGAAGGAATGCCTTTTATTTTAAGTAGACCTGTGTTATGGAATGATTTGTACTCTTTAAAAAAGGATACAGCACACGACATAGGGTCATTAAGGGTGTTCCTCAGTCAGTTTCCTTGTGAACTTACTGGCTTTGACTCATGTGTCATGGGATTAGAGTTCACAGAGTGCTGAAGCAGTAAGTTTCACTTGACACCAGGCTTACGCCATCCTTGCAGCTAGGACATAACTATGGAGGGTTTCTTGCAGCTATTTAGATCTGTTCTTGACATACTCTCCAGTTTGACACTGTTGCAGACTGTGGTTGTTTTTATCTTCCCAAGATGCAGGTTCCAAAGCAGTTTGAATTTGCTATAAAAGTTGCTCATAGCTTTCATGTTGTATTCTATGTTGTATATCGTGGATATACTATAATATGTGATGCCATAGAACAGGAGTCGGCAAGGCTTACTGGGCATGGGCCGGATCACTCCCGTGGAGTGATTTACGGCGTCTGGGCATGCACAGAAGTGATTTCTAGAGCCACGGGTGAGAGTCCCTGCTCCGCACTGCACCTGTTTAGCACAGCGTGCAGGGACTTGCCGAGCGGGTGGCTCGGTTTGGGGGCGACTCGTGGGCCGGTTAAACGGCCTCCGTGGGCCGTTTCCATCCCATGGGCCTTAGGTTGCCGACCCCTGCCATAGAATAAAGAATATTCCAGTGCTATTTGGGACTAATATATATATTAGTCTGAAGGGGGACTATTAGCCTCCATTTAACAGACTAAGGCTGCGCAACGCATGGCAGGGCCAGCTAGTACTGAATAAGAATGTTCCGGTTGCTAAATGAATCTGCCCAGTTATTAAAATTTTCATTAGGGGCCCTTTTATAGGTTACTTCACCTTAGTCAGGAAGGATCTGGTGACGTGTGAAAGGACATTCTCTACCAGTACCCCCATTGCCAAGTCCATGTGGTGTGTTTAGTTTTCATTTGAGTACTTATTTGATTTTTAGTATTTTTGTGGCTCTGTTTTTACTATCTTTTAATAGATTATCTATTGTTTTCTGTTCTTTAATTAATTCTGAACCCCCTTGGGAGTCTTTGGGCTGACAATGGTATTCAGATATTTAAAGCAATAATGGAAGACTATTTTTCTATTCTAATACAAATTCTCACTTTCTCGCACATTTTTTACAAACAGGTATACGTGGAGAGATCAATGTGGTGGTGAAAGTAGACCTCTTCAATGATTTAAATCGTTTTAGACAGTCATCATGTGGAGTTAAGTTTTTTTGCAGTAAGTCTAAAAACATTGTTGGAAAAAATTGTCTGTGAAAAATGAGATAAGTGATATACTAAAGAAATAAAGCTTTTAAGATTTATATTCTTTAGATTGAAAATAGCCAGTTAGTGCAGAATGCAAGTGCCAGAAGAGGCTGCTGGTTTGTTTCCATCCCCAATTCAAAATGGATTTATTTATTTATTTATTTATTTATTTATTTATTTATTTATTTATTTATACATGCATACATACATACATTCAAACCCTTAATAATTTTGGTAATCCAGATAGCTGAAGGAGCCACAACAAGCTCCCCACACTTTTGCAATCCTTTTCTGATCCCATACTAGCAAGGGGGCTTTTTTTGTTTTGGATGTGGTGCCCCTTTCCAGTGAGGCTTCTTGGTACCAGTGCTTTTTTATTATTATTTCTTTTTAGTGCCTGATTTTTTTAGCATGATTCATCTGTAAGCTTTTTATCTTTGTGTTTTATGAGTGGGGTTGTATTTTTTATTTATTTTTAAGTTCAAATTGTTTTATTATAATCTGGCCTAGAATGAGTTGTGGGAAAAGGTGGTACTGTATATAGTTATGTTAAATAATTAAGTATTTTACACTGTACTTGTGCTTTTAACAGCTACATCTATTCCAAAGTGCTATAAAGCTGTAATCATTCATGGGTTTGTAGAAGAACTGGTAGTTAATGAAGATCCAGAATATCAGTGGATAGACCGAATCCGTACACCAAGGGCATCAAATGAAGCCAGGCAGCGGCTTATTTCATTAATGTCAGGTAATTAAAATATCATTTATTGCTTTGAAAAAGGCACACATGAAATCTAATAAAGGCTCTGCATTTCTGTTAATTTCTGTCGAGATTTTTTGCAGATTTTATTGCTGTGTTTTAAAGCCAGCTGAACATTTTATATTAACATTACCTGAAAGAATAGAAAAGTATCAAGTTTGTAGTTCAGGGCTGCTTCCTGAACAATCCTTGCCACTGGAGACTCAGGCAGCCATGGTGGTTAGGACAACATCAACTGTTGTGCAAGCTACTCCAATTCCTCCGCAGAGGTAACTTGCCCACAAGCTTGTAAATGCATTAGTAATTATGTAGAGGTTATTCATATAAATCTTGTTAAATAAAATAAAACAAGTAACTTTTAGACTGGATTGTTGCAATGTACTCTATTTGTAGTTGACCTTGAGGCTGATTTGGTGGTATATACCCAGGTGGCGCTGTGGTTAAACCACTGAGCCTAGGGCTTGCTGATCAGAAGTTCGGCGGTTCGAATCCCTGTGACGGGGTGAGCTCCCGTTGCTTGGTCCCAGCTCCTGCCAACCTAGCAGTTCGAAAGCACCTCAAAGTGCAAGTAGATAAATAGGAACCGCTACAGCGGGAAGGTAAACGGCGTTTCCATGTGCTGCTCTGGTTTGCCAGAAGCGGCTTTGTCATGCTGGCCACATGACCTGGAAGCTATACGCCGGCTCCCTCGGCCAATAATGCGAGATGAGCGCGCAACCCCAGAGTCGGTCACGACTGGACCTAATGGTCAGGGGTCCCCTTTACCCTTTACAGTGGATAAGGTGCTTGATGGACCACCCTACCATAGCTGCCAAGTTTTCCCTTTTCTCATGAGGAAGCCTATTCAGCATAAGGGAAAATCCCTTAAAAAAAGTGATAACTTGGCAGCTATGCCCTACTATGCACATATAACTTCTGCGCCAAAGGAATTGCGCTGGTTGTCTCGTTGCTGACAAATTGATTGTAATGTTTTGTTACTGACTTACAAAGCCCTGTACAGCTTGGGACCAGACTACTTGAGGGCCGTCTTCTGTTTAGACCATTTCATTCACTGCGATCATTGTGTGAGGCCCTTCTAGTCATGTATGTCCAGCAGAGTTGCATCACGTGACTGAAAGGAGGGCCTTCTCTGCTATGACACTCACATTGTCGAATGACCTCTGCTTAGAGATATGATGCAGGTGTTTCACCAGCGGTAAAAGCTTACCTGTCATAGTTGTCATTCCTGGTCACTGACCCTTAATACAGTGGACCCTCAGGTTACGTTACCTCGGGTTAGTATACACTTCCAGGTTTTGCCACGTGTGCATGCGCAGAAGCTCTCTATTGTGCCGCGTGTGTATGCAGAAGCAGCGCCTCATTTTTCAGACTTTTTGCGGTACGTAAGGACCACCAGAATTAATTAAGTTCATATCCGGAGGGTCCACTATACCAGCTTTAAATGAAATGGATATCTGTTACATACTTTACAAAACAAAACAAAACAAATACAGTAAACTACTTTGTTATTTTTATGATGAAAATGATTTATACATTATTTTAAACAAATAAAAATAATTTCTCTTGGGTATTAGGAAGTCTACAAAAAGTCATATTAATAGTAACTGGTAAACATTTCACTTGTTAACATATACAGTAACTTAATATAGCAATAATTTACAAACAGATACCGTAATTGCAACATGGGGTGGTGATTTATAGTTCGTGTTGAAACTTTAGCTCACATTATATAGCAGCCACGTATCCCCTGGAAAGTTGGAATTTCAAAGGTCATTTTGAAATGTTGGACTATGAAGCAATCTTTACAGAATAACTGTGTAGACACTGAATGAGTGAAGATCTGGTCTTAACTGCTTAATGATTCTTTTTCATATACTTGGCAGCTAATTCAGCCTACAGTTGTTTGTTTTGCACTGTTAATAATTATAGGAGTTCTAGCACTTAGCAAAAATATTTTTTTACTTTCTGAAAGTATATTATTTACAGTATTTAAAAATTGGAAATCTGTTACATACTTTCTGATGGAATATTGCCTCCTTTGGAGGGGGTTGTTCACGGTCCGGGAGTGCTCTTTGTCTTTCTTTCACTAAAGGCCCAGGTGATCTCTAGGCGTGCCTTTTACCAGCCTCAGCTGGTAAGACAGCAATCCAACACCAAAAGAACCTAGGTCACGTACAGTTCAAGCATAAACCACAAAAAATGCAACCTGCTGAGAAAATTACATACCGGTACAATGTCTAATTATCTCCACATGGGGTAAACAATGTAGTAAATAGCAGTGGCACTCAACCGCTCTGTCGTGTAAGTCCAAATGAAGTATTACAACAAATGTTCAAAAGGACTCAATATATGTGGATCCTATGAAGTGCGAAGTCCATAAGTAGATGCAAGCAGAACAAGGTTTTCCGGAATAAAAACAACCTGTTTCGCCTTTTGGCTTCTTCAGCCGCTTGAGGCCTAAGTGATGTAGAAAGATGCGAATGAAAATCTCTTCCTATACATTCATATAACAAAATGATCTATTCAATATTATAAATACATACCAACATAAGATTATAACCAGTAATACCACAAGTATTTCTAAGGTTGTAAACCCCTTCACAATTTGGTGAGGAACATCCTTTCTTCAACGTAATGAAATCTACAAAATGTACATAAATACAATGCTATAGTCTTGTCATATTGGGATTAACAGACTCAAAATCATAAACCTGTAATATTTACAAGATAGTAATACATACACAACACTGCTTTCTATTCTTTTTTTACAATTCTTATATTACAGTGATATTCCAGGACACTGTGCGATACACTCACGTTATGAACTGTAATTTATACAAAAAGCCAAAGTATCAACCCAGGTGTATGTAATTAACCAATAGTTACCTCAGTCTTAAAATGATAACCCCCCAAAATGCTGCAAGATTACAGTTCTTAAATTATAAGAAACAGTTAAGATCTAAATCAGTATTAAGACCTGAAGGTGTTAATGTATAAATAAATAGGACCCAGGTGGCGGTGTGGGTTAAACCACAGAGCCTAGGGCTTGCCGATCAGAAGGTCGGCGGTTCGAATCCCTGCAACGGGGTGAGCTCCCGTTGCTCGGTCCCAGCTTCTGCCCACCTAGCAGTTTGAAAGCACATCAAAGTGCAAGTAGATAAATAGGGACCGCTCCGGTGGGAAGGTAAATGGCGTTTCCGTGCGCTGCTCTGGTTCGCCAGAAGCAGCTTTGTCATGCTGGCCACATGACCCGGAAGCTGTCTGCGGACAAACGCTGGCTCCCTCGGCCTATAGAGCAAGATGAGTGCCGCAACCCCAGAGTCGGACACGACTGGACCTGATGGTCAGGGGCCCCTTTACCTTTTTAAAGTAAATAAATCTGGTTTCTGTAGAAGAATCTTCTTGGCTAGTTCCAAGGGTCCATGATATGCCCAAATAACGAAAAAAGATAAATCCTCGTCAGTATGAAATGCTTCATTAAAGTGTGCAACTAGGGGAGCATCATTTATATTGTTCCTTATTCTGGAAAGATGCTCCGAAATTCTAACTTTAATGGGTCTCAGTGTGCATCCCACATACAAGAGACCACATGGGCATCTGATAATGTAAACCACCTTTGACGTGGCACATGTGGCAAAGGACTGTACTGTAAATTTAAACCTGCATCTAGTGCAGAATGTGGCACCTCGACTGCTCACTGGGACAGAATATTGCCATCGTCTTATGTCACTTTTGAAATCATTGCACTGGCTGTCAAAGAGCTACTGAGCAAAGTGTAAGAAGCTGGTACTGGTGTCCAAAGGCTTATACAGCTTGGTAACAGACTACCTTAAAAAGTACTGTAGTCTTATCCCTTATGTATCCGGCTGATCACTGATTGGATTTGAAATGGCTATTATATATGTAATTGTTTTTATTGTATTTTTATTGTATTCTAAAATCGATTCAAGACACTTCATAGGAAGTGATTCATAAATGAAATTAATTATTATTATTTAGATTGTTTCCAGCAAACTCATTTCCTTTCTTTCATTCTCCCCTTCTTTTGTGCCCACCCGATATATTTGCTTAGAAGTTCAGAACTGTATTTTATATTCATCCTGATTTTGAAGTGCAGTGTGTGTGTCTCTTTGATCTCTGCTGTGGTATTAAAATACACAATTTTGCAAAAATGCATTGATATTGTCCACTGAAGGAGGAAACTTGGGTTTACAAATTGATTGTAATCTCAATAATTTTGGCTGCAATTTTTTCAGTAGTGTGAATAATTCAAATAGCTGTCAGCTCACTGCTGATAAAATATTTCATTTTATTTAGAAATTTGTAATTTGTCCCCCCCCATTTAAAGAAACAAATAAATCTCAAAGCACCCTACCCACAAGGCAGCAAAATTTTTGAGTGCTCACTAGGGCATGTGTGTGCCCTGAGGGATTTCTGCACCATTTCTCTACATTCTGCTCTTCCAGCACCTCCACATGCTCTATAAATTGCTTGCTTTGTGACATATTCTGTTGCTGTTTAGAGGAGGTGTGTGGTCACAAGCATTTAGTTTTGAAGGTTGTGCCTAATATCCGTAACAACATGGAAAGATGATTTAAATTACATCCTGTTACACAGAAGATATAATTCTTTTGTATAGCTAAAGTTTCAGTGTCCATTTATTTTCAAATTTTGCATCAATCTATGAATGCTTACATAGTACATGCAAGAGCAACAAGATTGGGCCTGCCACAGAAAAAAACATCAACAAATATATTTAAAGTCTGCTTGTAGTCTGCAGAACACTTTTGGTCTCATACTAATGATGGGTTTACAATCTCAATGCACTTGCCTACTATTAACACTGCTCCCCAGAGATTTCTTGTTGATCAATTTTGCACATTAGAGGGCTTTTCTAAATTCTTTTCTAGGCAATGTATTTCAGCACTGCCTATGTTTATTCTGAACTTAGTTTACTACTGAGTAAATGAGTATAGGAATGAAGCTGGCATAATTCTTATATTTATATTTAGAGAGATTACACACACACACACGTGTGTGTCCATTGTTGTTTTGTTTAGCACTAATACATCACCTGTTGCTCCTAGAAGCTGTCAGCATGCAACAGCGGTCATACCCAGGGACCAGCTTTGACTAGCTGTCTAAACCAGGAGAGGGTAGCCAATGGGTCTCAAACCCTCAGTGAGTTAGGGACTACCTCTGCATGCGAAGAAAGGCTCTGGTGGATTGTGCTGTTTTAAAACAAAAGTGTAGCCAATTTGAATAATAGCTCCTATTTTATCAGTATTATAATATATTAGAAAATGGCTTGAAAAATGTTTGGCGTCTAGTTTCATGGTTATAAAAAGTTTCAGCAGAGACACTAAGGGCCACTTCACAGACTATATAGTTGTCATGTATTTTACCTGTGCACAGGAAACTTGTTTGCAAATAAGCATATATCTGCATCTGTCTTATTTCTACTACAGGGATAGGGAGCCTGTGGCCCTTTAAATGTTGAACCCTCATCAGACCTGAAGAATGAGTCCAACCACATCTGAAGGGCCATAGCTTCCCCATAGCAGTTCTATAAAGGTAAAGGGTAAAGGTACCCCTGACCGTTAGTTCCAGTCGCAGACGACTCTGGGGTTGTGGTGCTCATCTCACTCTATAGGCCGAGGGAGCTGGCGTTTGTCTGCAGACAGCTTCTGGGTCATGTGGACAGCATGACTAAGCCGCTTCTGGCAAACCAGAGCAGCACATGGAGCCTTCCCGCCGGAGCGGTACCTATTTATCTACTTGCACTTTGACGTGCTTTCGAACTGCTAGGTGGGCAGGAGCTGGTACCGAACAACAGAAGCTCACCATGTCGCAGGGATTCGAACCACCGACCTTCTGATCGGCAAGCTCTGTCTAAACCACAGAGCCACCCACGTTCTATAGGAATCTATAAAATATTTGTGTATCTGAAGAAGTGTGCATGCACACGAAAGCTCATACCAAAATATAAACTTAGTTGGTCTTTAAGGTGCTACTGAAGGAATTTTTTTATTTTGCTATAAAATATTTGTATGCATCTGTAAAATTGTAACTGGTGAAACAGTCCTTAAGCCCATGTACTTCTGGATGACAGAGCACAACATTTTTAAAAAAAGAATAAATCATGCTATCTACATGTGAATATATTTTTCTGTTCTCAACTTTGTCTTATTATCAGACTTGCAAATATATTTTAAGTTACTGTAATTTGTGGCTAACTGGCATATACTTCTTTTGCAGGAGAGCTGCAAAGGAAGATTGGCTTGAAGGTCCTTGAAATGAGAGGGAATGCAGTTGTTGGCTATTTGCAGTGTTTTGATCTGGAGGGAGAATCTGGACTAGTAGTACGAGCCATAGGAACAGCCTGTACCTTGGATAAATTAAGTAACACATCAGCATTCTTACCCACATGTAATTCCCCATCCAAAGAAATGAAGGAGTAAGTATGAGTCAGATGTTCACTGGAAAGAGATTTTCATGTTTTGTTTACATACTCATACAGTTTTGCATTATTTCATTTTTCTGCTGTGATTTCATACACATGTTCCTGCCTACCATTCTTGTTGGTAATTTTTTGGAATTTAGAAATCTGAGGGGATTCAAAATGAACGGATGGTCCTATTTGACCAGATACTGCAGAAATAAAATTTGTGTGACAAATGCCTATGCAGTCATACCATATATAATTCTAGCAGTGTTTCACAAGGTGCTGCTGATGGTGTTTGCCTCTTCTACATTGCAGTTTGATGTGCATGTTTTTACTGGTGGTGAACCTGCATCGATGGAATGTTTTGTCTTTCAGAATCTTTTGCCGTATTACAATTTTTCAACAGACCTTCTGTTTCCAGTACTTGTAGTCCAAATGTGCATCTGCATAAGAGACAAAAGTATTACAATGTGAATATTAAATGCTATAATACCATAAGATGCTAATATGTGTTAAGCTATTTCTATTAGGTTCTTATATCTGCCTTTATTCTAAATAAGAGAGGGAAGCACCGAGTTGTCTTTGCTGCTCTTTGACCTGAAATAGTAGGCAAGCTTTCACTTCACTTATAGTTCATGGGGTTCAGTTTTTAGCATGAGCAAGTGAAATAAAAATAGTAGCATGCCAGCCTGAAAGCACCTTGTTTGGGAAAGCTATGTATATGCCTGATGAAACGGCATCTAGCTACATTTACAGCATCATAAATACTTTTTTTATGCCAGCCCTAAGAGAAGGACCAGCATATGTTTTTTTCTGTGTGTGTAAATCGGGATTATGTGCGCTCTAGTTGAGAAAGCTGGAATCTTGAAAACTATCTGTTATTTAGGAGCTCATTATTGAAAATAATTATTTTCATACATTGAGGTATGTGCAAATGTTAGACTCACCCTCCTATAACTGTATATTTTGTCAATATGCTTTGTACACTGCTGTTGCTGGGATTGCTGAACCTTAGGTTTCATGCCTATCCCATAGTTCCGCAGTTAAACCTGTCACATTCTGTTTTCATATCCCTCTAAGGTTGGCTAAGGTTTTATGATCTGCTGCAGGAAGCACCACACTGACATGGTCTGTGTGAAAGCAATTGATAGCTAAATGCAGGGTATATGACCAAAGTTAGTCTGTGCGATAGCTAGCCAGGTTGCTTTTGCACTGGTAAGATAAATAAATGCTTCCAAATCTTAGTTCTGAATTAGCTTCGTTCATTGTTCAGAATTGATGCTACTTTGTCATGTTTGATCAGACAATTGAAACAAAACTCTTTGTGAACTCGGATGTCACTGGCTATTTTTATTTATTTCTGTTTTCAGCTAGCCATGAGGCTGGTCCACAGATACTGGCTTGGCTTGCTAGCCAACCTTTACTTGAGCTTGCAACATACATCCTTCCTCAAATCCTCTGGCATGCACAGAGGGCTTTGGGGGGGGAAGAGTAGAGATCCCCCCTTTAGCCTTAGTATGGGGAGAAATACAGCAACCCATAATATATTTTCCCCCAGCTGTTTCTTGCCTTTTCCAATTCTCAGCACAAGTGAGAGTTTAGAGAAGTATAGGCTACTGGGTTTATTTTCATCAGAAAACATGGGAAACTCATATTGTGAGTAATTTGTATATACCCATCTTTTTGCTAAGAGCCATTTTAAAAAAAAGGAAGACAATTTTTCTTTACAAAGCTTCCCTGTAGTGGAATCATAGGTCCATAAGTAAAACCATGCAATTGCCACATTGCTTTTACACATCTAATAACCTGCTAAGAATGTTCTTCCTACATCTTTTGTCATTCCATCTTGAAAGGAAAATAGAAACATTATTTCTCGATTCCCTGGTTGCACCTTGCATGCTAAGATTTTTATGTTTATTAGAAACAGAATCAAACCAGTCTAAAGAAATTGCATTGAATCCAGGTTTTACAAGATTAGCAGGCACCTATGGATATTTCTTTCTTCCCAGTTAACCCATTGCTACAGATACCATGTCACTTTTAACAAGGTAATGCTTAGCTGCTTTCTTAAGATTTCATCTTAATTGTTTAGAGCAGGGGTGTAAAAAATGAGTTGGGGGGCCAACTTCTCAGTGAGTAGATCCTTGGGAACCACATCCATTTTTTTAAAATAAAAAAAATGTGAATCCTAGCACAATTTGTTAAACACCTGCTGCTGAGTCCCCACCCCACAATTTCAAGTACAGTATTTCACTGTCTGGTGTATATCCCAGACAGGGAGGGGGGGGGAAAGCTATGAACGAGAATCTCCTGTCAGAATCCACTGTCCAATGGCTCCCTAATTCATCTCCCTTGTGTGAGCATAATTAATTTGCTGAGGCCTTTACTTAGCATGAGATAAATTGAAGTGGCAAGCTAGAGCCATGTCATCGATTGATCTGCTTGTGAGGAAGCATGCCAGTTTGCCATTTTTGGCTTCTTGGCTCACATGGCTGAAGTTCTGTGAAATATGATAGGTGTCCTGTGGGCCATGTTGGGAACCACAAAAAGGTATGATAAGGCCCTCAAGCCTTACGTTTGACACCCCTGCTTTAGAGCCTGCTCTTAAAGCTCCCTGAAATATTTTTAAATGTAACTTTGCAATATTTTGTATGTATTTTTTTTTCTTTCCTCCCACCTTGGCTGCAAATTCTCTCAGGTCTCCGCTGGTTCATCCACCAAGCCATGGATGTCGCTCGACTCACAACAGCCCAATTCACACAGCTACTGGCTCACGGCTTACTCAGAACTTCTCTGTGTCTGTTCCCACTCTCATCTACACTGGTACGAGACTGCTCAGACTCAGAAGCTGGGGAGAGACAGGCTACAGGCACAGTGACTGCAAAGGGCAGGCAGGCAGGCAGTGTAGGCAGGTACCACAAAACTTTTCTCACTGGGAGTCTTACTCCTGGAAATAACTACATTAGTCTTCATCTGATACAACAGAGGTGATAGGCGACTGGAATTTAAGCATCTCTCTCTTTGTACTTTTGCTTGGTGTGTGTGAGGTTTTTTTCCTTTCCAGTTATAAACTGAAAAACCTAAGGTGTGGAAATATCCCTTGTCATGGTGGGGAAATATACATCTTGATTGGGCTTCAGGCTTAATCATGATGTCCTCAAAGATGTTTCTGTGACAGAAGTCTTAATTTGGACAAACAGGTAAGGCACTATTAAATGTAACCAAGGTTGTCAATACAATGGTATCAGTCTGGTTTCCTTCTTTGTTTTTAGCTGTGGCACACTGCAGATGCTAAAGGATAAGGAAACTTTCTTGGAAATATATATGTGTGTGCGTATATATATATATAAGTGTCTGTGTCTGTGTGTATATAAACACACAGATATATGGTCTGCAATTGTCTTTGTTTTCCTTTTTGATAATTGGTTCAAAAAAGCATTTTGCACTGCTGCCCCAAGTGATGGTTTTGACGAGTTTTACTTTCTTTGCCTGTTTTTCTTGGTTTTTGATGCTTCATTCCTCAGCTGTGTATTTTGTTCTTGTTTTTGTTTTGCTATCAAATATTTGCCATCTCCCTGCAATAATGCTGAGTTGGCAAACAAACTTTTTTTTTTGCCGTTGCCTTTGGCCTCATAATCCAGCTTTGCACTTCAGGACAACTAGTGGCCCTTCCCCATCCCTTCCCACACCCTGGTGTTGGGATCATGCTGCTATCAGCTCGGTCCTTTGGCATAGGATCACTGAATATGTTTCCACCTTCTTCTGGCAGGATTCCTTTCAATGAAGATCCCAATCCCAATCCTCATTCATCAGGACCCTCCACCCCTCTGAAAAACCAAATCTATTCCTTTTCACCTTCCAAGTCCTACAGTCGACAGTCCTCTTCTTCTGACACAGATTTGAGTTTGACACCCAAAACTGGTAAGGTGCTGCCACCCACGTTATTTTGATTTGTTTATTTGTTTTGTTTAATTTGTGTTGTTTCTATTAGCTTTTTTACTCACTTCCTTTTCTCTGTTTTTTGGCATGTAAGTTAGCCAATATTTTGGCCAATAAAGTTTGAAAACTGTCTACATGCCTATGAATTGCTTTTTTGCATTATTTAGTTTATTGACAGCTTTTGCAAGCTGACATATAGTACATCAGAATATAAGAGAAAGGTCACAAGGGGTTGTCTTTTAATTTCCTCCACATTATATTGCAAATTATGGAGATAAATGGTCACCATAATATGTTGGGGAAGTAGTTTCACATTCCTTTTTAACAGTGTCAGACTCATAAGACTAACTACCTTCTAATCCGAATATGTTTCTGTATGCGTGCACTTCTTGGCAATTAATCACCTGAGCTTTCTAGAAATGTGGCCGACTGGCTGCCTGCTGAGCTGCTTCCAATCTATGTACAATTGGCATAGACACCACCTACTTTAAGTTAGTAGTAAAGTCCTGTTAGCAACTTATGTTTTTGATGTAGAAAACATTTTAAGTTTTTAAGTTTTATTATTTCATTTAATCTAAGGAGTGAATGCATGCCATCTTACAAACACTGAACAAATGCCACCATCCCTTAATGTTGCTGCTTTACTCTGCCTGCTAATTCAGTGGTTCTCAAACCGTGGGACAGGCTTCCCTTAGGAGGCATGAGGCATGAGGCACCAGGAGAAAGGTTGTGAAGTTCCAGTTAGGGATAGGATCTCGAAAATTGTGGTACCGTCCATGGGCTCCAACCAAGACCTCAGTGGAGTACCCCCTGACAGACAACCTTTCTGATCAATGTGGGACTTGAGGCAAATTGCATCCTCAGTGTCCCATCTTCTTAGGGTGATTTGACAGACAAGAAACCTAGAAACTGCTACTGCTTTGATCTTTGATGAATCACTATGCAAAGCTCCAGTTTTCTTTTCTAAAATATATGTGGGGGTATTATCCAGATCCTTATGCATAATTTAGGTGCAAGGATCTCTACAGTTTCATTTGTGGAAAATAATTGATATTGTTTGCAGAATGTAGTGGATGTTTGAAAAGCAGCCTGAGTTCAGAAAGTTTGAGAACCACTGCTTCTAAAAACCACTGTTTTAATCTGTTTCCTCTTAAAAGAGTACATCTTTATTTTGTACTTCCTTTGCTAGTTAAACGGATACATTCCTGTTTATGTTGATTTAAGAGGCTATTTTAACATGTGGTGTGGATCTAAACTTGATCATACTCTGAGTAGGCCCATGGTATCCATGGGACTTAAAATAACTTAAGTTGGCTTTGCTGTGTCTATTTTAAGTATGGATCCAACTCATTGTCTTTACAGAAATAAATTATTTTTCTATGCTGTTGAATTTAAAGAAATGGAAAGAAATAGTTGACATCACATTAACCATTCTTAGAAAGTAGGCTAACATTTGTGCATGTGTATGAGGGAGAGAGAGACAGGCACACACACATGCATACACACAAAGACAACATTTACTGCACTAGATCTAATATTGTTGTTGTTGTTGTTTAGTCGTTTAGTCGTGTCCGACTCTTCGTGACCCCATGGACCATAGCACGCCAGGCACTCCTGTCTTGCACTGCTGTCTAATATACTGGTCACTAAAGGAAGGAGAAAGGATCTGAACAACTTGGCCAAAATCTTGCACTCACTTACATTCCTTTAACTTTGGTGAAATTTAAACAGGCTAATTGGCCAGACCATGGATGGAATCCAAAGGGACTCTCATGCAAATGGAATACATTTCTCCTCATACCAAGTGTGTGTGTGTGTGGCATAGCTGCCAAGTCCGGGTCGTAAAGATCCGGGATCTTCAGCGCGCATGACCGGAAGTTGCGTGACGCAACTTCCGGTGGCGCTTCGCCCTTCTATGGGCATCAGAAAATGGCGTCGCCAGCGCCGGAAGTCGCTTCCGCGCATGACCGGAAACACGTAAAAGCGACTTCCGGCGCCGGCGCCGCCATTTTCTGATGCCCATAGAAGGGCAAAGCGGCACCAGAAAAATGGCCGTCGGGAAGAAGCGAATTTAAGGGAGAATGCCGGGATTTATCACCAAACGGGAGACCGCCGGGAAACAGTAAGAAAAAAGGGGTTTTCCCGGCGGATACGGGATACTTGGCAGCTATGGTGTGTGGGGGGAGTTCTACATTTCCTTCTGATTCCTTCCTCCATCTGCATCTACCCTGTTTCATATCCCATGCTATTCCTAATGACCCCAGTCCTTTTCATTGGCTGAAGCCAGACACAGTGTCTGGAAAGCTTCATTCCATTAGCAGAATTCCACTTGGAGTTTGTTGGATCTCAAACTTTGAAACTAGTTCCATGATCTCAGGAGAGGTTTAGGCACATTCTGCTTGAAAAGCAAACCTCTATAAAGCATGACAAATCAAGAAGAGTTTTCAAAAACAGCTTTCATGCTGAAAATTACTTCCTCATTCCACTGATGGAACACTTCCCATCTGCTAGGTGGCACCATAGGACACAATCACGTATAACCAGATATAGTAATGGAAATGATGGTGTATATTCTTTCTAAATATATTACAAGTGTATATTGCTTTAAAAAAAGTCAAGTTTTGCTCTCAGTGTAGATTAAGTGTTAGTGATTAGAAGTTTAGCATCTTCAGAATGCTACTTTGATGCAGCTTAGAGTCTTGATTTATAACTTGTGCTTTTTTTGTTTGTTTGTTTGTTTTTTGCAAACCAGCAGAGTCATCTTCCTAATAAAATGTTGCTAGCTGTTTTTCTAACACTGATGATTACCCTAACATATATGTGGAGGAAATTGAGAAGATAGGAACTAAAAATAAAAAACTTAGAGTAGTTCAAACATGAAATAAAAATTAAAGGCTGTGTGGTTCAAGTTAAGAAATTCCAAAATTCTTCTGAAAAAGAAAATGTACATTTTTTAGGCTCGTGGAAAGTAGCTGTTCCTCATCTGCAAGCAAATTTATTTTGAATATCATAGTTTGAAATAAAAGTAAAAGCACATTGAAACCATTCCTGCTATTAAGGAAGAACAGTTTATTAAAGTATCATTTGAATGTGCTCTTCATTCACATTGTAGTGCTGTATTTGTCATTTCATTTATTGTATGTCAGTAATAGCTCATTCATATTCTGTTAGGTTGTCTGTTCGTTTTTACAAAATTTGATTTTGCTTGATTCATTTTGCTTTTTGCTTTCTTTTTAGTCATCTTCTGAAATCTATCATCTCTACTGCTTCCCTCCACAGCACTTTCCCCCCAGGGACCTAAGATTTTCCTGTATCCCAGCTCCCCCACACTATCTTGTGATTCCCCACAGCTTAAACAGCCCTGTCTCCTTCTCTCTGGGTCTATCTCTAACCCTCTTCACACTAGCCATGCCAACCCAATTCTGAGGAAAAGTGTTTCTTTCACTGAAGAGCTGCTTCTGGCTGCTTCTGGTAGGATCAATCTTAAATCGCCTTGCTGTTTTCTTTAGTCCCACTATTGGCGCTGAGGGTAGTTTTAAAGCTTCTCTTGTTTTCGCTGCACACCCTTTTAAAACTCTGAAAACTGCTGGCTGCATGACGATGACAAAGTCTACTCACTAAATGGGTTTTTCAACTTAATCAGCTTTTTTCCCCTTTAGAGTTTGGTCACCATTTAAAGAAACATCATCATTTTTATACTACAGATTTTTCTCTTTTTTTCTCCAAAAACTTTACCAAGCATTGGTAATTGGTTTGTTTTTCATCATTAGATGGTGATGTAATAATTCATTTCCAGTCATTTTAAAATATTCCTCTGCTTTACCTGGAGCAAACATTCATTCTTTCTCTTCGGGCCATTTCTACCGTATTCCTCTGTTGACCATCATGTGGCCACCAGCCATATTTGGTTTCTGTCCTGTTTTCAATACTATTCCCAAAATGCACGTCTGTTTTGCCTGTTATTTCTCTAGATTGCTTTGCTGAATACATACTTGGTTAGTGTTTGTCTACAGGTAGTGTTTTAGTTGTTCTTTCTTCTGCAAAAACATGTTTCATTTCCACAAATAGTCTTCATTCCATTCTGTCTTCATTTTTAGTATTGTATAGTCCCTTGTAAGATATTAAATTAGATTGACAATACAGAATGGGACTATATAGATGCTAATGTTAGTTTCCTTATCCAAAAGCAGCTAAAAATATTTCCTTTGATTTTTTTTTGTCCTTACTCTAGAATCTGGTAGTTTTAATAAAAGTGGGGGTGACCAGCAACCTGTAGATTCCCAATATAAGTTCAAACACTTACAACCACTTTCTGCTTGCATTATTTGGATTTGTGAATTTGCAAGTGGTTAAAAAATTCCAACCATTTCAGATGTTTTGTACGAAATTAATGTGTGAATGTGTGGGAAATCTTATACCTTACAATTAGCTTATCTGTTCAAATTGTGGGTTTCTTTTTACTTGCCTTATTTTAAACAGATTAGTTTTTAGTCTAGTATAGGATGGTATATAGTGTGTACATCAGTATCTAAATTGTCAGTGGTATGGCTGTCCATATTTATTTGAGATAGGGATGCCATTAAGGGGGGCAAGGGGCTGAGAGCCCCTCCAATTTTCAAGGAGGTGGCCAGACCCCCTCAATATTCTGCAGCAATGTTCGCATACTGTGTGTGCACGCCATGTGACGTGCGCACATCATGCTCAAGCTGCACGGTGTGTGTGTAACACATCAGCATGTCACACAGTGTGCGCAAGTGATGTCAGCGCGTTGTGTGGTGTGCAGGCATAGTGTGCGCACGTTGTGTGGTGCTGGCCCTTTCAATCGCAGGGGCAACCTGGTGTGCCTGATTTCAGATAATTTAGAGTGCTAGCGATTTTCTGTTTTGTAAGTACTACGTGCTAATGGGTAAGACCCCTTTATTTCACTGAGGCTTGCCCAGAAGCAGTTTCTGGTGGATTATATTTTATGAGAGAGAATAAGCATTTCATCACCGGAATTGTTATGATTTTTAGATGAGACTGATACATATTGATGTAAGAAAACTAGGCAGCGTTGAAAGAAGCCCTTAGCAAGTACATTGTAAAAAAAATTACTGGTTTTGATAGTAGAAATTGCATTAGAAACACAGGAAGCTGCCTCCTGCCAAGTTAGACCTTTGGTCCACCTGCCTACACAGACAGCTTCTCCCCAGAGTTTCAAGCAGGAATATTTTCCTTTCCCCACCTTCCAATGTCAGGGATTAAACCTTTGGATGTTTTCTACCACTGAGCTGTGGCCTTCTTTATTATTTTAGATGCTGCTGCTGTGTGAACACTGAGGTGTAATGCCCTTAAATGCTTTAATACTTTACCTTGAAATTTTTACTGTAGAAACTAAAAATATTCACAGTTGTATGTTTGCCTTTTTAAATGCTCTGGGCTCATGTGAATGTCATATAGTGCAAATTTTTAGGGACCCACATAAACTATAAGGTTTAGACCACTGTTGTGGTGCAAAAATGTTCTAGTACAGTGGGACCTCGACTTACGAACTACCGTACTTGACATCTGACGTTTTCGACTTACGATCAGAAAAAGTGGCTGCGCGCTTACGATTTTTTCGACTTACGAATTTTTCCATTTCCAATGCATTCCTATGGGAAACTGCTTTTTCTATGGGAAACTCGACTTACAAAGTTTTCGACCTATGAGTGTGCATTCGGAATGGATTAAATTTGTAAGTCGAGGTCCCACTGTACTCTGAAACTTTAGAAGAGAAGTACATAAATAATCCAATTAATGTCAGGAGAAGAAAGTCACAATATTTTGCCAACAGTATACTGAAACCTCTAAAACGATAGCTTTTACTTAACCACAGTTTATGAGCATGCTGACAGATTTTTTTTATCCTAATTGATGACCTGCTTGAATCCTGAAGTTCTCAGTATTATCAGTGAAAGAAAGAACAAACTATATTTAAATCTTTAGACCTACCGTTTTATTTCTGTCTACACTAAATCCCTTTTAATTTTTCTGTACTGTATATGTTGATGGGAAAATTTTTAATCTTTTTGCTGCATTGGATAAATAAAAACACATTGTTAGGTCTTCTCTACAACTAGAAATAAAAAGACTGACACATTGTATCTATCAAAATATATTTTTTGTGCAAAGGTACATGGTAAATGATTTTGGCTTTCAGAATCTCGCAAGTTTGACCTTTCATAATTCTTACATTTGCATGTATATGCCATGTTATTTAAATTAAAATTCAGTATACTATAGTATTTAGCTGTTTGATATGACTGCTTACTTACATGCTGTTATCCTTTAGGAATGGGCAGTGGGAGTGCTGGAAAAGAAGGGGGGCCATTAAAAGGTCTGTTAAGACAGCAAACTCAGACGGCTTTGGAGCAAAGGGTAAGAAAGGCATGATAATCCTATTTTTAACTTGCATGTCTGAACCCAGTCACTGTGGAAATGTCTCTTTATCAACTGCTAATTTCCTTGTTCATTAAACAACTGTTATCTCCTTGTGTTGATCCTGAACTGTATGGGATTTAATCCTTGTTCAGATGGGAGAATTAGCTATCCAAAACAAGGACATGCCATGGATAATTCCACCATAAGTATGTACAGTATTATGTGTTTCTGTCCTTTCTCACAATTTGATAAACACTGTTGGATATCCATAGTCATACTCTAGAAAGCTCTAAAACAGAATTTAAAAAGCTAAATCTTCATGTAAATGAATTTGTGTCAAAGCAGCTGTTAACCTCCTCCACCTGCTCCC